>NW_028278148.1:0-330555 GCF_059751315.1 Micrasema longulum | reverse complement strand
TGTTTAGTAGAAAAATAATAGATAAGTGTGTGAAAACAGAAAACAATAAGACACGTATTTGAAAACATTCTCCCATCGGGCTCGGGATGGTTTCGCCGTTCGATAAAATACAAATAAATAGTGTAAATAAAAGAACGGGCAGGCGTGGATAAGATGCACGTAGGATTGGCGATAAAGGCTGTGTCTTCGCGATAGTGGGACGTTTAAGGTTGCATCTGTCAAACCGCGGCCCGTCGGTGGCGTGTCTCGGCGCTCATAACAGATCGATGTCGAGACGTGACGCTGATAACAGGTACCCAGCGGGTGATAAGGACTTACCAAGTGTAGCACGGTGTTCACCACCTCACGGTTGGTCACCTGTCCGACTTCAATCAAGCCGATAAGCACGGCGAATTTCAGGCTATCGTTCATGGGCATCCTCACCACCTCCTCCGGCCTCTTTATGTCACTGAACGGCGGCACTTTCATGTCTGCCATGATAGAGGCAGTCACAATTCACAAACTCGCACTGAAAAATCTCACTTTTGATCACTCAAACTCGTAAAAACATTATTTTATCGACTCGCGCGACGCTCCACCGCTGCCGCAATCTGCCATGTTGAAATAATGCAATGCGATTCGCGAGGGCTGCCAACTGCCAGACATGACAGCCCGTCTGACAAAAATCGGCCTTCGCCGTTAGGTTGACGCGCTGTTTGTTTTTAACATGGCCGCCATGGATGTGGACGTATCGCGGGTGAGCTCTCCGAATTTTCATTATTTTCAATCAAATACGCCCGTTTTAGCCATAAAAGTTTCGTTTTATCCGAGTTGAACATCTCGGATACGAGTGTATAGTGAAATTATATCGGAAAATATGTTATTTCATCTCTAAATTTGTGTTAGAAACCAGGGCGTTGTTCTATCGCATCCTCGGTAGAAATCTCGCTCTGTCCCTGTCGTTCTCGCACTTTAGCGCGCTTCGCCGGTGAAACAGTCGTGGAGAAAATTGAGTCACGTCCTTAAGCTGTCACAAATTTTCAGGACACGGCCGAGTTTGAATATTATTTACAGTTACGGTCGCATACCGTCGCCCGAAATGTCCGTTTGTTCTAACTGTTTGTTGGATATTTCAGGTCGAGGCCCATATTCGCAATCTCAAACTGTCGGGCCATGTCGGATTCGACAGCCTCCCCGACCAACTTGTCAACAAAAGCGTTCAAAATGGATTTGTGTTCAACATTCTGTGCATCGGTAAGTGAATTTACTTTCCAGATAGTGTTACATTTCCATCATCTTCATCCCCATGATCATCTCATCCCTATCCGCACCCGATGGAACACTGCATCGGCACTCTAGACGCACCGTATCAAGATCACCCGCTACGTGAAGGCAAACTGTTCAGTCTTACGCTTCACGTGCCTGTCCAGAGACAGCGAAATATCGCTGTGTAAAATAAATATTCCATCTGGACCTCGCTAGGAATGCAACTCTGGACCTCGAGCAAAATGCTCCAACCACTAATTACATGAATAGAAATAAAATTCTAGATAGGTGTTTTTGACTCAGTGTCTACTCTCTGGCAAAAATCTCAAAAGGGAAACAGAGTGGAAATTAGTCCACCTTGTGGTGTACTGATTAGTGCGTTCGCTTACCATACTTGGGGTCCCGGTTTCAAATCCTGGCAACGTCGACATTACATATTGATATAAAAGATGGATTCAACTCTCCGTCGACTGGCACCTGAAGTATAAGACCTATCACCTTACTTTTACATAACAGATGATCTGAAAACATTGTGTATGAATTTTTATTTTTTAAAAAAAACTTTTTTTCCTAGTTTGTATATATTGCACAACAGTTATCTTTCACAGGTTTGGGTCCGTTCCTTTTTTAAAATTATTTTTTTTATATAAGAAGGTAAACATGAATAGAAAATATAAAAGAAAAAATAATGGAACCCAAAAAACCGCGAAACCGGCTTGTCAGCAAGTTTCTTATTTTTCCTTTACAAGGAAAAATAGTTAAAGAAATCATAAAAATTTAAAGTTTTACTGCCCGTTTTTTTAGCCTTGTTACACATTAAAAGTATTGTCAACATTTTCTTTTCAGATCTGCTTAGGAATCTTATTAAAAATTTTAGTAATTGTATAATGAAGTGTTCTTTGGCCATACTTGTTTACAAACCTCGGTACTGACCAGCCTTCACGTTGTGCTAGCCTTGTATTATGTGTATGTATATACCTTTTCTGGTAGAAACTATCAAATCGATATCTAGAAACAAATTTCAGCCGTGGAATAAATAGCATTTACGGACAGGCACCATTGCTTTTTTAAAAGTTCAGATGCCTCTTCCTTATGAATTTCAGCTGATCTGTAGATTAATTTTTGAGCTGAGTTTTGTAAAATTTGAATTTTTTTAATGTGTGTTTTACAAGAAAGGCCCCAACTGGTAATACCATACTTTATAATTGATTTGGGATGGTATTACCCTCCTTATTATTTAAAAAACAAAATATAACTAAGGTCTTTCGAAAGTCAATGTATCTTTCCGCAGTGACTTCATTTTTCATTACTTCCTCTAAGTTTTCAAAAATTTGACCTTACATTTGTTTGCAGTTTAACCTCTCGGTGTCAAACTTTGGACAGTCGTGTAATACATGGAGGAAGTCCTGAGAGATGAGGCCATCGCAAGGGCAGCAATCATTATCTCTTTTTTTTAATCTATGAAGATATTTTCGGAGAGCACTATGACCTGAAAGCGAGCATTGCGTATAGCTTACCAACATAGGGCCCTGTGCACCTCCGGTTGCGAATAAGGGATGATGACTACCGATTTCAAAACAGTTTCCTGGGTTCCGGTTCTTGCACCCCGAGCTACATCAACCTGCCCAGGCACGGAATAAACCCTGATTATAGTTAACCCATGTTTATTTTATTTCCCAGGGGAGACTGGGTTGGGTAAATCCACTCTCATGGATTCCTTGTTCAATACGAGTTTCGAATCTACTCCCAGCCCCCATTCTCTGCCCACTGTGAAGTTGAAGGCACACACGTATGAACTGCAGGAGTCCAATGTCCGACTTAAGGTTTGCATAGAACATGTTATTTTTATTTAAAGCAAGCAGCTGAACGCTGATATGCTTAAATCTATTTTAACTATAGTCCTTAAAATATAGCTCGATTAGAATGACAGTTGTCGGCAAAAGTGACGACATAACTTTGTAGTAACGTCTATGTGACTTACCTAGGACTCACAATGGACAGACAATTAAAATGGACAAAACACATAGACGGACTCACTAAAGTAATGGCATCACTACATAGCCTCTTCTACAAAATTAAAGATTTTATACCGAGAAAGAATAATAAAATAATGATGTACGAAGCCTATGTCAAAAGTCAATTGAGTTACATGATCGCCTTCTGGGGAACTGGTAACAAGACAGACATAACAAGAATACAAAGACAACAAAATAAAATTCTTAAACTAACATACAACCTACCCTACCTGACCTCTACGACGGAACTGTACAAAAAAACACACCAGTTTGACATAAACTACTTGACTAAAATTGTGCACAAAATAACACTGGGAAACATACAAGACAACGACATAATATTAGCCAAAAATGCTGACATACACAAATATAACACCAGACAACAACAACACTATCATATTGAAGAAGCAAAGACAAACACAGGACAGTCAAAAATACTACATAATGGACTTAGCGACTTTACGAAAATGGCCCTATATACGTTTTCCATAATTATTATTATTATTATTATTAAACACTACAACGACTTACCTTACTACATGAACACTTTTAAAGGAGACAAATTTAAAATCAATCTGAAAAAGCACATGATGACTGAACTAACTAGACTAGACGAGACATAAAATGACTAGACAATATAAAATTTCTAATGTAACCCTCACGGGTTTTTTAAAATTGTAAATAAATAAAAAAAAAAAAGGTGTTTTTTATTGACACACGAAAAGTCATTGGTATCTGGCATGTTAATTTATTTTTTAATACTAAGTTTATATATATATATATAGTTGGATAATTTATATAGCGCCATTTTTGTGAAAATCACCTCAAGGGCGCTGAAGTATAAGGAAGCTAAGTTTGACGTATAAATCTAATATAAATCAGTTATATAAAATCAGCTTTAAAACTAAAAAACTCAAATAAACATAATTTTTAACGAGGTTCTTACAAGGTTACATCATTTTCCAAAAATGTTCGAAATAGACAAATTAATCAATGTAAATCGATCAAATAAAAAAGTAATTCATTTGATGTTGTTCGTGAAAAAAAGTATAAATGTCTTATTTTTTTGTAAATAATTGTCTTAAACACACTATAATAGGCTTGTTTTTGCAAGTTCCGGAAAGTTTCGGAAACAGAGTTTCATGTTTGCATAAAAAAACTGATAAAATCGATTTGATCGCTGCATGATCAGTGATCGGTAATTTCCCATCACTAGTGACATTAGTTTGGCAGCTGTCATTTTAATCAAGCTATATTTTAAGGACTGTAATAATAGTTGGTGATGTATTTTAAATTTTCTTAAACAAGTCTAGCCCATTTTTTAAGTTATCGAGACTGCACGTTGAGACCAAGACCCATATTACAAAGGGAAATCAACAATTCCATTTGTGTTAATAGGCACACTGGAATGATATACTTGAAAACTTATTGTTACGCACACATAAAGCAAAGGTCATTTAAGATTTAAATGGACTCTACGTAGATTTTCAATATTTCTTTTAATGTATATGTCTCAATTCAACAAGACATAGATTTGTAATAATGTTTTCTGTTTTTTTCATCTATCTTATGTAAATAATAATGTTATTCTCTGTGTACCTAGGTAACTACCCATAAATAAATGTTGATACATCAAAGTCTACATAAGTCATGTATTTTTACCTAAAACAACTTTCAAATTACTTTCTCTGGTACTTAGTTGACTGTCAATTAAGGTACTGACTAATTTAAGTACTTTTATTTCATATTACTCTTGTACTCAGTCCTACTTGTGATTGTTTAAATTAACAAATGAATGGTTGAAAAACATACTTCATATTTATTTGTTTGTTTATTGGACCAGCATGATTATCATAAATAAACCAAATTACTTGTACTAAATGTTTGACCACAAAGTTAATGCTTTGAATATTAATAACAAGTCACTTGTATTATTGTATCTAATAAAATAGATTACTGTTTAAATTTATTTCAACCGAGGGGGAAAATATTTTTGAGAATGGAATATGGAAGTCTAGGCATTTACAGGGCTTATGACCTGTCATTGGCTGGTTTAAGTGGCCACTTTACACACTAACATTCACCATTCTGCCCATGTTTGAACATCCACATTTCCTCAACTCTTCCATCTGTTAACTTTTGTGAAGTAAAAGAGCTGAAACCTTTATCACGGGGGTGAGATTCATCCGGCTGAACCAAATCACCCACTAGGCAACGCCTGAAAACAATTCAAACATTGTTAGACTACTGTTATTTAATTACATTCTGTAATTTTTTATATTTAATTTTATAACTACAATTATTTACGACACACCTCTCAACTCTCCCTTACAGGTGATGTGAAGCTAATACACATTGCATCTAACAACTTTTATAAACCAACAAACCATTACGCCGTTTCGCCCTAGGGGTACGCAGAGAGGATAGAACCCTATATCACTCTGTCTTTGCATTCAGATCTCGCCCCCTCTACATTCATACGTCTTCTCATGCACGCGCGCCGATTATTCCGACTTTTGTCATGTCCATTTTCAAAGATTTGTTAGATTTGGTTATGCCCTCATCTTTCTTGGCCTCCCTCTATTTCGCTGTTCATTTGCTCTCCAAGTTCCAAACCAACGCAGAGCTACTTTCTTGATTTTGTTGATAATGCTTATCTCAGCCTCACATAATATACGGATTTTGACATTTGTGCATCTATCGTACATAGTTTTATTAGACATTCGCCTGAGAGATCTCATTTCAACAGCATTCAGCCTACTTTAATCCCTGTGTTTCCAAGTCCATACTTTGCTCCCATACATCAGGTTTGGTACCAGGACTCCATTGTATCTGTGTAAATATAAAAAATACTGGTTTAAAATTTTCAGTATTCCTTTGTTATCCATTTTTGTATCGATAAAAATATTTTATTTTCAAATAATAACCATTTATGGATCACAGAAAAAGCATTTTATCAGAAATAAATCACCTATACAATCAAATGCTTACCAATTTGTCACAAGTTGCAACGTATGAAATAATACAGTTTTGAATATACTATTGTCTCGCATATTCTTTATTACTCACTCTCTATACTACCATATATTCACCAGCGAGAGTACCACTGCCATAGAACGCCAGTTGCTCTCAGAGCTCTGCTAAAGGTGTTTATTTGCCTGCGCTGTGAGCGTTGATAAATGTTTTTTTCATGTTTTTTAGTGATTTTATTCAAAATATTATCACTTTTGACTTTAAATACAGTTTATTGAAGTAATTTCCTATGAACTTTTCATTTTCCAGACTTTTAATCCTTTTTTGTATGCGTATTGACTACGCTTTAACAAAACGCGAGGAGTTTTTCTGTACATTTTTTTTATATATTAACTGATTTTCGTTTATTCTTTATTTCTATTTTGTCGCGTTGGGGAAATAAGGTTCTATCTAACAAAATATGTCTTTTCATTGAGCTTTTACTTCATTTATATTGAAATATTGGTTCTATTTGCATCAAAATTTTAAAGGAAAACGAAATCAATCCTTAATTATTATTAAGTTTGTTAAGACAATATTAATAAAAAATGTTAGATAAAATAATGTCTTCATTTCAACCTTTCATGTCTCAAAAGAATTATAAATCTTCATAGAACCTAATTTCCCCAATGCGACTATTTTTTACAAAGCAGAAAGGATGGAACACTACTTACGTTTATCCTCACATACATTCTCAACATTTTTTTCATTCATTCATCTTGTCATTCGCGCCCTCGGTTGTATTTGCTTTAGACACGATCAGATTTTGGTTTATCTGATAATGCCACGCCTTTCTTGGCCACCCCCATCCTACGTTACCGTCCATCCTTGCCATTTATATCTGTTTTCCATTCTTTTCGTCACCCATTTGTTCCATAAGACCAATCCATCTTAACGACATAATATTTAATACCAGTCTCAGATTTCCATTCTCTTCTGATTGTATAATTTGTAACCCTGTCATCGTATCGGGAGATCGCATTCGGTAATCTTTGCTTCGCAATTTTTAAATTTGTTTTGTTTTACATTTTAGCTTACAATCTGCGATACTGTCGGCTATGGAGATCAGATCAATAAGGATGACAGCTTTAAGGCTGTGGTGGACTACATTGACGCCCAGTTTGAAGCCTATCTTCAGGAAGAACTTAAGATCAAGAGATCCTTGACATCGTATCATGACAGTCGTACACATGTCTGTCTTTATTTTATATGTCCAACAGGTATGTTTTTCTTCTAAATATATATGTATTTAATCCACCTTTGTTCCTCATATTGGTAGATTTTTTTTTATTTAGTCTGCTTGTACCTATAATTAATTCAAATGTGATACAGTGAAAAAGTTCATTGCTACTGGAAATTGGATGTAAAAAATGTTTTCTCGTGATAAATGACGTGACAAGTACTTCTAAATTAACCAATATTAGAGTGTTGTGATAGATTTCCGGGATGCTAACCCACCAATCGTGACAACTCACCGAAAAGAACTAGTGACGTCATTCGCGGAGCAAGTAAAAACTTGGTTTAGTTCGACAGTCTATTAAATAAATATATAATACAATGTTATAAATAACAAAATATAAATAAAACCATCTTCATTTTTTGTTCTCTACACATGTAATTTTAATTCTTTTACACAATTTTTTTTTTTGTAAATCACAGTTGTGATTTACAGTATAAAACGCCCGAGCTTAATTTAGATATATCACATTTTAATTATGATCACGCTGGAAATTTAGCCCTTGACCGCCGTATGCAATGCAAACATCTTTGTCATTACCGCAGAGATTATTCTTTACCTTAAAATTTTTGCATTTGTCAAATCATGACAATTGTATAATATATTGTATGACTAGTGTTATTTTTAATATTTTTTATTCAAAAACATTTACCCAATATTATAAACATGCTACGGAATACCATTTAAAATGTTCACAAATTAATACAATGTAAAAATAAAATTAATATAAAGGTGTTGTTAGCAGGGCATTTAGTGACTTTACTAATATGTTCACAGTTAAAATACTATATTGCTCACTTGTTCGTCCTCTTTTAGAATATGCATCCGTGATCTGGTCTCCCTTCTATGTAGGCCGGATAAATCATATCGAATCGGTGCAACATCGTTTGCTAAGAAAAGTAGCGTGGATGATTGGCCTCGATAGGGGAGACTACACTTACGGAGAAATGGAGTCAATGTTAAAAATCTCAAGTCTGCAAAAACGTAGAAATAACACTGACTCCATATTTATCATTATTTATGTTTTATATTATTTTATATTTATGTTTAATTTACTGAATGGCTTAATTGATGTACCATCGTTACTGGAATCAGTGGCACTCAATGTTACAATCCGCGCGTCAGTCTGTCTGTCTGTCTTTTTTTGTCCTAGCTTTAATTTTATTTAGTTGTATTTTATTTTGATCAGTACCTGTATTTATTTTAAGAAATTGTATTTACCATTGTTAGAATGGACTGCATAAGTCCGTCAATTAAATAAATAAATAACCAGAAACTACTCATCTCTGTGAACTTGCCCCGACTCACTAGAAATTCCTCGTTAAGCCAGGGCACTTTCAGCATATTTTGCTTCGCACGAGTGATTGCATTATAATAACAATTTTAATTGATTAAATTATAATTTTTACTGTTCATGAGAAGACATTATCTAAAACCTGTTTTTTACTTGTACATTTATATTTGTTGGCACTTTGTTTATTTACATCTAACAGATGGTAAAACCTGTTTTGATACCATTTTAAGTCATAAATAACTGTCTAATTAACTCTCATTTTTTCATGATCTAGTTTTGCGACTTCTTTATCACTTTCTTTTGGTTGAATGACATGAAGACTTGCCTTTTTAAAACTGGTTTCATGTACCAATATTCATCTATAAATAAACTCTTGCTGCTTTATTTTGAAATTGGATCCAAAAAATGTTTTCTTATGCGCAATAAAAATTAGAGCCTTAAATTATACTGCAAAGTTTCTTGAAAATGTATGAAAACTATATTTTAATAAAACAAGCTATTTTGAACGAAGTCACTAGTTCGTACGAATCGACCAATGATAAGAGAGTTGTGGAAGATTCCTGTCTACTTACCGTCAACGGACCAATCAACGGAACTCACCGAGAAGAAGCGGAAGAGAACTCGAGAAATACAAAACTTTAAAAAAAATCATAGTGCTGTTAATACGATACATATTTTTTTTAAAAACCACTGTACTTCTTCATTCAGTTTATTCTAACGTAAATTCACTCATATTTGATCAATCATGTACTAAATTAATTCACCATAAATATTATATTTTTATTGATTTTATGATGCATTCTTGTTTTTAGGTCACGGCCTGAAGTCAATCGACCTAGTTTGTATGAAGAAGTTGGATACCAAAGTTAACATTATTCCAATCATCGCGAAGGCAGATACCATCTCCAAAACCGAATTGCAGAAATTCAAGGTTACTTTTAAACTTCTGTATCATTATATATTATAATCGACTACTATTTAAAAATTAAAAAAACAATTAAATTTAGATTGCGGGACTGTTAGTGATTTTTAACTTATTATATAAATATGTCTCAGCCTTTCATAATACAAATGTCAAAATCCGTTCACTATGTATGGCTGAGAGGAGCATTATCGACAAAATCAATAAATTAGTGCTGCGTGGGTTTGGACGTGTAAAGCGAATGAACAGCAAACCAATGGCTGAAATAATTTTTGGTACGAATGTTAATGGATGCAGAAATTGAAGGAAGACTAAGAAAGACATTTTAGTGTGGAATCAATATTTTAATTATGTTCTTTCTAAGTAAGCATTGAAAAAGTTGTTACTATATATACTCCACTGTAAATACTTATGTAAGTATGTAATGTAAAAGGTACTTGTACCGTTAATTCTTAGAAAAAAAAAAAAAGACATGGGAGGATCAAATTCTACAAATACTTGACGGACATCTCAATATCAATGTGCATACATGAGTAAGTGAGGTCTGTATGCAAAGACAAATTGAAAGTGCATTCTATCCTCTCTGTCTACCTCTACCGAAATGGTGTGAAAACCCTCTAGATTTCAATTCACTACTAATTTACTTTCTTCAACCAATTTAAATAAATTTTCATCAATGTCATCATTTCCCTATCTGTACCCAGTGGCGCATAGGGCATTGGTACTCCAATTGCAGCATTTCTTGATTATTTTAGTTACATAAAAGGTAAGTTGATCAATATTACGCTTCAGGGACCAGTCCAGCAATAATTAAATATTGCCATATAGAAACACCATAGAAATCAATATTACGCATCCATCCTACTAGAAATTACTACACTACAAGGCGGACTTATTTCCATTTAATTATCAATATTTTTTTTATGGAAATTTATAATTAATTTTAAATGAAAATTAGTAATTATTAGTAATAAAAAATTTCACATTAAACAATAATTCATTTTAAAAATAAATATTGAATTTTTTTTAAATATGCATTTATTCCCAAAACAACGTACTTTCTTAAGATGCCACCAATGTTGTATTTTATGTATTAATTTTTTTTAATGTTTGAAATTCACTCGTCCAGGTTTCTGGTTCTATTTCACACTCAGAACTGTACTCTTTATCCGCTCAGGCACAGAGAAACAAATAATACTTTGTTTGTTTTTTTTAATATTTCCGTCCTTATTAATATTTCAATTTTGGAAATCAACTTGGGATAGAGTGGGGTTTGAACTTCAGACCTCTGATCTGTGAGTCCGCAACACTAGCCACGGAACCATAACCTAATTTACTTTTAACGTGTAACTTTTATACATTTATTGATTTTTCTAAGATTACCAAAACTCATATTTACATAGAAGATTTCAAATTATAATCAGAGTAGATTATTTTCTATCTCAGAGTTAAAATACAGTAAGACATACGTCTTGATAGAGGTACAAATTCATGATTAATGCATTTTCAAATGATATCTTATGTAATTCAATTTTGTAAATTTCCTCTATAGTCAAAATTGCGTTCATTTGTGAACTAATTATGTCAGTTATGCTAAGACTACTTATAAATGCCATTAATGCATTTTCTGTTTTGACAAAATCTGCTACAAAAATTGATGTTTTTATTTTTTATTGGTTTTCAATTTTACAGAAATTTGCTAACAATGCATTTATATTACTGTCGCAAACCTTATTAAACTTTGCATATTTTGTTGAAGTTTTCTTGCCATAAAATGCATTCCATTTATTAGTACGTTTAAAATTTTTGGCAGTTTGGTGTCAAATTTCAATTCAGTCCTTCTAATAAAAATGTTGATGAACTTTTTCAACCAGAATCTTCAAAATTCAGTCATAAGTTAGTCACTGATATCATTGTAGACAAAGAACTAAAACTTGAAAAAAACTGTAATAAATATGGACACAATACAAGAATATCAGAACAATACCACATACAACATTCCAAAACAAGACGAGGACAATCGAGACTAATAAATCAGGAACTGACTACCAGACAATAAACGAAAGACTCGGACAAACTTTTCAAAAGGCATAAAAAAAAATATTGTCAGCAATATAAATTATATAAATAAAAAGAGATATATTATTTTTGAAAGTGAATAAAAATGTTATAGTTAATAAATAAATTTCAAATAAAAATTATTTATATATTCTGCATTTGAAAGATAAATTTGTAGATTCATGTCACTTATAGTGTGTCAAATGAACACATGCACAATTTGTCTTTTTTACAAATGCTCTTGTTGTTTAAAAATTTCATAGCATGATAAAATAATGAAAATCAACAAATCAAAAGCCAAAAAAAAAAACCACTGAATCCCTAATAAAATCGACGAGATCATTTTCATTCAAGTCCTCGTTTAAGAAATTTTACATTTTAATCATTTTTATTCGGAAATGTTAACAATGTGTCATGTTTTACCCAATCCTCGTGCTATTTTTAACTACCACAGATTTTATCAACGGTATTTAAAAACCACAACCTTGTTACTTCAAATAATAACGATATTTTAATCATGTTACTGTTTGAGATTTGTTATCTTTATTAATTGTGTTCATTTTGATTTATAAATCTTTAGTTTTGACTGCTTTAGAAGATTGGAATCAAGTTGTAGTTGTACGATGTTTAAACCTCTGATCCGAGTCTGTAATACTACTGCGGGACCACAACCTAACTTGTAATTTAATATATTTATCTCGTTATTTAATTATTCTTTCTTTCAGGCTAAGATTATCTCCGAGCTCCAAACCAATGGAGTAGAGATCTACCAGTTCCCCACCGACGATGAGACCGTATCGGAGACAAATGGTTCTATGAACTCGCACATTCCTTTTGCTGTTGTGGGAAGTACGGACTTTGCTCGTATTGGAAACAAGATGGTGAGATCTCGCCAGTATCCGTGGGGTACCGTTCAAGGTACATATTTAATTAACATTTATTTTCAAAACTGTATTGATTTATTATATTTATGATTATTCTAACTACATTATTTCTAAAATATTTTAAATCAATTAGTTAACATCCGTACATTATGTAAGGCTGAGACAAGCATAATCGACAAAATCAAGAAAGGAGCTCTGCGCTGGTTTGGACATGTAGAACGAATGGACAGCGAAAGAACGGCTAAGAATATTTACAATGCGAATGTTGATGGATGCAGAAATAGAGGAAGACCGAGAAAGACATGGCATGACCAAATCCAACAAATACTTAAAGATGGACATGTCAAAAGTCGTAATAATCGGCGCGAGTGCATGAGAAGATGTATGAATGTAGAAGAAGCGAGATCTGTATGCAAAGATAGTGTTGTGGCGTTCTTTTCTCTCTGCCTACCCTTACGGAGAAACGGCGTGATGGTTTGTTTGTTTGTTTGTCAATTAGTTAAACTAAATAACAATATCGTGGATTTTGGTAAAAGATTTTTCACATTTAAAATCAAACTTTTTAAATAATTGTTATCATTTCAAACAAACAGCTTAAGAAAGTTTATATACAGTAAAGCTTGTTTTTCCATTCCTCAATTTTACATTTTCCCGCTTTTTATGCCGAAATTTTCAGGTCCTATTGTTCTCCATATATTCTCATTCAAATATTCCCTCCAATAAACATTTTTCACTTCTGGTCCAACAATAAGGAGAGGTCTCAAAAAATGTGAGATTTTCACAGAATATGAATTATATAGTACCCAAAACCTGCACGACTTTTGATCAGAAGCATTTCTCCATATTGCACCGAGTGTTTGATATTTTGGAAGAGTATATCACCCACCCCTCAAGGACAAAATCAATTTTCATGAGAGGGGTTTTCAGGTCTGGATTTTCCTTGGGAGGAAGGATTTGAGTTGAAAACTCCTTAATTATTTTTAAATGATTTAAGTTGGCACTTTAATTTAAATCAAATATTTGTATATTATTAGTATATTAGTGCATTCTTTTTATCAGCCTAACACATGACTTAAGTTTCACGGAACTGGAACTTGTGTTTCAATCTATGTAAATAAATGAATTATTTGTGAAAGAATAAAATAAATAATCTTGGACCCAGTACGAAAGCTTGTTTATTCATCTGAAACACATCAATATAATTCACGAAACTATGTATTTTGAAGAACAAATTTATTTCGAAGAAAACTTTAATTTTTCAATTTGCAATTTTGTTCTTACTTTTTGTGAAATTATAAAACTAGGTTTTTATTGATATTTGCTATTTGTTTCTAGTTGAGAATGAAACCCACTGTGACTTTGTAAAGCTGCGTGAGATGCTGATCCGTACCAATATGGAGGACATGCGCGAGAAGACTCACGCCCGCCACTACGAACTCTACCGCAAAAGGCGCCTCCAGCAGATGGGATTTTCGGACGTTGATTCTGACAATAAGCCTGTAAGATATCTGCCCTTGCCTCCACTACCTGTCGTATATTTTGCTTCCGTGAATAAGCGGAAGAACTCTCCCGCCAGCTTCTTGAGAGTCAGGGGAATACGGAGGACGGTTCAAAACATTCCAACCGAATGAGTGCAAGAGAGCCTCGGTGGCTAAGGATGTGTAAGGACGGGCGTTGGCATATGCCTTTTCGGTCCCAAAACACTAAGGACATGATTTTTTTGTCTGAAATTTTTAGGCAAATGGGGTATTGCTAAACTTAACTCCCTACACCACTTGAAACATACTCGTTCTGTTCATAACATTTTCGCCGTAAACCATCTTGATTCATAAAAAAATATTGGTGTTATTATTATATTTAGATAATTTATGTAGCGCCATTTTTGTGAAAATCACCTCAAGATAGGTGCTATAACAGCACTTGGCAGGATTTCTTACCGACACCTTTCACACAACTAGACACGACACTACATCATGAGTTTACGTACTACCGTGATCCTGCGCTGCTCGCTCTGTCAGGAGATCTCCCTCTACCACTCAGTGTTGCCAACCCTCAAAAAACCACAACCCGTTATGGTGACGGTACGCTTACTTTCTGAACGTGCCTCGTATTATGTGCGTGATAAGAAATGACTAAAAAGATATATGATGCGAATGTTGATAGATGCAGAAAGCCGAGAAAGACACTATATGACCAAGTCCAACAAATGGATATGTCCAAAGTCTGTATACAAAGACAGAGCAATATGATGTTCTATCCTCAATGCCTACCCCTACGGGGAAACGGTGTGATGGTTCATTTGGATAGCATGTACTGTACAATTTCAATAATTATTTTTTTCATAAGTACCGGATATTAGTCGTCTTGAAATTTTTATCTTAATTTACAAATATCTCTACTAATTACATCAATCTTCCACAGGTGAGTTTCCAGCAGACGTTTGAACAGAAGAGGAGCACCCACCTCCAAGAGTTGCAGCAGAAGGAAGATGAGATGCGCCAAATGTTTGTCCTGCGGGTCAAGGAGAAGGAAGCTGAACTCAAGGACGCTGAGAAAGAGGTTACTCTAATTCTTTCCTCTCTATATGATGAATTATTTTATTATTTATTGAAAACCATCACATTTTACTCATTATATATGTAAAATTATATGCTAATTATTGCGTAGATATTGAGCATTGAATAGATTCACTATTCTTATACTTCAGGGCCCCGATTAAAATGGGAAGTGAAAGTAAAATCGAAATTTCTGTTCAAAAATGTACATATTTGTAAAAAAAAAAACAGTATCTTGGCCGGTAACCTGTGATTGAACATGTTTCGATAAAAAAGCCACATAAATATATGTGTTTTCATACAGAAAATTCTATTTTACTTTATAGGCAATTTAAGATAACTCAGTTATATTCCCACTATAATACAGGCCCTGAAGAAGTCTGAATTCTATTATTATTATCACATTACAGTAAAACCTCGTTTTTACGTTTTCCCGCTTTTTACACCGAAATATTTAGGTCCCATTTTTTTTTCCATACATTCTCATTAAATTTTCCCCCCAATTAACGTTTTTCATAACCCCGGTTTTACGTCGAATTTTTTTCATAACTCATTCAATCTGTCAAAAGACGAGCCGCGCGCCGCCGCGTGAATGGAGATGGAGGTAAATAAAAAAATGTGTAAATTATTGTCTTAAACTAAATTCAAAGTAGGTGCAGTGCAATTGACCATTTTGTTTAAGTGTCTAATTTTGACGTTTTACTAAATAGTGACATGCAGTTGATGCATGTTTAGGAAGAACAGTCTTTACATCAATAATTTACGAAGCAGAAAATTTCAAAAAAATGGCAATATAAATATTATTTGATGTTATACACACATAATGTGAAAAGGAGATAGTTTAAACAGTAATCATAAAAGTATGAAACAGTCAGCGATGTAAATGACAGTTGAAATTTTGTGTTGCCATACTAAAAAAAGTGATACCATATAAATAAAATTTTCCAGTGTTTAGGGAAAAAATCGTTATATGCATTTTAAGCAAATTCAATTTTTTTTTTTCGTGTTTTTAAGGTTATTAAATTTAATTATTTATGCGTGTATTTTTTAAAATTCAATAAAATATAACACATTGCAGTTTTGTTTGAAAAAATACAAAATATTTTTAATTACTTATATCAATGGTAAATATGAATAATCCCCAATCAGGACAGTTCTTACAATTTTTCTGCAGTAAATTTAGTCTTGTACAATAATTATATTTTAATGAAATTTATTTTTTTCCATGCATTTTTCATTTCCTCACTTAAAAATTTTCCTCAGTTTTACACTTTTTTTGTTGCTCCCTTGAAAAATGTAAAACAGGGGTTTTACTGTAATTTTAAGCGGGCAGCTGATATCAGCTTAACTATTATGCTTAAATCTATTCTAAGGAAAGTTAGTGTTGTTGGCGCACTTTAACCTTGCCGAAACAAAACTAGTCCATTTTTTAAACCATTGAGACCACACATTGAGATCAGCTGTTGTGAAAACTGTCTCAGGAAATGCTTCCGTGGATTTAGATTGAATCTCGTTTTCTCCAGCCTGAGATACACTACAAATTAAAAGGGTATGAAAAATATTTATAAATAACAAAATAAACATAATACTAGGTATGGAAATAAATTCAAAATGATGTATACATTATACAATCTGGGAAAGAAAAATTTAAAAACATAAAAAGTTAAAAAATTACATGCATGTATATATACAAACTGAACTAGTACGAGAGTGCAAATGTTAAAAATTACTAGAATAAAAAAGTTTTTTTTAAATTAACAAAATATGCGCAACCAATACCAAACTACATATACATAATACAAGCTCAAAAAGTATAAAAAAACACAAGTAACATTTCAATAGTATTGAAAATTACATATACAAGCAAAAAAGGTAAAATATTTAAAGTTATATGTTCAAGACTCGCATTCTCTGGATAAACTAACATTTGCGTTGACTAAGAGTTGATGCGTATACATTATATAGCCTAATATGCTTACGTGGAAAGTACCAAGCAACGAGTTTAAACTGAAAAAGGGGGTGCTGATAAAAATCAGAACAATTCTCCAACACACAAGGCCAACGCCTTTTTTTATTTGTTACTATAACATCTCCTTTAATATTTTAATTTAACGATTTGTCAATCCGGATGACTGGAGTTCATGTAAACGGAGTTGTACTGTAATTAAACAAATATCCCCAACCGTATTGGATGCTATATTTCTTAATTTAGTTGTTTGTTTTATTTGATAAAACAATGAATTTTTTTTGGTACATATTTATTTTATTTATTTATTTAATCCGATATATAATACAAATACATAGTTTACAAAATAAATGTTAATACAATAAGTACATTCACTAACATTTCCTATTTATTGGCAGTGTATTTTTTATTTTATACATAATAGTACATACTTTCACATCACGTCACATCGAAATATTATAGGTGTAAAAATATGTAAAATGATTTTAAAACATACCTACATGAATAAAATGAGAAAGGTCTTTCATGAAATTAAAACTGTATTCTGATATACGAAAGATATTCCTCAGCTTCCTGTCTAGTCCTTTTAGTAATCCATTTATTGACTAGAATTTTGAAAATTATGAAAAATATTATTTCACCACATACTGTAATTTGATTTCACAGCTGCACTCGCGGTTCGACAAGCTCAAGAAGGACCACACGGAGGAGAAGAAGAAGCTGGAAGACTCGCGCAAGAAGATGGAAGATGACCTCATCGAGTTTAACCGCAGGAAACAGCAGATGACGCAGAGCCACCACACTCTGACGCTCGGCAAGAGCAAGAAGAAGTGAAAGTACGCCATCGGAAGAAGCAACACCGTCAACTGAGGGGCTTCTTTGTGTATCCTAGTGGATACCTTCACATACCGACACTGTAGCGACTCGGGCTGACCATCTCTAGTGCGCACTTGTGGACTTAGCCATTTAGTCATATCCGTTGTTCAGTTCGTTAGCGAGAATCTCCAAATATCATCAAATCGTAATCTGGACCTGATGGCGCATAGGGAAAAAGACAAAATCATATTTAGAATTTAATTGTTTATTTTATTGAAAACTATAATAACAATTTTTTCGGTTATTTGTTCCCGCTGCCTTTGTCTCTTGTTTTATAATAAATAAAATAATGATAAAATAAATATTTTCCGGTCACTCAATACTATTAAAATAATCCTATTCATTTATAGTATTTGTATACAGTACTATACCGCGCTGTACTATGCTGTTGATATTTAGAAGAAAACAATCTATCAAACACGCGCATTAAAGCAGCGGGAACAGAACTAACGCCAAGGGCCCATCGGGTGCGAGACGTGGGAGCGGGGAGATTCTCCCCGCCTTACTCATGAACGTGAACCATCTCTGTTGTTTATGATTAAAAAACTAATGCCTATTAATTGCTCTCTAATATTATTATTATTTATGTCTTTTACTTATATCACAAGCGCGCTAGTAGCACCCGATACAAACAAACCTACATAATACGGTAGCCAGTGTTCGTACGTGCCTGTATGTGATGCATTGTGACACACTGTGTTCTGTTCACAAGAACATTATATCTGTGACGATATGGACATTTATTATTACATATTCATCTTTTATATTGCATGTAACGTAGAACAGTATACGTGATGAGATATATTTTATAACAAATACAACGCAGTTTGACGACAACGGAGATTGAAGTAAAAGATAAACATCTATAACATACTCAAAATATTTTTAATCTCTCAAGATTTCAATTCCTAATTATCTAAAGTTTCATTCCCATTTCTTATCCACACTCAGCGGTGCATCGGAATCCCAATTGCGGCGTGCATGGATCATTATTGTTACATGGAAGGTAAAGAGATCCAGGTACCAGTCCAGGAACAATGAAGTATTGCATCTTAATCAAGCTTAGGCAAACTGCTAAGATCTATACAATGGCCTAATTTGAATGTTTGTGCGGCCTACGAGCTATTATCGTATTTCTGAAAAGTCTATTTTTCCTGCCCTTTAAATAAATCATTTAATATTGTAGAATTTATGGACTCATTAGCTATTCAATAGCCGGCTGTCACGGGGAGGAGAGGAATCGAGACTTGAATCGAAAAATTTGCGTTCTAAGGATTCATCAAAATATTTCAATTTTGGGGGGCATTTTCAACAAGTTGTAAATAACTCACTCTTGAGAAAATGGGAATCACGTTGTGTTTGAGTGGGGTTCAGACGTCTGATCCATGAGTCTGCAAAACTAGCCACGTGACCACAATCCTATTTATATAAAAAAAAAAAATTTAACTTTTTGTACATTATGTCATTGTACATTGGTGGGCTTATTGCCAAATGGCAATTTCTTCCAACTAACCAATCAAATTATAGTTTAATTTTTATAATTCAAGTTACAGAACATATTCAATAGAAAGTAAAGATTATAAAGCTAAAGATATAAAAAAATAGAAATGAACGTATTTGTTTATAGATTACCTTAAATCAAAACTATTACTCAATGGGAAAAGGGAAAAGAGAGGAAAGAGGTAAGGAGGAGAGATTAAGGAAGAGAAAGGAGATGTTTCTTGAGACGTGATTTAAACAGAGGTAATAAAGTAACATCTTTGATGGTGGATGGGAGATAATTCCACAGTCGAGCCGCATGGACACTACATATATGAGTTAGAGAAGAAAGATTGTAGATTATATGTAGGTAGTATGCCCTTCGGCCTCGTGGTGCAATGGTCAGTGTGTTTGCCTGCCATGCAAGAGGTGTCAGGATCGAATACCGACATGGTTGATACGAAATATTTATTTTAAATGGTGTTTTCACTGCAGAATATTTCATAGTACCTGGACGGGTACCCGAAGTGTAAGACTGATCATCTTCCCTTCATGTAACAAAAATAATCAAGATACCCTGCGATTGGTGTACCAATGCAGTGCCCTATGCACCATTAGGTGCGGAAAGGGAATGATGATGATGCATGCCCTTCTATTGGGAATAAAATAATGATAATACTGTGACTATGCTCTTGTTACAAAATTAACTGAGATTTAAAAAAAAAAATGGAAACCAGTTCCATTTTTCTCATTTAATTGTTTTTTTTTTATTGACATTTCTTTTTTAAACAATAAATAATGCATTGCGTATCTATAAATAGTATTTTGATTGCGGCTAAAAATATTGTGGATAAAAATGTTTGCCCGGGCCTGATACAATAAATATATAATAATTCACGTCAGGCAGTTCAGGTCAGGAATCTAACCACAAAAAATTCACATTTTTCATATTTACCGTTTTTTCTTTTTCCTAGAAAATCAGTGTCCTAAAAATTTGTTATAATATCTCATCACATGCATTGTTGAAATTATATTACTTTAATTAATCATTAAGTGTATAATTGGCCCAGTACTTTTGATAGCCACTTTGAATTTTAAAAAAGTGTCTCGTGTAATTGGAGAAATGATTGCGTAGATTTTTAATAAATTGCATATTGAATTTCAATTCCTCAATTGGAGAACCTTTTTCCTTGTAATATTATCCAAATTAGCTTTCATATTTGTACAAAAGTAGCTGCTGTACAATGTGTACTGTATAAAATATAACATTCCATTGTAATATTAGAATCTTTCATCGTAGCAATTATCTATGAACTTGAAAATGTCTCGAAGAAGTCTCTCTAAACTTGAATTTGAGTTTTTATTTGATTACAATCGAATATCTCCTTGAAGCTACCTCTAAACCATCAGCGGCAATTCGAATAATACGAAAATATTAATTGAAATTAATATTTAAGAATTCCATTGCTAAGTTCATGCATATAGTTAATTAAAAAATAGGAAAACCCTTTGAAGACATCCAAAATACTTTATTTGGGTTCTACATTAAATTGTTCAATCCTTTGTAAATAATTACATGCATCGTAACAATGCATGTCTTAATAATCCAAGGCACTTCTACCTACTATTTTTTCATCTCCATTCTACACTTCATGTAGGAGAATTTTATAAATTTATTTTGCACAATAAATTCTAGCGTCTTTAGCAATTTAATATAAAATTTTAGTATCATTTTCAACGCTTGTCTTTAACTCAACTTCATAATTTAGCGTTCTCTATTGTCACTGAAATTTTATAATGTTAAGTCACAAAGTGTGCGGTCATCCTCCTCAGAATGTTCACATTTCAAAGAAGTATTTAAATCATGTTAGTGTATTTCATATTACATAGAAAAAATAGAAAAATTGAATGTCTTTTGAGAAGATAATCCCTAGACGTTCGAAATAAAAAATGTAACATTATGATTTTTAATTTTTGTGCCATTTCCTTCATATTTTTCACTTTCTTTTTTGTATTAGATTTCTACATGCATGTAATAAGTTTTTGTAGCTTAAAATGGCGCAAATGTTTAAATATTTGATAAAATGTCTAAATTTGGGAGTGGTATGATTTGTATTTTTATATTTCGTATAGGAATTATGCATTATTTTATTGTTAACTTATAATAATTATGCTGAATTTTTTATTGCATTATTATATTGAAACACCATAATACTTTTATAGCGATGAGGCAGAATTATATTTTAATTGAAATTCTATGTATTAGAGAAGCCAAATCTATAGATTATTCATTATGTATTTATTTTGTAAGTTTTGTATTACATACAATTCATCTTTATTTATATGTTTACTCAATAAATAATTTAATTGCAATCTGTTTTTTTGTTTCTCACCATTTTCTACTTTTTATGTGGTGCTGGAGGACATGTTCTTCCCGATAGTGTGCATGCATAATTATGCACTCAATTGAGTAACTGACTCAGAGTAAATAAGTAGTAATAAGGTGCTAACGCTGTGAGCCTCCCATGTGGACAAAAATCAGGATTATCAATCACGAAGTTAGCTATAGTTTACGGTATAACAACATAACCTAACACAACATAAATGAGTTGAGGCTGACAAGATGTACCAAAAAATGAAAACAAGATAGGTTAATTACAGTTTGATATTAAGTACACATTCAGAGTTTCATTTGACTTTATATTATAAACAAAGTAAGGAAATAAATTACGTACAATTCAGTTTAAAAATACATTTAATATAACACTATATTTATCATAATATAATATGTACAACTGTCTCAAAAAAATATTTTCCAGTCAATTATGGCAAGTTTCTCCCAAAATACTTCTAGTTAATGATGAATGAATCTCACTTGCTTTTCGGAATCCTCACCCGAGGAACTCTCTGTATCGGACGAGCGTCCGGACCCCGCCAGAGCGTGCGATATAGCGTTGACTTTGTTCTTCTCGTTCTTAATCGCGCTGAGCAGCTTGGCTTTCTCGCGGATATGGGAAGCAAAATCAGTTCTACTCTGGACCGGTGAGTCTTGAAGACTCAGACAAAGAGACGGTACGTCTTCTTCGTAAGGTGTCACGCTATCCGTCCCCTCAGAATCCAAAGTTTCTGTGGACATTCTAATATCATCGCCGAAACCTTCTCCACCGTAGAGTTCTAATATTTGCGTTCCACACGGGGTTACTACAGACACATACACGCATCCAGCGGCTGATGAGTTTCCGAGGAATGTGGGGGAAGACAAATAAATCAATATACTCTCGGGGGATGCAGTTGATGAAGAAACACTCTCGCTATCCGCACCCTCGCAGCCGAAGGAGGATTCTTCCAAGCGGAGGATGTCAATTCCAGTTGTGTGAAACGCAAAGAGGAATGGTTTTCGGAAAGCGAATTTTTTAGGGGAGCGTTCCCATAGTATGTTTTGAGGTCGGGACCTACGGCCATAGCTGTCAACGAACACCCCCATCTCGGGGTAGCACAAGAGGTACTCCGAGTCACCGGCTCTTTCACCCACCGCCAGCAAATCCATAGGAACCAAGCGGCGGGTGGAGGATAGGCCGGGGTCAGAGGGATCCAGGAACTCTTCCAGCTCCAGGGTACGCAGATCCAGTTCCAGGGGGGCGGGGGCAGCCAGCAGGGCAGTATGAGGTGCGAGCACAAGTGAACGGGCAGGCCCGGGCAGCGCAACTCGCTGCCCGACTGTCCAAGAATCTGCCTTTTGCGTTAAGATATATATAGAGCGCGACGTCGCCACCCCGAGTATAGCGCGACGCGTGCAAATACGCATATGCAAACATTTTTCAGAAGGTTCTAAAATCAACGGGATAGATACAGGTGCGAGAGTTGGACGCGAAGCGGGCAATGCGCGTACGGCGCATTTCAATTGACGCAAGGACAGTGTAACTGGCGCGGCGCCTGAAATCGGTTGCAAGATGCAGCAGTCTACGGTTGCGGCTACGAGCGCAGCGCTGACACCTCCCCCCTCCCAGCAGCCGAGATTCGGCGCTCCGTCGCGCCCCCGCACCCAGGAGGACAGCCCACGCTGGGTCCCGATGACGCAAGCGTCTGCATCCAGCTCCAAGAGACAGGTGGCGTGCAGCTGGGAAGCCTGTAGTAGCTCGCGACCCCAGGTAACTACGGGAGCCGAGTCCCGCACCTTAAGCCCGGCCTCCTTGAGTGCGGAGAGCCAGTCCTGGCGCTGACCGGATGAAGGACAAACCACCACGAGTGGAGAGGAATGCGGTAGTTCCAACTGCGCAACAATAAATACAGAATATGTTTTCAATCTAATCAAATTAAATAGGTAAGTGTGAAAAGGTCAACATGAGAGACAGCACAAGTGTGTCCAGTTGTGTAAAACGTAAGGTTTATCATATGAGAAACCTTACCTTAACAGCTTTTTAGCTATGCACTGTGTTTCAAATATAAAAAAAACAAATGCAAAATGTTATCAATATATCTGTTGGCCAAGGTGGTTTTTGGATGCAAGACTGAGCGTGCACCGATCACTCTCCCAGAAAGGCTATTCCATTGCTCCACAGCTCTTCTTCCAGGGTTTGGATGTGAAGGAGGTAATGTTTCATTTTAAATTGTTATTAGTACTATTAATTATAGGCAGGCGCCTTTGCTGATGCGCCTTTATCTCGTGTACTGCTTTCTGTCTGGGTTTTTCTTCCTTCAAAAAAGAATGCAAACGGCTTTTGAACCGGTTGACTGAAATGGAATGGACAACTAGACTTAGTAATTTATTCCAGTCTGAAACTACCGTGCTGGAAAGAAAGTTTTTCTTAGGATTTCTGAGGGGGGATTTTTTTTGAGTGAGGTATACCACAAACTTTAGTATTCTTTTAAATTATTGAGGAAGTTCAATGCTACGGGAAATTGGATATAAAAAATGCTTTCTTATAAAAAGGTAAAAATTAGAGCACTTAATTTTTTGGCGAAGTTTCTCAAAAATGTATAATGTATTTTGATAAAAACAAACTATTTTAAAACGTCGTAGGTTCTAGTCAACGGCTGTTTAGAATAGCCAATCAACTAAGTGTTGTGATAGATATCCAATTTTCGGGAAACAGTACGTTTTATGCGTATGGGGCTCACCGACGACAACTCGTGGCATCACGGGCGGAGTAATTTCAAAATTATAACCATTTTAAAAAGTCATAGCGACGATTATACGAAACAAATAAAAAAAATTATAACAAAATCTGTTGCAACAGAGAAGGCAAACATTTTTGACAAGGGAATATGGAAGTCTAGACATTTACAGGGCTTATGAACTGTCATTGGCTGGTTAAGGTGGCCACTTTACACACTGTGTAACATTCACCATTCTGCCTATGTTTGAACATCCACATTTCCTCAATTCTTCCATCTGAAGACTTTTGTGAAGTAAAAGAGCTGAAACCTTTATCATGTGGGTAAGATTCATCTGGTTGAATGTGGATGTTCAAACATAGGCAGAATGGTGAATGTTACGCAGTGTGTGAAGTGGCCATTTAAACCAGCCAATGACAGGTCATAAGCCCTGTAAATGCCTAGACTTCCATATTCACTACTCAAAAATGTTTTCCCTCTCTTTGCAACAGATTTAAACATGAATTATAATCCCTAGGGAGGAGATACAGCCGGTCTACAAGCGTTTGGACATACTCAAAACATTGTTTATAACAAAACACTGAACTTAAAGCCTTGAGAAGTAATTATAATGCTATGGTTTTCAACTCATATTTTAATAGTCAAATGAGCAAACATTACAAAAAATATTGGGGATTATACTGTCACATTACATTACGAGTATTAATGAATTTTAAAGTTGGTTTCCGCTCTCCTGCAAAATGACCAATGCAGACATACCACAGTACTTCTGGGCATGCAAAATATTGAGGAATGAGGTTACCTTGAATGCGTTTTCACACTCCTGTTGCGAGAGCAGCAAGGGAGCACAGGCGGGAGGCTGGAGGTCGGAGATTAAGCGAGCCCCCTCGAGGGCTGTGTCCCCGAAGCCACGCCTGCGCAGCTGAAGCCCGCGCAGCTCCATGTACACGCGCTGCAGTAGACCTTCCCTGCGGGGACGAGCGGACAATACAAATCAACAAGTATTTAAGTTAATTTTATTTCACGGCAACTTTCGGTGATGATTGATGACGTTAATGGATGAAGGCTTGTTAAGTTGTAAGTTATGACGCAAATTTTGTAACATGTACTTTTTTTTTAAATAGATGAAGATGCCAATGCCGATTTTACTAGACATCTGGATCTCGGCTACCTAAATGTCCACTGTTCGTGTGAAAACTGCGAGACGCACAGGAGCTCGCAACCAAAACAGGTCCCTAGAGGATTGTTGTGGACACCATTAGGATTGTTGCGCATCCGATAAAATAGTCAGAAAGTTATAATTTCCAGGTGAGATCTTAAAAACAAAATTGGATGACAAACCCAATGCAACACTCTGAAGTGCATCAATCTCATTCTCACCATGGGGACGTCAAAAACAAAATAACAAGACCTATAAGACGACTTCCAACTGGTGTAGGAGCTCCCCCAACAATAATAGGGAAATATGACTTTTTTTTCAATTTTAAAGTAGTAAAGGTCTATGAAAAAAAAAAAATTGTTACTTAGTAGCATAAAAAATATTTTTAACTTTGTAATTTTGAATTCCCGCGAAAACGATCATTGCATTGGTCACGCCCTTAATACATCACAATTCAGGTTTATTTGTTCCCGACCATTCGAATTTGTTCAGAACATTGTCACAAATCTTGACGTCACAATTATCAAGGCCAAACCTTTTTCTGGTGATGAAAACATTTCTCCGCAATATCCATATTGATTTTGAAAATACAATTAATTATTTTAAATCCATTTCATATATTTTTATCGGTATTCGTAGTATGTGATATTTCCCTATTAACAAAATCCTAGCTTTCAATATGTATTCAATTTTATTACACCCGTATGTTTCATTAATAATAAGTAAATACACGGGGTGACTTACTTCTCTACGCGCACCCAACCCTCCATGAGGGGCTGATCTCTGTCAGGCGACGCTTTCCTCTCTCGTGGGGGCGACGCCTTCCTCTCTTGTGGGGCCGTGAGGGGACGCGGGCGTCGCGGCGTGCCGTCGTTGCGCTCGCGCAGGACACAGGGCGAGGGGGCGGGGGAGGGGGGAGGAGCATTCTCCTTGCTCGCACTGCGGCTGCCGAAGAGCAGTTCTCCTAATCCCCGCTTCTTCTTGTTTGCCTCTTCCACCTAAAATGGTTCCATCAATCATCGTCAAATCACAAAATAATTCATACCACTAATCTGAATGCAACCGTATTTATTTACAACACTTTATTTGCATATCGATCGTAAAAAAGCTAAAGCTAATAATAAAAAAGCTAAGCAAAATGTATCTATCAATTTTAAGAAAAAAAAATGTTTTGGACGATAAGACGCAGCCCATTTTTTGTTTGAATATTCAGTGTAAAAACTGTGTCTTATGGTTTGGAAAATACGGTGAGTTATTTTATTTTTTATTTATTTTTGCATAACAAGAGGCCAGGAGGCGCAATTACAGTGGTGAATTACATCACGGATCACCCAGGCTTGAGAAAAATCTCATTGGAATTGAACCCGGAACCTTATGTGCGTGAGTCAAGCGTCTTGACCACTACACAACGGAGGCCGCCAAGTTATACGTAACTATAAGCAAAATTGAATTTTATATCAACAGATGGCGCGTCGAGTGCAAAAATATTACATTTCTCGCAAGAACACTCCATTGCTATGCAGTTGTCAAAATTTCAACCACTTTCAGGGTGTTTTGTGAAATCGCTGGAATTGTTTAAATATTTCAAGACATACAGTAAATATCTTTGAAGATATAAAATAAAAGAAGTTTGTAGCATTGAAAAATTGTCCTTTTACCTGTATATAAATACACGAGTATAATAAGGATATAAACCTTAGTCTGGAGGAAGTCAATGAGCTTGAGGTGCTGGCGTATAGTGTCCTCGGCCTTGAGCTCGCGCTGGCGCCAGTGCGCGGCCTGCGCCTCCATCTCGCGCAGCAGCTCGCGCAGCCCCTCCGCGGCCGCCTCTGCCTCCTGCGCGCGCGCGCCCAGCGTCAGCTGCTCGCGCGCCTGCGCCGATCGCAGCGTGCGCAGCTCGTCGCCCAGCGCGGCCAGCTGCGAGCGCAGCGTGCCGACGGCGGACTCGGCCCGCGCGCGGCCCTCCGCCGCGGCCTCGCCGCGCGCCGTCGCGTTCTCCAAGTCTGTGCGCAGACTGCACTCCCGATTGAGGAGTTCGTCCAGTTGTTTCTGCAATTGCAAATATACCGAGGTTGGAAAAACAGAATGATATTGAAAGGTGAGTGGCAGATTCTAGACAAAGTACTTATCAAAAAACTTTTTTTATCGATACACATAGCATGCAGTGCTTTGCGTAAAATACATATTTAGTAGAAATTAACATTTTAAATGTAAAATGAACAGCAAATCCACTGGGATCTCAGTTTACACGTTTACGTTATACAAAAAATATTTTAACATTAATTTATCAATGCGTAAGATCATTTATTTTTTTGTTATTGTTCCTACTAATGATAAACTGTTTACAAATTTTTGATCTCATTATTCGGTACTTCGGTACAAAAGTATATTTAATCTCATTATTCGGTACATCAGAATTTGAGAACGCTGCGTTTAATAACCCTCAAATAAAAAAAAATTGCTAACTAGCATATTAAAAACATGGAATGAATTTCAATAATTAATGAAAAATTAATAAAGCTGGGGAGAATATTTGTATGAGAATGTATTATGTATTGTAGAATGTATAAAGAAAAATAGGACATAAACATTTTGGCGTAAAAAGCGTAAAAATTTAAAAACGAGGTTTTAGTGTTATGCAAAAAAAGATACACAATAAAAGGCTTCATTATGTGGCAGCATGAGATGATAATACTCAAGTTGATTGCTTACTTCTAGATCTAAATGTCGTTCCCTCTGTTGCCGCGTAGTATGCATGGCGTCCTGATGCTGCACGATGGCCCCCTCACACTCCCGCTGCACGCTCTCAAGCCTCACGCGTTCCTCACCGAGTTCTCTGCGCAACTCTTGACACTCCTCATCCAGTTTATCTCTTTCGTCCTGTGGGAAACAGAAGTACATACTTTATTTCAACATGTGGTGACAGAAAATGGCATCCAAAATTCGATTTCATTAAAGCACGTTTCTCAATCTATTTATTTATTTTACATGAGCATGTACATCAGAGCACACCTGCCAATTACAATGAACATAGAAATATTTTTTAAAACAGAAAATTTTATTAATATAAACTTGTAATCTATAAAACAATATAAAAATCAAAGACGACTAAACCTATACATGTCACGATACATATAGAGAAAGAGTCTAATACTGATAATCCTAGCATGAAAAAGATCCACTTCTCTTGGTAGGGTGTACATCAAACCCCAAAGCCACCATCAAGGGAAAATTGGTCCTGCATTCAGGAAGTAGTCGCTCGGTACGTATAATTTTATGCTCTCCAAAATATTGGGATTAAAAATTAACTGTTTACTATGGGTACTCCAATGAATGATCGGTTTATTATTTAGGTTCCAGTCTGGAAACTATGAAATATTGCATTGTACCATTTTAAACAGATATTTCTTCAGAGTAATAATGCGTAACCTAGAGAGAAGCCCTAACACTATGTTTCATAGAACGCAACGATGTTGGTCTGTTGGCTAGAAACCAATTTGTTTTATTTGACAACATAAACATAATGGTTCGATCGGATGCTTTTGTAGCTGTGCTTGGCTTTGTTCGTACATAACTTGGATATTTACGTTATAATAAATAAAAATCGACTATGGTGAATTGCAGTATGTTTGGTTGCAGCTGTCAGTTTTCACAGGTAATTAATTCCAAATATTTTCCCATGATTTACATTAATTTTTGGCATTTATTGTCCCGACACGTGTATTATGTTGCTTAAAAACTTTCTAAGGAAATGGAAAAATTGATATAAGTATCAACATATTGATATATTAATTTGTGAATTTAAGTATGTTTACTGTTGATAATGACAGTAGATTATGGGCAATATGTTAGGGCCACACTAGGCATCCATATAAAGTTTGAGTTTTTATAGAGTAGAGGTCGATTAAAATTTTACTCGAAAATAGCAACGTTAACCTTAAAATCGCATCTTAAATGACGTGTCCGAATTTCAGGCTGCTACGTTTCGCCATTTTGGAGATGTGACGGACAAACAAACAAATTCAACACAGGACTTTGGTTCAATGGAGTTGGGATTTATGTATCAATAAATAAAAAATAAACACAAACATGTATTTTCAGTTTTATAAAATAAATATAGGCGAATTATAGAAAAATAGATTGGAATGACCCTGCAATGATAAATACACAGGTACATATTTAAAAGTAATTACAATGCAAATTAATATCCATTTGGCAATTCTCGACCTGAGTACGGTCCATTGTTTTGCTGCGAACTGTAGCTAACTTAATACCCAATCGTCATAGAATGGTTTTCCTACGTTTGGGCTCCTCTCTAGGTTACGCATTATTACTCTGAGGATATTTTACATATACCTTACCAAAAATTGGATCCATCTCATGCGTGATACGCAAATCCACAGACCACTATACCACTGCCCTTTGATATTATTTTTCCGGATTTCTGTATTTTTAGTTCAGTTAAGTGCCACAAAATACTGGTGTGTATTTATTTACAGTTAATGGTTAAGTTAGAAATAATTTTATGCTAATTTAATTTACATGAAATCGTGGGGTAATTACTATGAAGGATTTTGTTAGCAGTGGACAGAAGATACAAGGTTGGGCGTTTGATTCGTATTTATTACACAGTGATTAAGATAAGGAACTTTGTTATGAAGCGCGAGGATAATGGAAATAACAACTGACCACATGCTGGAACTGAATGATATTACCACACCCTACGGTCCTTTTATAGGTCGCGTTCCTTTGTTCTTCGTGCCTCCATGGCGGTGATGAAGTTAATGTCCTTCAGAACGTTACATTGTTTATGTCATCCATCTTGCATTCAAAACATAATATATAGTATTCAGTAGAAAATTCTGGATTACTTCTTTTAGTTGTTGCATATTTCAGGTAAAATTATTTGGCGCGTGTGTGTCGTCGATCAATGGACTTTGTTCCCCCACAACTACAACTACGTAACTTAAAAATCAACATTTTTGAGGAGGAGGAAGATACAAAAATGTGTTTTTAGCGGTTAACTAAAAATGCTGATTTTAAGTTACCTAGTTGTTGTCATCAGTCTTCCAGCTACAAAGCGCTTGTTGCGAGCTTACCTGGAGGCGTTCGTTGGTGGCCTCCTGCAGCTGCGTGAGGCGCTCGAAGTCCAGCAGCTGGTCCTCCAGCATGGTGCAGGCGCCCTGCAGCAGGCGGTGATTGGCGTCCAGCGCTGCCAGCTGCGAGTCCCTCTGGAGCAGCGCCTCCTGCAGCCTCGCTCGCTCAGTCTCGCTGCCGCTCCCCGCCCCCTCCGCCTTCAGGCGCCGGTTCTCGCTGTACTGGAGCTCGCCCTTCAGCTTCATTATGTCGTTACGACACCTGGAAATATCAATTCATCATATATCATCCGCTGCTATATCTGTAAGTGAAAAAATATTTTCCATGTTTGGCAAATATTTGCTTACGTATCAGTTTGGCAGGTTAAAGAAAACAAGAACATATTTCGAAAAATAAATAAAGTCAAACGAGAAAAACGGGACTGACTGAATTTGCTTGTTATAATCATTACTTGTTATCTCAGAGAAAGGTTTTTAAATCCAATCACCATTGCATATTGCCACTATTGAAAATTATAATATATGCTTACAAACATACCACTTTCTAAATTTCAAAATCAGATAAATAAACGTTCATATTTTTTCACAATGTTGACAATGTGATAAGAATAGAGAAAACTTTTTACACACTTCAACATATTTTGCACCACATTCTATTTTACAAATATTTGCCACTTTTTCGCAAATTGAAACACTTCCGCTTGTTAGTAATCATGTTTACAATTCAAGGGTTAGGTTTTAACTTGTCTAATATCACCCACTCGTAATGTTCATTATGCATTGACCATAGAACATAAAATAAAAAAACATTGTAAAAAAAAAACCCAAAACGGGGATATCATTTGTAAACTACAAAAGAAGTTGAAAATTGTTATGAGGTGCTGAGCCTGTGCTTACTAAGTTCACAAAGCTTGGATTTTTACACGCAATTTCAACTATATGTATGATACTTTGCCAATGTTGTCGGCGAAAACCCCAATTAGGTATATAGACATTTATAGATATTAGATCCCAACGCCCAGAGGCATAGGTAATAAGTTAGTCCCCCATTTGGATATTATTACTTAGGTTCTTATTTTGAAAATTATGTTTTTAAACAATTGAAGAGTTTTTGCTCAACTGTTGACAATATTTTTCTCCGGTATGTTCGAGAAGAAGCTATAAAAGTGAATAAATGTATGGAGAAAACCGCAAAATGTCAAAATGTGAAAACCAACTAATGTTTCCTCATTATATCAGAGATTTCGCAATTTCCGTGATCGTTATAACCAAGTTTGACTGTGTATATGTTATTTGGTGCCGTCCTCTTCATAAAACTGGAGTGGGTTTTGCGCATGGGCGGTACTTACCCTGGCTTATTGAAAAAAAAGAGTTGGCGCAAGTTTCTATATCCAATTGCCCATAGCACTTCCTCATTGGCTACGTCCGAAACTGTAATAAATATAAAATATTACAAATTCAATATTACCTGTCATGTTCGGCCTCCAGCTTGTCCAGCTTGGCTCGCGCGTCTCCGGCCTCGCGCAGGGCTTCCTCAGCCTGCGCGGCCCGCTCGCGCATGCCACCCAGCTCGGCCTGCAGCGCGACCCGGCGGGCCTCAGCGGCCTCGCGCTCCTGCTCCCCCACCCGGAGCTTCTCCGTGGCCTGCTTGAGCTCGCGGCAAGCGATGCGACGGTCGAGGTCGCAGTCGGCGAGTTCCTTCTCCTGCAAACATCACAATAGATACAATCAACGTTTGTGGACAAAAACTTAATTTCACCTCTGTGACCATTTTGTGGCCGAGTAATCAAATATTTTACTACTGATTTACAGTGAATTTAATTTTTAGCAAAACCAAAACCGCAAAAGTTCAGTGCCAAAAATCGGCGTTTATTATAGTAAATAATACAGTCTGTTCTGTTTGCAAAACCTTTTCTGTACAGTAAATACCTTTTCTGAGGTAGGCAGCTTTTTAATTATTTTTTTATAATACAGCATATTTAGTCTTAGTAATGTTTAAAGATGATTTTAATATGCAAATCTTATAAAAGATGAAATAATATTTTAAAATATTATTTCATGAAAATCTTACAAAAATGAAGGAACTAAAAAAAATTTAACCATCAAGTGAATGAAACTGAAAAAAATATGTGGAAAAAAACTTCAAGAAGGAATAAACTGATGAAAAAAAATAGTAGAATCCAGTGAAATATAATGAAATTTGACAAAACAACATTTTTTAAATATGACACACTGACAAAAAGGACAAACTCTTAACTGCTGCTCCAACTGGTTCTCCATGGATGGCTATCATGAATGGCATCACCTTAACTTGTCAAACTCACATAGTTTAACAGTCCACATAGCTTAAATGTATACGTGTATTTTACAAAGTAGTAATAAGTAATGAATGTTACCTTTTTCCACAGAGCGGAGCTAGCCTTACGAGCCTCTTGCTTCAGCAGCGCTGACTCTTCGTGAGAGGCCTTAAGCTGTTTCTCTACCGCGGCAATACGCTCTTCAAAGAATTTGGCTTCTTCTTTCTTTTCCACCTTTTTATCTGGTAATCAATATGAAGCAAGGTGAATACAATTTATTTTCAAAATGTCAATGCAGTGCCTTTGTTCGTATGTATCCATATATACTAATATTATTTATTATTTTATTTTATTTCATTGGAAAGCCAACAGACATTTATAAATTTGTAAGATACAATTATTATATTTACACGTTATTGCAGGTTCTATTTACAAATGAATTTTGAAAAGATTTAGTGGAACATTCAGAAATTTTAAATGGCGATTGGTTTCTGGTCTGCATTACTGGGACTCTAAAATTAATAAGTGATAGAATCTTAGGGCAATCTATCATGTTATTTAAAATTTTATATATAAAAATGGCGTCAGCCATGATCCTGTGAGTTTGGAGTTCAAGTAAGTTTGTAGATTCATCTGGACCTGTATTCAGAACCAATGGCCTATAATTGCAATACGATATAAATTTTGATTGAATAGATTCAATTAGGTTAATGTATTTTTTGTATTGAGGGCTCCAAGCGGGAGATGCAAATTCTATAAAGAATTCTAAGAGTGGGCACATAGAATTCTCTCCCTATACGAAAGAGGAAACCTAACATTTGATATGATTTTTTTACAATTGAGTTGTTTCAAATGTTAACTTGTTGTCAAGAAGAACCCCGAGATCCCCCATCTCATTAACTTTATTAAGTACTTGATAATCAAGGCAACAATCATGGATAATTTTAAAGTTGTTCCTTGAAAATGTGAGCACAGAGCATTTTTTAATATTCAATTTTAATAAGTTTAATAATAAATGTGAAAGTGTGTTTGTTTGTGTTTCCTTCACGTCTCAACAGAGCGACCGATTGGCATAATTTTTGCTAAAGAGGTGAGAAGTATAATAGGATACTTATAATTCATCCCGGATTTTAAAAAAAGTGCAACGAAAAAAAATGTATACATCGACAATGATAAATACATTTCTTAATAATATATACAGTTTTAATTGAAATAAAATACAAGTAAAGAAAATTAAAGCTAGGACAAAAATTAAATAATAATGACTACCTCAAGACAAGATCTGGTTATCTAAGTTTAGTTTAGGGACTTATTAATCATAATATAAATACATGAAGATTTTTTGAGTTTCGTGTATTGTGGTTGTGAATAACATGATTAAATGTGTATTAAAAATTTGTGTGACCAAATGAACATTATTATTAGTTTTAACATTTGCTGACTTTAGAATTAGACTTGTAAACAATTTTTTTTTTGTTTACAAGTCTAATTTTTCAGGGCCTATCAAGTAATAAATAGTAATAAATATTGTACCATTGGTTGCCTCGATGTCGGCACGTCTCTTATCTGTTTCTAGACGCGCCACTTCTCCTTGCAGTTTGGTCAGAAGATCCTCCAATTCCGCGACCTAAATCAGGAGATATTTTTGACCTAAATTTACATACATTGTCACAAAAAATGTCAGCCTCGGTAAATCTAATGTTATATTGGTTGCATATTCTAGGTATTGTAGATTGTTTAAAATAGTTTTTTGATGCGTTTACAGTGTAAAACAGAAGATTTTGTCTTTTCAATCTAGATGGCACACGGAATGGAAATCTTTTAAGTAGTTTTATCAGAATCAATTTTATTATTTATTAATTTGAATAAAAATAACTGGTCTAACATTATTCTTCGATTTTTAAGAGAGTTTATTCCATGGTACGGCATACTTTCAGCATGACCAGAGAAGTTAATGTTTAACCGGTAGTCGACCTGCTTAAAAAAAATTTGTTGGACCCTTTCTAGCCTATTAATACTTACATTATAGTAAGGTGACCAAATAGGAGTACAGTATTCTAGCTGAGGACGAACAAATGTTTTGTGGATTTTTTCATATGTCTCAGCATGTTTAAATGGTTTCGATACTCGCATAATAAGTCCTACCATTTTATATGTTTTTTTCAGGACTGATTCAATATGAATATTAAACATTCGTTTCGTATCAATAATAACACCTAAGTCGCGAATTTGACTATCTGTTTTAGTAATTTCAATTTCAATTTATTTATTTTAAAAACGTTTATGTACATAACAAAAAAATTCAATGCATACATAAAACGAAAAAATGAACACTAAAATTTAAATATACGAAAATGGTAAAATAAAAAATACCCAGCAATTATAGAGAAAGAATGCAATCCTCTCTGAACTTTTTTTCACTAATATGAAAGATGTCAATATCCGAAGAGATACGGTTGAGTAAAGACATTGCTCTTCCTACTGGCATTACCATCGGCAGGTTGGTTCTGCAAGCAGGAAGATAAAACAGCTTAAGCTGTCTATGTCTAAGGTAGTCATTAGGAACATAAAGAAAAATACTCTCCGTTATACCTATGTTGATCGTAATACCACGGATCAATCGGAAAAAATACATAAGCAAGTGTGCATTTCTTCTTTTCTCCAAACTATTGTAGCCAAGCATTCCCAGTATGAAGTCAGACGGGTACAACCACGGATAATAATATAATCATGTTCACCTATATGTAATCATCATGTTCACTTCTTCGTAAGCATCATGTCCACCTCTGTGTAAGTATGTGTAAACGTCCAGTTCGACGTATTTATGAATACCTTGTTTCTATACTTGTCCTCTTGCTGTCCAACGGTAGTGAGACGTTTTCGCAGTGTTGTTTCTTCCCCGTGCCACTCCAGTGCGTCGGATTCTAGAGAACAAACGGTGAACTCCAACTCCTGCAAAACCACACCCGATAAGCACACGATAAGCTCATCAATAGAGATTCGATATTATCTAAAGCCCATACTCGAGTATATATATCGAGACCGGCTCTTGTTTTGAGGTAGTAATTTTAATTTTTTTGTACTAGCTTTAATTTAATTTTATTTTATTTTATTAGTGCCTGTATTTATTATAAGAAATTGTATTTACCATTATTAGAATGGACTGCATAAGTCCGTCAAATAAATTAATATTATTTTATCATATTATGTAGATATGTATAAAAACTTGCTAGAATTAATATTTAATGATAATTTTCACCTCTACACGACGCTGTAAAGCCTCTATCTCTTTCTCCCCTTGCTCTCTCTCTCGCTCCACCCGCGCTCTCTCTCTTTCTCCTTCTTTCCCCCTGCGCTCCTTGTTGCTCTCTGCCTCTCTAAGCCTTGCCTCTAGCCGTGGAATGCGTTCCTCCTGTTTCTGAAAAGTTAAAAAATTCGTAGTAACATTGTAACATGCTTACATAGTAGCATAAATACATCGGTCATCTTACATGCGTCTTTCCCATCACTGTCAATAACCGATTGAATCTCTTTGACACAAACACCGGTCACAGAACAATCTCTGATTTCCTTGTTACGAGTTCTAACTTCGTGCTATTTCTTATTTAGATTTATTGCTGTATTAGCGTCACTTTCATTCTTCGCATGGCAAGGATGAATATTTTTTGTAATAAAATCCAGCATACTGATACGAATTTTACTTTCCGAATCCGGTGTGAAAATTTCAATTTGAAGATTACAAAAAATACATCTTTATAATTTAAAGAAATAAGAAAGATATCAAGTCTTGTATCGTATGTAGACTAGTGTGACATCACAGGCACATAAGAGTTAAACGGGTATTAGTCTCTAGAATGAATTTATTGCAGTAATTTTTTTTTGTGAAAAAAAACAGGTTACGCAATACTGCAGTATCACCGTCGATATGTAATATTATATAAAATTATAATATTGATGCGATTGTTGGTGGATCACAGCACTGACCTTAAGGTGGGCATAATCCTTCTTGCGCTCCTCCAATTCCACCCGCAAGTTCTGCTCCGTATCTCGCGCACACGTGAGATCTCGCTGCGTCTCCGCCAGCTCGCGCTGCACCTCCGCCAGCTCACGCTGCCCGCCTGCGCTCGCGATGGATTGGCGTGTGAGGCGGCGCGCCTTTGCCATACTGTCCTGCAAGTAGAAATTGCATGACGATATTTAAGTTTATTAAATAATTGTTATTAACCTTTCAACAATGTTGAGGATATTGCAAAAATATCTTTGGAAAGAATCAAAAAATTTATGGATGCAAAATTATTATTGTTGTTATCATTTGTTGGCAGGCAGACTTTGCTGATGCGCCTATATCTCAAATACTGCTTTTTGTCCAAGTTTCCTTCAAAAAAGCATTCAAACGGTTTTTGAACTGGTTGACCAAAATGAAATGGACAACTAGACTTGGCAATTTATTCCAATCTAAAACTACCCTGCTGGAAAGGAAGTTTTTCTTGGGATTGAGGTGGAATTGGGGATGATAGAGCTTCCAGTTATGACCCTGTAAATTTGTATTGGGATTTAATTGATACATCTAATAAAAATTTCCAATGTTTAGGGGAAAAATCATAGTATGCATTTTATACAAATTCAAATTTTTATTTAGTACAACAATAAACATAAATAAATTACATTCCATGAGAAGAAAGAAGGCAATATTTTACTGTCCCTAGACTGGAACCTGAAGCTTTAGTTACCTTTATTTAATAAAATATGCTGCATTGCAATTTAGTGCCCTAAGCACCATTGGATACAGATAGAGGGGTATATTTTATTTTTTATTTATTTTGTTTATTAAGAAAAACAACAGCAATACAAAAAAATATACACAACATTATAAAAAAAACATAAAATAAAGCCAAATCAGTTTTCCACATAAATACAATTATAAAAATCCAGTTCAGTTAAATATAATTCATAGAAGTGCATGTGTGCGAGTTTTTTTTTGTGTGTGAGGATGCGTGTGTAAAAAAGTGGAGTGTGGTTTTGGTAGGTATGTGAGTATGTGTGTGATTGTATATGGGTGTGAGGGTAGGTTTAAGGACAGGATGATGATAAATGAGGATTCCGTTCTGGTTTCTGAGTTGGCCCTTAACGTACCTGGCTACCGCACCCGTCACACGAATCTATCTCTTTTCCATGTACCCACAGTTCGCACCAACTATGCTCAGAACTCTCCTCTGATTCGCTTGACGCGTAATTATAATTTATTTTTCAATAACATAGACATATTTAATTACAGTAAACTCACTTTTAAAACCAAAATTAAAAAACTATTATTTGAAAAAAATTATGTTTCGTTATAAAAAAAAATATATTTATATTTTTACATTATAATTTTAAATTGTTTCTATTCACTCATATCAAATACACACTTACCCTGTCCTTAAACCTACCCTCACACCCATATACAATCACACACATATTCACATACCTACCAAAACCACACTCCACTTTTTTACACACGCATCCTCACACACAAAAAAAAACTCGCACACATGCACTTCTATAAATTATATTTAACTGAACTGGATTTTTATAATTGTATTTATGTGAAAAACTGATTTGGCTTTATTTTATTTTTTTTTTTTTTTTTTTTTTTTTTTTTTTTTTTTTATTTAAATTTTTATTGATAAACCCTTACGGGTTACATACATTTAACAAAATGTTTTCACTTTTAAAATTCAAATTCTACTGTTAATAATAATATTTTTAACATCTTTTGTAAAGGTTGCCTGAGTCTTTTGTTTAGTTTTGTCTGGTAGTTTATTGTATAATTTCAGTCCATGGTTTATAAGTCTCGATTGTCCTTTTCTCGTTTTAAAAGATTGTATATGATATTTTTCTGAAATTCTCGTATTGTGTTCATGTTTACTACAATTTTTTTCAAGTTTTAATTCTTCGTCTACAATTACATCAGTGGCTAATTTATGAATAAATTTTAAAGATTCTAGTTTAAAGAGTTCAGTTACGTTTAATTGTTTAGTTTGTTCAAAAAGTTCTTTAGTTGCTGTTAGATAGGGAAGGTCATATACTAACTTTAATATTTTATTTTGCTGTCTTTGTAGTCTGTTTATGTCATTTTGATATCCTGTTCCCCATAGTAGTTGCATATAACATATTTTAGTTTTAACATATGCTTCATACATTAAAATTTTTTCCTTTATTGGAACAAAGTTTTTGATTTTAAAAAATAGACTCGATAAAGTTGCCACTTTGCTAATTAAATTGTTGATATGAATTGTCCATGTCAATTGTCTGTCTATTGTTAGTCCTAAATATTTAACATGTTCAATTTCAGTTAGTCGTTCATTATTTATGTAAGCATCTACTTTGTGACATTTTTTTCTAGATTCAAAATGGATAATATTGCATTTTTTTTCATTAAGTGTAAGTAAGTTTGTGTTTGTCCATTTAGTCAATATAGTAAGGTCTTCGTTTATGTCATTGTTTGTTAATACGTCTGTTTGATTTTTATAAAAAAGTCCAATGTCATCGGCATACATAATAATTTTCCCTTTAAAATTATACAGTGATAAGTCATTAATATATAAAATATATAACAGTGGACCCAAAATAGATCCTTGTGGGACTCCAAAATTTACTGTTTGTATTTTACTTTTTTTTTCATTTACAAAGGTATACTGCTTCCGATTAGTTAAGTATGATTTTAATAGTTTGTATTCTTGAGATTTTACTCCTATATCATTTAATTTTTTTATCATGGTCTCAATGTGAACCGTATCAAAAGCTTTTTTAAAATCTAATATTACTCCTGTGGTTGGAATTTTAGCATCCATATTTGTTTGAATATAATTAATCAAATTTACTAGAGCGGTTCCAGTTCCTTTTTTTTCTTGAAAACCATGTTGGTTTAAGCATATTATATTAAGATTTTTAATATGTCCCATTAATCGTTTATGAATACATTTTTCAAAGATTTTATTAAATACAGTTAAATTTGCTATAGGTCTATAGTTACTAGGTTCCGTTCGATCTCCACCTTTAAATATAGGAGTTATTCTTGCAGTCTTTAGTTCTTCCGGGTAGATTCCTAACTTTATATGCATGTTAATTAATTTTGATACGACCGGGCTTAAAATATCTTTGAGATTTTTTATGAGTGAAGGTTTAATTTTATCATATCCTGGCGATGCATTTTTTTTAAGATTGTCAATTATTTTACACACTTCTTTTGTCGTTGTTGGTCTAAGAAAAAAGGTACTATTTATGATTCTTCTTCGTTTTTCTGATATGTTTAGACATGGTCCATCTAATTTACTTGCAAGGTTTTGGCCTACATTGGAGTAATATTCATTGATAATGTTTGATATTTCTTCTTCATCATTTGTGAAAATCCCATCTTTTACATTCATTTCTTTTATACTAGCTGACTGCAATTTTTCTCCAGACTTGATATTTTTTATTATTTTCCAAAGTTTATTGCTGCTGCCTTCTGCTGATTTTATATAATTCTGGTAATATTGTTTTTTTGATTTTCTGATTTCATTTCTTAAATCTTTTTGAATATTTTTTAGTTCGGTTACAAGTTGACTGTTATTTCTTTCTTTAATCATTTTTTTATATACTTGATTTTTATTTTTTATTTTTTGAAATATGTTTTTAGTTAGCCAACCCTCCTTTATTGACGTTGTGAAGTTTCTCACCTTGGTTTTTGTGTTCTTTTTTATTTCGTTTTGGATAATGTCTTGTAACTGTTTAAAACTATTAACTTCTTGTATTTTCGCCACGAGATTTTCTTTTAATTTGACATAATCTGTTATTTCTAAGGTGTATTTTTGTTTAAATATTTTTTGTCTTTCGATAGGTATATCTATATTTAGATAGAGTGCTCTGTGATCACTTAGTGGAGTATCTTTGTAGTCTATTGTGTATTTAGCTTCTACAAAATTTGTTAATACATGATCAATAATCGAATTTTCTCCTCTGTGATTCCATCTTGTATATTTTTCAAGTGAAATTTCGTTAAGAATTACATAATTATTAGATATTAGGCTATTTACATATTCATTTGTTAGTACATTGTCTTTTTCTAATATATTGATATTAAAATCCCCAACTATTATTGTTTTTCCTTTATTTCCATACGGAAGTATTTGGGTTTCTAGAAGATTTATGAAACTATGTACTTCGGTTTTATTTGGTCGTCTGTAGATAGCACACAAATTTATTTTTTGTTTTATGAGACTTATTAAAACAATGTTTGCCATATCTCTGTTATTTTCAATATTTTTTGCTTCGTAATTTAAGTTTTTCTTTATGTACATTGCTACACCTCCTCCTCTACCTTCCCGGCAGGAGTTTATTACATTGTAATTATTGATGTCATATAATTCTGCTTCACTATTAGTGAGCCATGTTTCAGTTAGAATGATGAAATCGGGGTTTTTAAATTCACTTATCATAAGTGCTTTTAGTTCATCTATTTTGGGTTTCAGACTACGAATATTTATGTACAGTATTTTAAGGTTTTTAATGTGGTTATTTATTATAAAACTTGTTAGTTCAGGCTTTGATCCGGTTCTTTTTCCAAGTTTTTTGACCCACTAGAATTTTTTTTGTCTAAAGTATTATTTTCATTAGTATCACTGAAAACATTTAATATATATTCTTGTTTAATTATATCTATAATTCTGTATGTTTCTGTTTTATAAGCATTGTTGATGAAATATGAATTCATTTGGTCATTAAATATTGGGCCAATAAATTTAGCATGCTCAAATAGATTAGTTTTGTTTTTTATTTCTACGTTTAGTTTTGATACATTTAAGTTTTTATTTGTTGCAACCGAATGGACAATTACATTGGTATGCTTTAAGTTTTGGAGTATAAAGTAAAGATTGCTTAAAATATTAATAGGTGATTTTTCATGTTTTCCTGGGTATAAAAATACAAGATCATTTTTTGTTAGTTGTTTACACCCTTGAATAATTGTCGACATATAATTATCAATTGTTGCATCAGGAAAGATGTAACTGCTACACTGTACATTACTGAATAGATTTTTTTCTATTTTTTTTCTAAGTCTTCTCCCTTCTTCATCTCCGAATATTAATATTTTGATCTTTTCTCCTGGTGGTAAAAGTACTTTGTTTATTATTTCAAGAGGTTGGTTTTCATAAAATATTTCACTTTTTTTGGCCACATAATTATTTTCTTCATAATTATTCTTCTGTATTGTTAATTGCATTTCTTCTATATTTTTTTGCAATGTAAATATTTTGTCTTTTATTTCTTCTTTATATTTATTTAAATCCGTGATGAATTCTTGAGACATACGTTTAATCAATTTTGTATTTTCTTTGTACTCTAGTAATATTTGTTTTGTCATAATAGTATTTTCTTCAAATTGATCCTTCAATTTATTTATCATACTTTTATCTACATCTTGGGTTTGTTTACAAAAAGGACATTTGAGTATTTCTAAGTTATTTTTGTCATTTGGTGTAGGAGTAAGGGACCTTGATCGAAGATTTTCCAAGTTTATGTTTTTAGTGTTTCTTGGATCTTCCTTACGACATAAGGTGCATTTCCAGCTATCTCGGTAGATTTTCGACATTTTTTTATAATTTTCTGCTGTTGTCCCTGTACAGCTGTAATGGAATACTTCATAGCATCGACTACATTTTAGAGTTTTTTTTGGGCTCAAGCCACTATTACATATTTTACATTCCATATTAAGTTTTTTCGGGATATAAAAAATGTTTTTTTTTTTTTTTTTTTTTTTTTTTTTTCTTGTTAAATGAATAATATTTTCACTTTCGAAAAGTAAGTATATTAATCCTTATATTTCAAGTTAAAAATATAATATATTGCGATATTTTTATTTTTATCATTATTTTTTATATCAGTTCATTTTACTTTTTTTTCCATCTATTGAATAATTTTAATAGTACGACTATAATTATAATTAATTAGTTAATAATTATCCAATAGTTTTTTTGTTGATATCATAGATGGCACTATAAAATTACTTTTCAAATGGTTTTAATTGTTAATTATCAGATTTTATATTTTATAATTTTATTAGAACATTGTTTTTTTTATCTCACTATTCTTTATAGAGTTATGTTTTTTTTATTATGTTGTGTATATTTCTTTGTATTGCTGTTGTTTTTCTTAATAAACAAAATAAAATAAATAAAATAAATTCCTTAACAAAATATATTGTTAAAAAAATATTAAAACCTTATGGTCCTTCTGTAGGAGCTGTAGTTCCTCGAGCTGGCGCTGCGAACGCTGCAGGTCGGCCGCGGCGGCGGCCAGGCGCGCCGCCTGCTGCTGCGCCGCGCCCCGCAACGCCGCCGCGTCGCCCGCCAGTCGCGCCGCCTCCGCGCGCGCCGCCGCCCGCTCCGCGCCGCGCGCCTCTTCCCAGCGCTCGCGCGCCGCCCGCGCCGCCGCGAGCGACCGCTCCTCGAGCGCCGCGCGCGCCGCGTGCTCGCGCTCCGCCGCGCGCTGCAGCTGCCGCGCGCGCACGGCCGCCTCGCCCAGCTCGCGCTCGAGCCGCGCGCGCTCGGCCTCCAGCGCGTCCAGCGGGCGCGCGCGCTCCTCGGCCGCGGCGCGCGCCACCTCCGCGGCGGCCACGCGCTCGTGCAGCGCCTCCATCTCGCGGCGTCGCGCCTCCAACAGAACCTCCATTTCCCTGGAAATGATCAAAAATTGAGTTTAGTGTTGAGACGAAACACAGCGTCGCGCCGATTACATTTAAAAAATATTTTTATTTTTCCTAAAGTCATAACCAAGTATCAATTGAAATCTTTATAAATTATTTTTTTTAAAACCTTTATTAGCATTAGCATCACATTAAGAATTCTGGGCATAGGGGAATGAAATCCATAGCTAGTTCTATGATTATCGGTATGAAAGAGCAAGTTTTTTCCGAGTTTTCAAGCTGGGATATTTAATTTTATTGAGCTCAGTTGTCCAGGCGCATCAAAGAGTGAGTTGAGAATTTTAAATAGGACTAGAAGGTCAGATATATGCATGTATATGAGTATGTATGTTCATATATGTACACACGTGTGTGTGTGTGTGTATAAATATGGAACTATATAAATAAACATATATGTTAGACTGCCTTAGCATGGGTCTTCTCCTACTAGGCATTACTTTTTAATATTAATAATAAAAAATAAAAATAATAAATAATTATGAAGTGCGGGTACCTGAAGTTAGAAAGGCAGATAGCGGTAGAGTTAAGACTGGAATTAAGAAACCCCTCTCCATCCGCATCTCCATCGGACAAGCTTACTGCATCTGGGACGTATGTGAATCCTATACAAATAAATCATTTATTTATTCACGGTAATCAGTTCACTTAGCTTTTTATGAGGTTTATCCAGAAAGTATGTTTCGTTTGTACTTCTAATTTTGAAATTTCTATATCAATGTTTATTTTGTTTATTTGTTTAAATTTAATGTTGTGCACACAGTGCTATGTTAATATAAATCTAGACAATATTACGAACAAAAACTAAACCTAACACAGCACCAATTACGTACACAACACAATATATGAAATAACTATCTAACAGTACAACAAGATGTAAGAAGAATTTGTGTAACTTTAAACTTTGAAGTAGGGCACACATAAGCAAATTCCCTTATGTGCTCCAATAATAACAATAATAATATTAGTATTACTAAACATTAAAGTCTATAAGACTCAGTTTCCGTTTGTAGCAGAGAGCTGAGTCGTTAAAGATGTCTAAATCGTACATCTTCTCAATTTTAGAAAAATTACTAACTGCTCTTCCTAAGAGCGAATTTTGAGCTGCTCTGGTGTTGCGTTTGTTGTAGCTCAGTAATACAGTATGTCGAGTGCGACGAATAGGAGTATTAAAGTTTATTTCAGACAGCAAATCGGCACAATCAATCCGATTATTTAGCAAATTATAAATAAATAATTGATCCGCAATCATACGCCGTTTATGAAGACAAGGTAACTTTAAATTACTGACATTAGGGAATTTACATTGGATGTACTTATGAAATTTATTTTGTACTTTGTCTATTAAATTTATATAAATGTTGTATTGGGGATTCCAAATGCAGGAAGCGTATTCTAAGTGACTTCTGACCAATGAGGTGTATAGTACCAAGGTCGTGCTTGGATTTTTGAATTGTTTACAAACTCTCATTAGGAAGCCTAACATTTTATATGATTTAGATAGAATAGCCTCTATATGAGTATTAAAATTAAGTTTTGTGTCCAAAATTACTCCCAAATCCCTGCAGCTGTTTTTTTTTTGGATATTAATATTGTTAAAATTATAGGGAAAAGTTATTGTTTTTTTGTTTCTAGTAAATGTCATTTTATGGCATTTCGAAACGTTTAAAGCTAGGTCGTTCTCTTGGCAGTAAGTTGAAAACCGGTTTAAATCGTTTTGCATGGCATCACAATCAGAAATAGAATTAATAGAACAGTATATTTTCAAATCATCGGCATATACACTAAATTTACAGTGAAGAAAGCATTTGGAAATATCATTGATATAATAAATAAACAGTAAAGGGCCCAGATGGGATCCTTGTGGCACTCCTGAAATTACCTCGACAGGGTTAGACTTAACACCATTTACAATAGTAATTTGGTTGCGGTTACTTATGTAAGATTTTATCCATCTTTTCAAGTCACCGTGTATTCCCAACGAAGAAAGTTTATTGATCAGGATTTTATGATTAACGCGGTCAAATGCTTTTGAATAATCAGTGTAAATTGTGTCGATTTGCTGTCTTTTATCCATATTTTTATGCAGGAAGTCAGTAAATACTGCAAGATTTGATGTTGTTGATCTACAACGAACAAAACCGTGCTGGTAAGGGACAATTAGTGAACTTGTAACTGAGTATAATTGGTCGTAGACGATCCTTTCTAGAACTTTGCTTAATATTGGCAATTTAGCTATCGGTCGATAGTTAGTGACGTCGTGTTTATCTCAACTCTTAAAGATTGGAGAAATAAAGGCTGTCTTCCACCTATCTGGGAAACAACTTTGTTTTATAGATTTTTTAAATATTGCACAAACGGGTGGAGTCAAATTATGAGCACAGTTACGTATGAAAATACCCGGCAGACAATCTATACCAGGTCCCTTTTTTGGGTCTATGCTTAGTAGATATTTAAGCGTGTTACTTTTGTTAATATTGATTGTAGAGATTTCAATAGATGCAGAATCAATAAAATTGTTACGAAAATGTGTTGCCGTTGGATTTGAAAATACCGATCCGAAATAGTCCGAGAAAAGATTCGCTACCCTAGTATTATCTTGTGCTGTTATAGAATTATATGTCATGTGATCGGGAATTGTTGGGGTTTTTCTTTTTGATTTCACGTAGGACCAGAATTTTTTAATATCCATTTGGATACCGAGTTCAATTGAATCAATATATTTTTTATAATCTGACTTTGATATTTTTTTCTGCCTATTTCGTAACAGAGAAAATGATTGATAATCTAATGGGTTACGGGAAAGCTTCCATTTTCTATGAAACTTTAGCTTTTCTTTTGTGACGTTTTTTGCAATTTTTTCAATGCTCACCAATAAACGGCAGATTACGCCCACTGAATTGTGTGCGCGTGCGCAAGCTGCCCACACTCGGCACACGCTGCAGCCGCTCCGGCCGGCTGAAGTTGGACGCGTCATCGTCTGCGCGCACGGCGGGCACGTGCGGCGGCGCGCACTCGCGCAGCGCGTCCCAGCGCGTGTCCGCCAGCAGCGCGTGCGCGCGCGTGGCCGCGTAGTCGGGGCGGGCGCCCGGCACGGGCCGCAGCAGGTGCGCCACCAGGTCGCGGTAGGGCGCGGAGGGCGCAGGCGTGGGCCAGGAGGGCCGCTCGTGGCGCTGAATGGCAGCGTACACACGTGCCGCGCTGTCGCCTGCGCCCTCCCACGGCGTAGCGCCTGTTACCAGCTCGAAAGCCACCACTCCCAGGGACCAATAATCGCAGGGTGTCTGTAAAAATAAGAGGAATTGATGATTTTTTTCAATAAACTCATAAGGACAGAACCTTTCAGTCTTATGATCAGCGTCTAGAACATTTTGGTATGGATAAGTTGGAATTTAGGTGACAGATTTTAGACCTAATGTTTAAATAAAATATTTAAAATCAAAGAAAATTGCGGGAAAAACAATGCGTTGAAAGAATAAAAAAAGGTTTAAATGCGATTATTTCGGAGCTTGTTGTTGTATGCGCAGTAAAAATTAGAGCATTAAATTGTAAAGCAAAATTTCTTGAAAATGTATGAAAAAAATATAAAAACAAACTACTTAGAATGACGTCACTAAATCACATGAATCAACCAATGATAATAGAGCTGTGAAAGATATCTAGTTTAGGGAAAGTCAACGGACCAATCGGGAGAAATGACCGAGAAGCGGAAGAGAACATAAAACTTCACACTAAGAGAAGTTTCAGAAATACAAAACTTTAAAAAATCATGGCACGGTATATACTATTTTTTTTAAAACCCCTTAAATTCCTCATTATTGTCCTTACTAGTTGTTTTGATATGTTTGTTGTGTTATATTTTGTTGCCTTTATAAAATATATAAAATAAAATAAAATGAATATTAAAAATGCTTATTCGAGCCTAAAAACTGAACATGTGTGAATTTAATATACAGACCCCGTGTGGGTGCTTCAGGGGGTCGTCAAGGGCCCGCAGAATCTCAGGAGCGATGTAGTGCGGGGTACCCACAGGGACCGGACAGGACACGAGGCCCCCAGGCGGGAGGCGAGCCGCGCTGCCAAAATCTGCCAGTTTTATATGCCCACACCTGAATTACCACCAAATTCTGATTATTATTTTTATTGAATTAGGATAAAAGTTTTGTGTTTTAAGGCTGTAGTCTGTAAATTGAATCGTACGGTTTGCCGCCGAATGCGTAAAATATACCGCTTCAAGACAAAGCAATTAAAAAAAATATCCTGTTACATTGTATGTTCGTCAATTTCTTACGTACTCTACATACTTTGTTTGACAAAATGAGAAAGACAGAGATAGATAGAGTTTTTGCGTGATTATTTAATAGGTAAAATCTATAAATAGCACTCCTGACTAGCGTACTGCAGAGATAATGTAGAATTGTACAACTATCGGATAATCTGTGACATCTGTTGATTGTTGATTTCTGGCTTCTGGGTAATTATAGATATTTGTATTTTCGAAGTTGACAGATAACACTGTTATGTTTTAATGAAAATGTACCATGTCACTAAAGTGAATGCCAAAAAAATAATGCACTTCATAATATTGTTTTCAAGAGAAAAAATATTTGATCTCATCAAATTACGTAAGTAAAAACATTTTTTGACAGTATGACATTTTATAATATTTTTCCTTTAAACTGATAAGTTTTTTTAAATTTGCACTTGATCATGTATTTCGTAATAAAATTGGAAAAATATGGTAGATAAATTCTGAAAATTTAACAACATATAATGATAAAAGACTCGGCCAAATACCTAAAAATATTTTTATAGGTTAAGAATGTATTGTGTATATTATTTCACTTGATTTAATTTTCTTAGTTACTATTTAAGTTCAAAACCATGATAACTATCAATTAAGGTAAGCATTGCATTTAATCTACGTAAAATTGATAAATACATTTCATTCCAGGTGCAACAGACAAAAGAATAAAGTCAGCCTACCAACTTTTACACTAAAAACCTATAAAAGCGCATTTAATCACCTATCTGAGAGTTGTGTATCAAGTTCTATATTGTAAAGCATGTATTCCTCTCAGAAAATACTAAAAGGATGTCTGCATAATCTTACATGAAAAAAACTAAAACGGTAATTCAAGCATTTTAAGAGTTTTGTGCATAGAGTGGAAACCTTGTATTGACAAAATACTGTAAGCGATTATTTTAATATGCATTGAGAAAATATAAATATGCTAAATTACTTACATAATAGTTTTATTTCTATTTTTACACCTATGTGAGAGTGACGTTGTAAAATATTTTTAAAATATATACAAGTGTTATAAACCTTTTCGAAGTAAATAGAATTTTGGATAGATCATCATCCCTATCACCTATTGGTGCATAAGGGATTGCATTTGAAAACAAAATACAGCGTATTTAATAATATATAACATGAAGGTAAGATGATCAATCCTGCAGTCCCGTGCCAGTCCAAGGAGAATTAAATATTCCAGCGTAAAAACACATTAAAAAAAATATTTCACTTAACCCTGCCAGGAATTGATCGTGGGATCGCTTGTAAGTAAAAATAAACAAATTGTGGAGGAAAATTTCATTTATTATTGAAAAAATACTAAAGTGCAAATGGTTCAAAAATATATATTATTGGGAAGAACCAGTAAAGAAACCCAATATTTTTGATAACAATAGATCGTTAGTCATTATGACTGTAATAATTTATTGTAAATTTAGTTTCTTGTTATTTTATGAAAAATACATTGTGAAAAAGAACTAAGAATATATTTCATGTTACAATGATCTTGATTTAGGAGGGACAGGTTCAATCAAAGTTGTGTATCTGGAAACAGAAATTAAAAAATAATAAAAGCAACATCTACATAAATTAAAAAAAAAAAAAACCATCATAGTTGAAAGAGGGCGGAATTTCTAAGCTGATTTAGGTAAATATTTTTCTGAAACTGGTGAGTATAATTTAACTTTTACTGGTTGATGGGATGTTTTCCTTAAACAGCTTTTTTTTACAATTTATGACTTTATTGGGGGCAACTTTTTTGTTTTCGATAGCCTCGAGAACATTTGGTGGATCTCTGATAGGCATGGATCGTGTAACTCGGGGGTCAACAAGCTCTGGAAGCAAACAGTTTAAATAAAAAGATTCTAATTTTAATTTTATTTTAGATTCCCAAAAATCATCATCTTTACTTATGTATTCTATTTTAATTTTATGTTGGGCTCCGGTCCACACTCCAAAAAGACATATATTTTTTTTAGTAATATGCAACTGTCCTTGAACTTGGTAATACCAATCGTGATTTTGATTTACATAATACTCGGTATGGTTTCTATTTCTTTTCCAAAACTTAATTTTACCACTGTCGATGGCGGTTTCAACAGTCATATTAGAAGCAGACGATGGACATTTTATTTCTATAATGATACCGCCATGATCCGTACTAATGCTATCTGGTGTGGCGCCTAGAAAACAATATTCACTATCAATAAACAGCCCACACTTCTGAAATTTTATATTTTCTTGGAGGCTTAATTGGTTTAATGCGGTCAGTTCATTATCCTGACCATATTTAATAGAAAAAATATTACTTAGCGATTTACTATATAGCATACTTTTAACTAACCCTGAACAACTAATTCCTATTCTTCTTTTACAAACTTTACCAAACCATGACGCAGTGAGTAAATTTCTACGCTTTTCTAACCATTCCCCGCTATCTGATTGTAAAACCGTTCTTCTTTCTATCAAATTTCTTTCAGGACTTGACAATTTCAATTTATTTAAGAAAATGGTTTTGGAGTTTTCAAAAGACTCTTCATCCAAATCCGGTTTTTGGCAGAGTTTGCCATATTCAGCTTCTTGAGTTACCTGGGAAATTGAATTATTATTTGAATAAAATTTTTTTATATAATTTTTTCTTAATTTACTGTATTTTATTTTATTTTCTTCAAACCTTTTGATATTTTTTGGACTTCGATTGAATATGATTTTGTTGGTGGAATAGTGAATTTTTCTAGTGTTGAATGATATGACAGCTCCAGAGCAACGACCACTATAAGTTTGCCTACCAGTCAGGTTAGTTCTTTTGCCCCCAATAAATTTAGCTATGATACTATTGAAAGCTTCAACTATATTACTGTCTACATTATGGATTAAGCTACGAGAATTATTTGCGAGTCGAGAAGTATGATATATAATTCTAGTAAATAATTCACAAGATTCTAAATTGAAAATGACGTTTTCATTGAAACCTTTTTTTTTACAAAAGTATGTATCGCAATTTGCATGTTCTCCAAAAACATGCCTCGGTGTATTTAAAATGTCTAGATTTAAAAGGCGAATTTTTTCTTCCACAGATATATTATTTTGTGAAAATCTATATTTAATTGCACTATTTATAGCTACTCTTAATCGCATAATTCTGCTTTTTAATAGTTTACGAAGAGCAACATCAAATTTAGTATCGGAAGTTAATATATACATTTTAGAACAAAAGTTTCTTAGTAGATGATTGCGACATTCAATTTTTTCAACAGTTATATTAGGGTATGGTCGACATTCCAAAATTTTTTTATACGTGCTCGAATCTCCATCTGCAATTAATCTAGAATAAATTAAACCATGCGTCGATATGGAATTTTTAAACCCCTCTAAAATGATCGCCGATTCCATACCACTTGAAGATCCTGAGTAATTTTTAAAACATTCATGCTTTGGTGCCTCAATATTCTTATTAGTTGCTCTGGCACAAATCACACAGTATTTATTTTTAACACCCATATATAGAACTTTCCCCGTACGAAACCCTACTATAGAAGCTGCGCCCGAGTTAGACGAGTAGTTGGTTTTGTATGATCTCTTGGACCAACACCCGTCAGCCACAACAGTTATCATTGGTATACCATTTTCATCAATTTCACCATTCGCAGTAGCCAGTTGTCCCTCTTCTTTCGCTGCCTCCTCCATAACTTTTAGTTTCGCAGTATCCCACCATTCACACACTTTCTTATTGATCTTCAAATACTTCCATTTACTCATGCAAGGAATTCCAACAGCAGCAGTCAACTCTTGCAAACCACTATATCCAGAACCGATACTTGATATTCCAGACACAAACGATTCATTTAAACTCATTTCATTCGATCTGTCCTCGCAACAATTTACAGAAAAACATAATCCACACATATTACATTTTAAATTTAATATAGAATTAAAGCCATGCAACTTTTCATCCACAATCACTATATTCGTTCCTTTGCAATCAAACATGGAAGAATGAGAAAATATTTCCTGGATTTTAGTGAAAAATTCCTGGATGTCCACAACTCTCCTGCCTTCCAACTTAAAGGGGTGTAATGGCTGTGCTAGCAGTTCTGGAACTAGCTGTTGCGCCTGAAATAATACAGATTAATTAATAATCATAATCCAATTTAGATCTCATTAGCTATTTTGATGTAAATACTTAAAATATTCCTACTTTGATATGAATACTAACCTGACAACCGTCATCTTCTAGAATATCAGTTGAAAGACATTTCGCTGGAACACCCTAAAACATTTCAATTTGCATATTACCCAAAAGGCAAATATAACCCTACTTATTGATAGTCAATATTTATAAAATAAGGGTAATAATAATTATTATTTGTACTTTTTTATTGTGAATGCAGACAATTGGTAGAATACTTTGTACTTTATTACTTAATTAATAATAAATGTTGTAGGAATTTCATTTATCTAAGTAAATAAGACAATAACTTACAGTGTATTCTCCACAGGCCTTGGTTATTTTGAGCTTTTTTGAATCCTAAAATAAGCAAATAATAAACTGTTACATTTATTTGTAATGGTGATACAATTATTTATGTTAATCAAATGTCTGTCCTTTGTATTCTAAATTTTAATACTAATAAATTAATCAAATCCAACTTACATTGCATTCCTCCTTTGGAAATTGGGATTGATTTAGTTTTCGTTTTGGGACTAAAGCATATGGTTTTTTCGGCATTGTAATGATAAAATCGGTCACTAAATATTCAAAATTTATGGATTAAAGTATCACTCGTCTTTGATTTCTATAATAAAGTAATTCTGATTGATAGAAAATATTATTAATCTGAGTCGCCAACGTCGAAACGTCAAACAAGTAGAATGAAGTTGGCTGCGTTCGCGACATTGGAATAATTATATGGCTGTTTAGTGTACACTTTTGTACATAGTACCTACCGAGTGCTGGTATGTCCTAGATAAATGTGCAATTTGACTGTTTTTGTGTACGGGTAAAACGACGTCGTTAATTGTTATTTGAATATGACGTAAAATTACATTTTTCAATTATTTATCAAATTCGAACAAACTATTCATTCAAAAAATAACTTGGTTTTGATCCTGGTTTAAATTGTGTAAGAAGGAACACAAAAAATATATGTTTCGAACTAAATTTTGTTTTGAAAAAGGCATTAAAATTTTGAGCACAGAAAACACGTCTGTCTGCGGCCGCTCTGAGGGCCGATCTGAATGTAATAAAAACCCAAATAAGACATTGTTTAAAATTGAATATTAAAACTAGAATTATCGTATTGAAAAAAAAAAAAAAAATACAGTTCTATAAAAAAAGGTTTTAACTAAACTATTTCAATATTTTTAATTTTTTTATGGTATTACTGATTGCATAATTTTACGTAGAAATAAAGGAAAAATTTATGTGATTTAAAATGCTTATATTTCTTTTCAAAAACAAAAAAATAAGATTCTGCCGCGGCCATCTCCTTTTTAAATCTATTATCTTCAAATCATTGTTAGAAATTTTAGTTCAATACTTAGTCTTTATTGAGATCCCAGATTAATAAGCTTAGTCTAAATTTGAAATGGCGTAATTTGCCGGTCTAAAAGTAATCATATATAAATATAAATATAAAATATAAAAAAAATACAGTTCTATAAAAAAAGGTTTTAACTAAACTTTTTCAATATTTTTAATTTTTTTATGGTATTGCTGATTGCATAATTTACGTAGAAATAAAGGAAAATTTTAGAAAAATTTATGTGATTTAAAATGCTTATATTTCTTTTCAAAAACAAAAAAAATATATTTTGCCGCGGCCATCTCCTTTTTAAATTTATTATCTTTAAATCATTATTAAAAATTTTAGTTCAATACTTAGTCTTTATTGAGATCCCAGATTAATAAGCTTAGTCTAAATTTGAAATGGCGTAATCTGCCGGTCTAAAAGTAATTATATTTTAGTTATATGAAAATTTGAAGTACATTTTTTGATAGAAATACCTATAAAAAGTATTGTTTTTATCTAACATTTCATTTTTAATTTTTTTTATTGCGCGATTTTTAACAAACATTCGTTTTAAAATGGCAAAATCGTATGATTTCCTAATTTTGCGTTCGTTTTACCAGACTACAGCCTTAAGGACATGTAAATATTTTAAAATTTAAGAATGCAAGAAACTTTTAAAATATTTTTTTAAATGGGAGTTGCTTATTCTGGTGGGATAATCGGCACGCCTATAGCTGCATTCACTCTAAGCTGAAAATTCAAGAAACTGCTGGGCGTAGAGATGTCACCCATGCTTGAAATTTCTGGCAAACACAGGATAAAGCAATATTTTACGTGTACATTTCTAAGAATTACTGGTAGGCGTACGCGCCAACCACTTATCCACTCTATTTCCTTTTTCAAGATTTTTACCTGATAGAAATCGAGTGGAGACTAGTTCATCTCGTGGTATATTGGTTAGAGCTTTCGCCTTCTTTGTCGCGTGCAGTGTAAGTGAAAAATAAACGTCGTCTTGCGCACACCTATCTAAGAGGACGTTGTCCGGTTTGAGGTCGCGGTGGAGAAAACCGCGCGAGTGCAGCGCGTGCAGTGCTTGCACCAGCTGCGCGAGGTAGTGCCGCGCGTATCGCTCGCTCAGCGCGCCGCCGCGAAGCAGGCCGCGCAAGTCGCCACCTGCGCAGTATTCCATCACCAGGTACAGCTGCCCGGCATCCTGCAACAGGAAACGGCAATTAATTTTTAGTATTATAAAAAAACAAATCGTCACAACACCTATTATTGATGTCTTTAACGATTTATTATATAAATAAAACACGAGTGATACTTCCACAAATTTGGAATATCCAGTGACCGGTTTCATCGCTTTCGCGACATCTTCGAGACTGGTATCTTTATTAAAAAGTTAAATGTATTTATACAGAACAGAGGTAAGGATACATAATTCAAAGTTATATGTAAGTAAATTAAATAAAGTTATTTTTATCTTAAGGATCATTAAAGTAATGGAAGAACTACTAAAGTAATGGAGAATGCACCTTACCCATTGTTATATAATTTTTATTTTATTTTATTGTAATATAATTTTACTAATGACTTTTTACCCCTTGTTTTTCAGAAATCATTACAAAACCACACTCACGAAGGATGGGACACCAACAATAAAATAAAATACTTAAACTCATTAAAATAACATTATATCCATTCATTAGTTAACCCATAGAAAATTTGTCGATAATGATCCTTAAGATAAAAATAACTTTATTTAATTTACTTACATATAACTTTGAATTATGTATCCTTACCTCTGTTCTGTATAAATACATTTAACTTTTTAATAAAGATACCAGTCTCGAAGATGTCGCGAAAGCGATGAAACCGGTCACTGGATATTCCAAATTTGTGGATTAAAGTATCACTCGTGTTTTATTTATATAATAAATTACAATGAACTTCCATCAAGAATTTTCACTTACAAACTTAAATGTCTTTAACAATACTTTTAATAATTATGGAGGGACTGATTATGGAAAATCTGATTTGGAGAAAAGGGGGCTCAAAGTTTTTCCTGGGGGCAATTACAATCGGAAGACTTGACTCTTCAACTTTCATTAAAGTAAAATCGATATTTATTTACGAAAATGTGTATATTTGTATGAAAATTTTAAGTAGCTTCATCAGTAACCTATTATTTATTTTATTTAGTTCTATGATTAACATAGTCTTATATATATTTACAACAGAATATTTACATCTATACTTATTCTAACATTATTTATCACTATTATACACTTAATATCCTAATTTATAATATTCACTGTTTCATATGTACATTTTCATTCATTATATTCACTATTTACACTATATATTCCCTAATATTTTTCACATATGTACTTTTTACATTTAATTTTAAATATATCTACATTTATTTCATTTTTTATGCTTTCTGACATTTCCTCAAATAATTGTATTCTCTTGTACATAAGGCAGTTCTGGGACATTGATTTTGATTTCTTTTCCAGTCTTATATTTGAACAAGTTTAGAAAAAAAAAAATATGCATTTCATTAGTGAAGTTCTAGCAGTGCGTAAGGGCGGCCTCTGTGGTGTAGTGGTCAAGACGCTTGACTCACACACGGAAGGTTCTGGGTTCGATTCCCGGTGAGAACACAAAAATTAAATATATTTTTTTCTCAAGCCTGGGTGTTCTGTGATGCAACTCACCACTGTAACTGGGGCTCCTGGCCTGTTGTGGTGCAAAAAAAAAAACAAAAAAATGAGTATGGGTGTTGTTTAGTAAATAACAGCATTTATCGATATTATTCCTGGCCTTATGGTACCTACCTAACATCAAGATAGAAGAAATACAAAATTAGAACTGTGGATTTAGAACAAAACAAACAATATTTTTCACATTACATTAGACTGCATAAAAATTCTTGGATTCGTCGGGCGTCGTTGTAAGGTAATCATAAATAGTTTACATAATTCATAGTGCATTTCATCATCCAGTGCCCGAAATTTAAGAACATTCACATTATATCAAAGGTAGGTGCCCATTCCATGTTCCTATCCTTTATTCAAATACTCCCAACCTCTTACAAAGCTGAATGAAATTAGTTTTTCCATTACAGTCCGCCTTTTCGTTAACAGGTGTTAACATAAGTAAATCAAGTCAGAGCTATTTTTTATCAACGGTGTGGTGTGGAAATCATGAAAACACTTTATATAAAAGAATTTTTACGTAAAATCATTCTTAATTCTTTCAATGAAATGATTTTAAATACTTTTTTCGAAAATTTATACTGCTAATGTTGTTTGCCATTTTAATTTTAGGCAGTTAATTTGCTCTCCTGTAAAGTAGTCAATTTTTATTTACGCACGGTTAGAACTTCGCTGACGAAATTCTGTTTATCATACAGAAAACTTAATTTTACTTTGTAGCTCAAATTGAAGATAAATGTTAAATTCCCATTGTAATACGGGCCCTATATATGCTTATGAGGGCATCACTACCTGGAAGGCGTATTGCAGCGCCACGAGCCACGGAGATGCGCCAGCTGCCAGCACGTCGCGCTCCACACTGAGTTGCTTGAGCGCCGCCTCCTTGCGGACGCTCTTCATGGCGTACACATCGCCAGTCCGTTTCTCACGCACGACCTGAAGACGAACAGAAAACAAAAATAAATACGGTGAAATTTCTATATTCATCAACTCCACTATTTGTAATATTCGATATTCGTCAAATTTTGATGTCAATTTATATCCCCCATGTTTGTTAGTATTTTCCTATTTGTCATCACTCCCATCGAAAGTATGATGTTGAATTCGTCTGAGGAGTAAGAGCAAGTAAAGGATCAATACCTAACGCTGACATCAATTAAATGCTATCTAATGAGGAACTTCAGCCCTACGGGAAATTGGATACAAAAAATGATTTCTTATGCGCGGTAAAAATTAAGGCATTAAATTATATGACAAGTTTTTTTTAAATGTATGAAAAAAACACTTTAATAAAAAAGAACTACTCGAAACGACGTCACTAATTCATATGAATCAACCGATGATAAGAGAGTTGTGAAAGATTTCCAGTTTATGGAAAGTCAACGGACCAATCGGCAGAGTGATTTCAGAAATACAAAACTTTAAAAATCACAGCACTGATAATACGATACAAAATTATTTTTTTAAATTTGGCTTGTTTAATAATAAAGTCTTTTAACAAATATATATATTTTTTTTAAACCACTGAACTTCCTAATTGGGCTAAAGTGCAGAATGTGGTGAAAATGGTACCAAAATTGTACTCTAGTCAACCAAAAATAAATGCATTTAATGATAATGTGAAGATTTTAGAGGACAGACAAAAACAGACAACTTTGGACAAGCTCCAGTGCTTCTGAATCATCGGCAAAATGGACATAGAAATGTTCTTTGCTTCCAATGCCCTCAAATATACCATTTACTAAAATAAAAGATAAAATAAATATGGACAAAACAAGGAGATAGTGGGAAAGAAAAGAAGGAAATTGGTGAGGAGTGGTGAAGGATGAATTAAAGAAATTAGAAGTGGAAAATAGCATTTGATTTGATGATGAGAAATAAAGAGCAAAAAAAGACAAAACTGTTATTCTGAATCAAGCCTATTAGTTCTCTTCTGTACATATTATATGGAGTGTTAAATATATGAAGAGTATTAAAATTCTTGTTTAATGTTTACATATACGGAGGATGGTAGAATGTTTCCGATCACTAGTTTAACACTACAGCACTGCAAAGTGACATATTTTGTCCAGAATGAGCGGTTATACTTATGCTTACAGAAGCGATAGTTACGTTTTAGATAAGAAATTTCAAATATACAGAGAAACGGTCCGTATAGAGAATTTGATTTGCCTTAATGTCTTCATTGGGAATTCTACTTACGTGGACTTCTCCAAAGTGGCCTCGACCAATTATATCCTTCACTTCAAAATCAGCTATGTTCACTCTCAGCCGACGAAGTTCTGACAGAACGCTGCGATCTGAAAAGAAAGAAGACCGTTTGATCACTTCTTTTATTTATATTAGGAAAAACAACAGAAATTGAAACACTGGTAGATCACTCTTCCACTCAGCTTTTTCAAATGCAATACGTTTATTGTCTTAAAAAAGAACATATTTTATAATTATTATTATGGCTAACTTATTTTCGTAATGTAATACCTCAAGGGTGCTTTACAAAGTGATTCGATGAATGTATCTCTTCTCTTATTCCCAATAAATGGATGACAGGGTTACGAACAATGAAATCAGGCGAGAGTGTAAATCTGAGTCAGGAATAATTGATAAGATTAAGAAAGGGTCTCGGAGATGGTTTGAATTCGTTAAAGTGCTGCAGGGTCATCAAAGAAACAAAGTGTATAAAGACGCATATTTAGTCGGCGTTGAATTACTTACATGATGACAAAGAAAACTTACATTTTTCGACAAACTTGGCGATTTGCTGATCGCTCTTCTTGAGGGTCTCGTTGCTACATTCGTCATACAGAACTGTGAGAGCGTCTAACAAGCCATCTCTCTGCAGGAAGCGATTCGGGTCGGAAGACTTGCCAAAAAACTGATTATTCAGTTTGGCGAGTCTCACGCTGATCGCGTCTTTCAAAGGCTCCATAGTCTTTCCTCGAAAATGTCTCACTCAATTCAGAACTGAAACTTCACATATTTTTCAACTATTGAAATTAGAAATGCGCGGCTACTTAAAGTGGTTCTTCTCCACGGGAGTCTTGAAGTATTGTCTGATTTAAAAACTATAAACGCTAGGCCGATATTTATTACAATTAAATTGCCTTTTTTTATTGACAAAGTCAGTTTTCTCTACTTCCACCTTCCAATTTCTTTCTATTGTCGAAAAAGACAAACGTCAACGGTTATCCATGATTCAAATTTCAAATGATTGAAAACCCATAACCATAGATTTCCTTGACAAAACAAAAACAAACAACCCAGAAACAACTAAATAAACCATAAACTTTTGTCTAATTAAATTCTGGACATTTAAGGTACTAAAAAAATCAAAACCGGTAATATATATTTGAAAATACTTTATTTTTTGAATGTTAAATTCATATTGAGTTTTAAGAAGTTAATATGGAATTACTTTATATTGGACTTAATTTTTTTTTTACTATCCGGTTTCAAAGCCACACGTGCTTCTTTATCAAGATATTATTCCACTCCTATTTTTACAAGGACAACATCACAAAAAGACGACTTGATAAGTTCATATGTTTTGATTTAATAGGTATTTAGTAAGATATGATAAGATTAATTAGAAAATTATACTTTTATTAAGAAGCATGTGTAACGTTGAAACCAGTCGGTAGAGTTAATAAAAAAAGTGCTTGATGACAACGTTTTTTGTATTTATTTTATTATAATGAATAACCCCAAAGTTAATGGTTCACCTGCATGTTCATCTGAGAGAGCTCTTCCAACCTCTATCACAGCATGGGCTATTTCTTCGTTCTAGTAACGAGAGAACCCTTGCAGTACCCCTAATCGTTCTAATATTTTGGTTTTCTTTTTCACGGTAGAAGCTACTAAATCGTGAAATTATCTACCCACTGACATCAGAGATGCCCATTTTTATCCATGTTAATTTTAAACACGATTGAAATGTCGCTATCTGAATATTTCTTTTCTCCACCATCTTTTACTTTTACTTCATCTTCTTTTCATCGTATACTGTTGCTAAGCATGTGTGTATACATATATATATATGTTTTGTTTTATAATTAAAATATTCTAATACCTATACCCTATACCTACAATATGTCCATGTCTATTTGCATGTTTATTTTCTTAAATCGAACGATTTGAGTAGGTAGGAAAACATAATTTGCCCGTTTTTATATGCCAAATAATATATAAAATACGAATGTATTATAATATGTAAAGTGTTTAAATAAACCAATAATAAATAAGTATATTTGTGGGTGAATTTTATATAAGTGGAGTGTGAGGGCAAAATGAGCGTGTGAGGCTTGTGAAATAGAGAGCTGTCTATATATATATAATGATTCCCAGATAATTACGGATATTTCGTTTTTTTGCATTTGTCAATTAAAATTTTCAAAAAAGGCAAAATCTTTTTGGTGGGTGAGAGGGTTTGGACGGATAGAAAATCTTTTATTTCACTGAATAATAAACCTTTTTTTTCAAATGCAGAAATGAAATTACTTTGTTTTTTAAACCACTTTTTTACTGTCACAACCGACTAATTTCGGCAACTACACGTTGCTTCCTTCGGGATTTTATAATTACTCAATCTTTATATGTAAAAGTAACAGTGAACAGTGGGTGTCAATAAGGATAGAGGAGGGGGTAATTGCGTTTATAGTGGGGTAGGGGTTGGGGAGACGGTTTTTGTGTTTAAGGTTGGGCTCGACTTTATAAGAAAAATATTAGAAATAGGGCTTTATCTTAAGTTCAATTGATTATTTATAGCAAACAATGAACATTTGGACAAACTCAAATATTGTAATGATTATTTATAACATTGAAATTTTGTTTGACTGTTTTTTTTTTATTTCGAGAATTTCCAAACTATTTAATTGATGAGTTTTATAATTTAAATAATAAATTTTTATTCCATTTTTTAAATTAAAGGAGTGGTAATTTGTTAAAATATGTTCAGCTTATTCGGAAAAATCGTTATTGTTGAGACATTTAATGAATTCTCTTATTCTATTTTTTTAACATATTATATGTATATGCAGTGTGTCCTTTAAACCCTGTCACATCCGAAACCACAATAATCAGTATGAGCAAGTAGAAATATTAGCATATTTAAAAAATATTTAGAACAAAGAATTTTTTTCAAATATAATATTTAAAAAAACAAATGGTTGCTTACTTCTGCAGGGGAGAAGTGAGGGGAGCGCGGCGTAGTATCAGACTCCCCCCCCTCCTCGTTTCTGCCCTGCAGAAGTAAGCAACCATTTCCTTTTTTGATATTTTATTTTTTTAAATTTTATTCGTTCTAAAAAAATATTTTAACATGCCAATATGTTTTCTTACTCATACTGATCATCATGGTTTCGGATGTTACAGGGTTTAATGAACACCCTTAATTTATTTTATATTTATAATACAAAACATTTTATTTTTAATTTCAATATTTTGTTTGTGTACCTATGGACTTGTTTCAAAACTTTTAATAAAAACGTTAAAACTTAAGACGGTGTAATAGTGATTATTTATTTATTTATTTAAACGCCTTTAAGGCTTTTACATGTTTTAACATACATATTATAAACCAATAAAGACAGGCATCTATTTTAAACAGAAGTAGCAAAAAAATATAAAAATGATTTTTAGAAGAAAAAGAAAAATATCCAAAATATCATATATACATATTAGTATAAAAGTGGAAATAACAGAAGTGAATTTTTAAATATGAAGACAGAAATGCATTTTACACAAAAAAAAAGCAAAAAATAAAAATGAATTAAGAAGAGAAAGAAAAATAAAAAATAAAAAATATAAATAAATCATTACATATTAGTAGAAAATATATGGGGATACATATGAAATACCTTATTTAAAATTAACGAAGCGTAAAAACTCTTTCAATATTATTTATATGTACTATATAATATGGTGACCGTATAACCGAACTCTATTCAAGTTGGCTACGTACTAAAGCAATACGTAAAATTTTCATCATATAAACTGAATCAAAATCTCTGATCGTTCGCAACAGAAAACCCAGAGTTTTCATGCTTTTAATTGTTATGCTCTGTATATGTTTGATGAAATTTAATTTTTCATCGAATATAATACCAAAATCAGTCATTTCAGTCATTTGCTCCAAATTTATAGAATATATAGGTGTTATAATAAAAATTAATTATAAAGAGTAAAGTCATAATACTAGAAGAATATTATGGTGGTCTTTACGAAGTCATATAAAAAAGTTCAGTAATTTTAAGAACAAAATTTACTAAAAAGAAGCAAAAGATATTTTATTTTATTTCAAGAAACTCTTTTGTTGTTTATATTCCTTATCTATCTACGATAATATTTAACCAAAATTGAAAATCAAAAATGCTGTTTTGCAAACGTGTTTATGTGTAAAATAACTATTTCTTAAGTTGCCACGTAATATGTGCTAACTAGTTTTGCCGTTAAAAAAGGGCCGGTCATTCGAAGAGCGATGTTTTGAACGTTAACTGTATACATAGCATTTATTACGTCGTTCCTTTTAAAAACTTGATGTAGATAGCATTTTATACGTCTAACAAATAAAACAATAACAATAAACCATTGGGGTTAATATTGTTTTCGTTTTTTTTTTGTTTGTTTATATAAAAATAACATAACGATAATATAATAAAGTAGACGAAATATTTAAAGTAGTTTATAACAAGGTTTTTATTTTCATAATGATTGATAATAAAGTGTCATGAAGTGAATGCCGATTCAATAAATATTTTTTATTTAATACACATGGACAAAATTTTTATATTTTACCCCATGTGTAAATATGAAAAAAATAATAACTCGACACTGGCCAGAACACCCGAGTTGAGTGGGGAAAAGGCCATTAAAAAACGAAGAAGAAGAAAGAAAAACGTAAAAGAACTTTGAGTGCACTAAAAAAAAACCTAATTGATGAATGATTTACTAATTTTACAATAAATAAGAACCAACCTACCCCGCTTACGATTGAAGAAAAACGGTTCTTAAATTGATGAATATATATTTTTTTCTATGTGACATTTTGGTTTGACATCTCTAAATTCGTTTTCTTTTTCGTTTTTGTCAAGCAGTCTTCAAGAATAACCGAGGCGCATTAATTATTATTGTACCGAAGTAATTATATTCCACTAACATTTTTCTTTCACCATTTTCTTGTCTGATACGAGATTCTAATTAGAACCTTTTTTGTTTTCAGATTCTTGCTGAGGTAGGAAATACTCAGTAGGAATACATCTCGCGAAATTCCTCATAGAGTTCGCGGCCTACACAAGTACCCATCGGGCTGACAACAATAAATATTCGAAATGTCAATACCGTTGGATGTGGCCGAGCTTTTCAACGTGCTGGAATCCAACAGAACTCAAGATGTCAACGAAATTAAAATCAGATTGGGCGAGATGTTCAACAACATGAAAGATTGTTGGCTGGTGTACGGTTTCATCGATTACTACCAGAGTACCGGGTCCATGAGAGCGGTCGACATACTCATCAAGGTCCCCAATCCTCACGACAAGTACCTCCTCGATAAGTTGGGAGACGGAATAAGAGGGAATACATGGCGCTGCAATGCTCTGGAACTCCTGGGACATGTGGTGCGCGGGCAGCCGCTGTGGCTGCACAAGATCACCAAGCATACCATCTTCAGGGAACTCCTGAACCTGCTGAAGCAGGAACGGGAGATCGTGGCTCTGATGAGCGGATTGCTCGTGCTCATCACCCTGCTGCCCATGATCCCCGCGCTCATCAGCCCCTTCTTCCAGGAGATATTCGACGTGTTCGGGAGGCTGGCGGCGTGGGAGAGCCACCGCGGCGCGGAGCAGGCCGGCGGCTACACGGAGCACCTGCAGCTCGGCCTGTACGGCCTGTTCCACAACCTGTACGGCATGTTCCCCTGCAACTTCGTGGACTACCTCAGGAGGGAGTACAGCAAGAGGGAGAACTGCCACATCTTCGCGCACACCGTGAGACCCATGCTCGCCACTGTCAAAGTTCATCCGTCGCTCATCACCGCGTCCAAAAATGCCGAAACCGACAATTCTAGGTGGAATAAAATGGAGCATCATGATGTTCTCATCGAATGTCGGAGATTTTCGGCGGAAGGGGCCGCGCAGAGGGCGGCGGACGCGGACGACACGCACTTCCGGGCGCGCTGCGGCACTGACGTGTCGAGCCTCCCGGGGGCGGCTGCACACCTCCAGGCGGCCAAGTCGTCTAACTCCACGCCCAACCTCACCGAGTCGCCCACCTCGACTGCCGCTGCGGCGCCCCCCGCAGAGCCGCCCGCCGGCGCCGTCATCTCCGTCACGTACGAGAGCCTGGACCCCGCGGCGTGGTTCTCCCTGTCGGACAGGTGCGGCGCCGGCGCGCCTTCCGCGCCGCCCACGCCACTGCCGTACGGAGGTCCACGCGGGGGCGCGCCTCCCGACGGGGGATCGCCGCCCGAGGCCGCCATCGAAGCCACGCCGGAGAACACGCCCATCAAGGACGCGCGCCAGTGCTTCAACTTCCCCAGCAGCTCGCCCGCCGTGCGCAACCTCGGCGCGCGTCTGTCCCAGCCGCACTTCCAGCCGCACCTGGCCTCCGTGTCGCAGCCCCCCTCGCCCCTGGGCCGTGTGCTGTCGGCGGAAGCGGCGCCGCCCCCCAACAAGCTCGGCCAGGTTCTCCAGGAGCGCTCTCAGACCACGGACGGAGTGTCCCGCCGGCAGGACTCCGTCAGCCCGCGCAAGAAGATCTCCCTCATGGACTGCGCCAGCCTCGCGGTCAGCGTACCCAACTCTCCCGTCCCTCTGGGAACCGCCGCCCCCGCCTCCGGTTCTACGGATTGGCCGCTCGCCAAACCCCGACCGCGGCGAAACGACGTATTCGATATTTCTTTTGCGAAGACGAATCTTCTCGCCAATCCAGTCGAGAACATGAGGGACGACAAAGAAATCATAGAGCTTAGTAAAAGAGGCGAAGTGATGAGAAGCGGATCTATAGTGGACGTACCTCGCTCTCGCCGGGACGCTGAGGAAGCTGGGCTGGAGGGGTGGGGAGGGGAGGACGAAGAGGAGGAAGACTGCGCCGGAGAGGTCAGCTGCTCCGAGGGGAGACACGGACTGCACATGCCTCCCGGATCCTTCGTGGACTTTGCCACCCGAGCCAAGAGACTGCGTTACCACAGCCAGTGCCTAGTGGAAACCACCCTGACTTTTGCTTCTAAAGTTAACGAAGATGGGAAATCCGTTTCTTGTATTATAGATTGTCTCCGTCGGGCTAAATCCTGTCCTAATATGGGATCGGTTAAAATACGCGAAATTTATAAAAAGGGCGACAAACGCAAGAATAAATACGACAGAAACTTATCAGAAATTCAAGCCGCGGTAGCATTTGAAAACGGCAACGTCGCATCTTTGGATCGTAAAAATAATACTAAATGCAAGGAAACGCAAACCGTAGACGTGTGGCCGATATCGTACGAGTTCCTTTACAATGATATTTTACAGAACTTCTGTGATCAAAACCAAAAACCCGCCGTGGTGGATGCCCCTTCCGAAGATAAGTGTAAGTTCTCTCCTTACCACGAGGTGGACAAGTATATACAGATAGTTTCCCAAAGTGCGACCAGTGACCCGAATAACAGAAGATCCCTTAAAGAGGAAGTGGATCACCTCAGGCAACAGCTGAAGCTTCTTCAGTTGGAGCTGATGTACGAGAGACACCGGAGGGAGGTGCACGCCGTACGGAATAGGAGACTGCTGGGACGGTCTCGCAAGAACCGCGAGGCCGAAGAACAAAATCACGTTTTGAAACAGCAGATCAGCTATATGCAAACCGAAATAGAAGACCTTCGGCAGCAAGTCAGCCGGCAAAATAAAAACATCCAAGCCACGGATCTAAAAAATATAGAAAACAACAAATACTGGCAACACCAGATATACATGCGCGAGTGCGAAATCGTCTCGGAACGTCAAGAAAAGGAAAAGTTGGCCGCTCAACTGCTGGAGCAACAAAATTTATCCAACGAAACATCAACCGACGTCCAGCACCTTCATTCTTGTCTCTTCGAAGTCTCCCAGCAGTTGAACCGCGCCAACGAGAAGTCCGACATGTCCGATCGTCTAATCGAGTGCATCAAGAGAATGCAGAGGGAACTGGTAATTTATGCGGAGAAAGACAGGCAGTTCAGCTGCCTGGGAATGTTACCCACCAAGACCGACGCCCTCATCAACAAGTTAAACCAACAGTACAAGGAGCAACTTATAAGTGCGCAAGCGGCCCTGCAAGCTCAAGCTGCCAAGATGGACTACTACCAAGCTCGGGAGACCGCCCTGGAGTCCATCGTCTCCGACAGAGAACAATCGTCCCAGGAACTCAAGAGACAACTGCGGCTCGTGAAGGAAGAATACAGCGAACGCCTCAAGTCCGTCGAAGATAAATACCTCAGCGTCAAGCGAATCAACCAACGTTTGGAAGCGCACTGCCTGGAACTGTTACAAAGGATACCGCAGTCGCCCCAAACCATTTCCCGGGACCTCACTTCTGGATTCAGCCCTCAAAGTTCCCCTCTGTCCGCTTCTCTCGCGTCTTCGGAAGGCCACGGCCCCCTGTTGGCTTCGCGAGTCGACGAAATAAGAAATCTTCAAGTGATTGTAAATGCTCACGAAACCAAAGAAGAATCCACCTCCAATTCTGTAAACAATTCTACTTTAGACGATGACAACCCGCAGTGACTGATATTGTCAACGGTAACGAATATTGTGCACTTATGTCGAAATTGTCCTTCCAAATATGATAGATGAGTTATATTAACACAATTTTATTTTATCCGTAATTACGGAAATTGTAATATCGCGCCCTGCTGCTTTTTCATATTTCAAACAATCAAATTTATTTTATTTCTTTTTTTACGTTTTCAAGCTACTTAGGTGTTTTTACAAAAGATTTCAATGAAATAATTTCACCGCAAGCACGGCATCGTAATATTATGCTCATAGTCATCCCAGCATGTACATTTTACCCAAAAAGTCATATTAATTGCAATGTCTTATGTTTTTATACTGTTCATTCATTAATTTGATAATCCTTATTTTAATATATTTAAGTGTATGTAACTCACTACCAATTTAACAAAAATGACTGATATTAATTCTTATCGCTTTTAACATTGAAATGATTATTTTTCGCAATGTTTGGGAAATGTAAAAATGTAATTATTGAACATTATATTGCTTCTATATTATTTAACACTATATTTTTCCAAATAACATTATTATACTGAAATCTTATTTAATTTAAGGGTTTACTTGTAATATATTTGACCAATTTGTAATAAAACAGAACATGTTAATAGGCGTCTTTTAATTATAATTTTAAAATGTTATTGCCATTTTTTTTTTTTTTTAATTATGGCTTTTCACCTAAACCATTGATGCTTATCTTAATTTTCTTATCTTTGAAAAAAAAATCAATCTGGAAACATTTTACTGATATTTTTTTTTTTTTTAATGTTGCAAACAACTTACCAGTCCTGAAAATGACTAAAAAGTGAAAGGGGAAAGCGAAAGCGTTCGTTGGTCAAATAAAACAAAATATTAAAACGTAACTGAGGATTTTTTATTGATATTGTTATCATTTTTATATTGCAGTTTTTTTTATATCAATAAACGAAAAATATGTATTTGCATTCTTACGATTTACCCAAATCTTAAAATTTTTGGGGCCATTTTTAGTTGTAAATAATTCACTAGAAAAATGGGAATAAAGTTCGTGGCAAAGTGGGGTTTGAACCTCGGACCTCTGATCCGTGAGTCTGCGACATTAGTGGTGGGTCTATTGGCATGCAAACGAATGAATTATTTATGTTAAAACGATTCCACTAATTTTTATTCCGTGTAAAGTTGAAGAAATTTATCCATTGGTCTATTTGCAATTATAAGTGTACAGTGGAACCTTTATATTTTTTAATAATCTCCTGGGGGTCTACCGAGTATAGATTATGACAAATATAGAAATAACTGAAATTCAATTAATCTGTTTCCAACTCCTAAAAATAGTATTAAAAGAAAAAAAAAACATTTATTTCTTAATTCATTCAGGTAGAAGTTGAAAAAGAGGAAGGTTAATCTTAAGAATAAGTTGCTATCAATTAAAACCAAGCACCCAATAGTTATTCCAATTCTGATCATGAAATTACTGTTGGGCCTGTTTTGCCGATAATACAGAATACTGTAGCACTGGATTTGACAAGGAACTTATTCAATGTCTGCTCTGTAAAACCTTTCTGGGAGGCAATTACAAACGCTATCTTCATCGGTATAAAGTAAATCGATATGTATGTACAAAATGCATATATCGATATGAAAATTTAAAGTATCTTCGTCGGTAACCTACATATAATTGAACATGCTTAGAAGAAAAAATCGCATACATATTCAATTTTTAAACAAAAAACTTATTTTTTCTTTTGTAAATAAAATTGGAGATAAACGTTAACGTTGAAAGGAAAAGTCACTATACCTCTACGCAATCAGCGTACTAAATTCGGCGAATGCGCATTTGCAGTCGCAGGCCCTACGGCATGGAATGCTCTCCCAGCAGAGGTGCGAGGCTGTGAGAGTGAAGTGATGTTTCGGAAAAAACTTAAAACCCACTTGTTCTCTAAAGCATTTGAATAAATCCTTAGCATGTGGTGACAAAGTACATTGGTTTTCTTAAATTAAAAAAGTTCAAATTAAATCCATATCATCATATAATCACTTTGTAAAGCGCCCTTGAGAGAAAGAAATAATTGTCATCAGAATGTGACAATTATCAAATATTATGAATAATATGGGGGTTGACAAATATATGGGTTTCACTGTATATGTATATGAAATTTCATTTTGTATGATATTATACTGCTTCATGTAAACTGTTCCATTTCCTAACTCCACAAACATACTCCTGGCTTGGTTTTGCCACTTCCTTTTTCATTTGGTAAGGTAAATAAAATTCATGCTATAATTTAGCAGTGTTCATTTAATAATTCATAATTGACTATTTACATAATAATACATATTTCCTATGTACAATATTTGAAACAAAACAAAAAATTTACATAAATATAATAATGTAATATATAATTAGATTATTTCTAAAAGCTATTTTATAAGTTAATTAGAAAATTACATTTGTACAGAGAAACTTAAAATTTAAGTGTCCAACAGAAATGGAATGATTTTGGTCAAACGTGCATTGATAAAAAAACATACAATAATAAATAAAATATGTATGTGTGCTGATTTCAATACAAGATGTATTATACTCTGGATTAAGTAAAACATTTTTCATTTACTGATGTAATCAATAAGTATGTAAGGTAGGATCATTTTCTTGAATTAACGGCACATATAATAAATTTTATTACATAACATCAGAAATGACAGAAAGAAACAGAAATGAAAGATGAGTGATACTCAAGTCCACAATTTTAGACCAATCTCGAATATGTCGCGAAAACGTTCAAACTGATCACTGGTTATTTCAAATTTGTGGATTTATTTACTAGTATTGCTCGTCTTTTATTCCTCTAATAAAGTAACTTCATACATTTTAACCAAAAGGTAAAAAAAAGAGCAAAATGCTACCATTAAATAATTGTTAAATATCTTAGTTAAATTATTGATTTGGTAATAGTTAATTTTCATAATATATTTAAAAAATTCATTGATTTTATGAAATGTAAAAAAAATGAAGAATGTAATAGGTAGACATTTAAAATTAGTTTTAAGTGGAAAAATAATACTGAAAAATTTTAACAATGGAAAGTTAGAGACTTGGAAAAAAAAATTCCCTAAAAATTACAGCCTCATTTTTAGTCCAAATAATAAGAGAAATAAAAAATGTAGGGAATGTATAATTTGTATAAATATCATCCTCCCGCAATATTGTTAAATACAGGGTTCCTGGTTTTAATCCCAGCTGGGTTAAGATAAAAATGAATGCCTTTTTAGTATTATTATTTTACACCGCATTTTGAACTCTCGGGGGTATAAAGGAAGATTAAGAAATATATAGACTGTAATTGTCGAAACACAAGAAATTGCATTTAAAATATTCCCACTCGTAAAAATTAAAATGGCCATTTTGTAAAAGCAAAATTTATGTACATAATTTGCAAATCAACAGTTAAAGGAACTAATTTAATTAATTAACTAGGTGATAATTTATTCATTTTTAAAATATATTTATATGAATATTTACAAAAAAAAAACAATATGGCTGTGTTTTACGATAGTTCAGAAAAGTATGTATAATGATATGGCTAGTTAGAATTATTACGTATCAATTTTATTCAAGATATGTTTAGGTACTTTTATGTTTTTGTATTGTTACTTCTTCAGCTTAAACATAGTTTCAATTTAACTTTTTGTTTGATAAAATAGGGTCATTTTATGCATATGAGAACATAAGCGAAATAACAGATTCGATTCCCAAAACCAATCAGCACTATTTATTTCTAGAGATTTTAAACAATAAAAAAATATTGAATAGATAAATCACAAAGTGCTTCAAGTATAGAATATAACTAAATCGAATCTATAAATGGATTTTTCTCATTAGTAATTATGTGTTAAAACAATATTTTGTCCAATTACAGTTCAATTTTTCTACAAATGGTCGCGAGTTCTGTTTAGGGATGTGCGGACTCCCAAATCGAATCCACAAAATGCAGAATTATGTCTAATTCGAAGCAAAGTAAAACAGCATTTTTGTATTGTTGAATAAAATTATTTTGAAAAATCCAAAAAGTATTTAAACAAAAATGCTCATATCACTCACTATCCGTGAAGTATTGATTAAATTAAAGTATTAATTAATTTGTCCCAAATTAAAATAGTCACCTAAATGTCAGAGGACCGTGCTTGGTTCAAAATCGTACCATATTAGATTATTAAATGACTATCTTGTAAATTAAAATAGTTAAATGTGCAAATGTGTTGAAAATATTATAATAATTAATCATGCATTATAAATAGTTTTATATGATTATTAGATTTATCTTAACTTTATAGTGAATTGACCGGTTGGCAGATACATTTTTTTTGCATTGATTAATTTACTTTTAATAACTAAATCACACGATTGTGACAGCTGGCAGAAGACGTGATGTTAAATTCCTGTCACGATTACAGGCGCAGGTATTTAAAAAAAAAATACGAAAGATTATTCAATAAATAAATATTTCACCTTCCTACAACAATAAATATATGCCACAGGTGTTACAGATTTAAGAATTTTTAACAATTCGCACATTGACATTTTGATACATTTTATTGAAAATGGCAGATTTACAATTTTCGGTTGTGCTGACAATATCTAAATTAAATTTACATCTTAAAACAGTAGACCAGTCAATTCACGTAGATGATAATAATAAGGCTAATGAATTTAAGAAATTATTAATTATTTAAATACACATTGGCATGGCACTCAAATGCTAATATTTTTGTAGCTTTTCTATATTATTATAATAGTAGTATTGTTTAAAGTGATAAATTTTAATGAAATTTACCATGAATTACAGAAGATAATAACGGAAAATATTGAAACTGATTGAATAAAACAATTCTGCAATGTCTTTGTTCAAAAATAGTTCTTTTTTTCTTGAATTCTTAGATTTTCACGGCCTTTCGAGTGCTGAGTATTGTTTGCACTCTTGCCGATATTTCGGATCGCATAGCGGCGTATATAACCAGGGTTGAATCTGGTAAAAGCTCAGTAAGCTCATAGAGTTGAATGAGGGTTGAAACAAATCAAGTGTTTTTTTAAATACAAAAACATTGTAGAGTAAAAAAAACCATGATTGATAAATATGTCATTGATTTCAATAATTTACCTAATTATGCATTATCTTACCGTAAACTCTACACATAAATAATTGTGATTAAAAGCAGTTTGTATAAATATTTGGAATAATTATGTTTCCATTATGAATAAGCGGGATATAATTATTTATTATAATGGTGTTTTCCTGATACCAAAACATAACCTAATATACATAAATAATAAAAGTTATTATATTTGAAGGACTTCACACAAACTACACACAACGTTTACTTAAAATTATTCATTAGCTTGGATATGAAATCAAGTAGCACTTTGGTCATTTTAGAAATAGGAAACCTTCACATATAAAATTGGTGTATTTTTGCATTAATTTATGTATATTATATAGAATGGCTGGGTAAAATTTTCTAATACATAAGATATGCATATCGAAATGTTAAAATTCTCATAAAATACGGAGTCCAATATAAAATGGATATAAATACTATAAATACAGAATAAATACAAATACTGTACAAATATGACACATACAATTGTACAGGATGCTAAATAAAGCGTTCATTTTACGTCACAGGTTATCCATAAAAGCGACTGTTAAAAGTTGCATCATCATTCTTAATCCATACATATTGGTTTTGAAATAAATGACATTAATATTTAGAATATTTACAAGAGGATGGCATTAATTAGTCTCAGATTTAGTTTATCATAAAAAACGCACATTTTAATTTTATTGTTATTTACGATTAAAATTTGACAATGTTTTAGGCTTGTTTTTATCTCTTATCGTTTTAGTTTTGTACTTTTTAGTAATTACTGGAGAGCCTTACATAATAACATACATTGTCGTCAAACCTAAAAAAAAAATCTGTGTAAACAAATAATCGTCATCTTGACGGTGAAAAAAATTATGAAATAGAACCAGAACCCTGGATGAGTGTTTTCCACTCGATGGCTACTCCCGAGTTAAGTGGTTGGCGCGTTCGCCTACCATTCTTGGGGTCCTGGGTTCGATTCCTGGTTGTGAAATATTGATTTCAAAGATTTTTAAAACTACAATATTTCATTATTCCTGGACTGGCACCTGAAGCGTAAGATCGAACACCTTACCTTTATGTAAAAGACGATCAAAAGACGCCGCATTTGGTTTGCCAATGCAGTGTCCGATTACGAAAGGCGTATGATGAAGATGGTTAAAATACCAAACATCTCTTCAGTTACAAAGTTTTTCAAATAATTTTCTTTTAAAAATTAGTATAATTAAAATTTCTTCGAGGTTTCATTGACCCAGCTGAATAAATGTATTTTTTGATAACTAATCAACTTGAAGTCATCTTCCATAAAACTATGATATTTTGGGTCAGTTTTTTTCACCACCGAGACAACGTTATTTTAAAAAGTTCTCTTACGTACAGAAAACTCTTTTATTCATTATAAATATCATACTCTTTTGAATGATTTACATAGCGCCATTTTCATATTCAAGGACATAAAAGGCGTTAAGTTTAAGGCATTCTGTGGAGGATTCGATATGTCTCTTGAATTAATAAAGAGGTGTAATAGCTGAACTTGTTTACCATAATATTAAGTTGTTTTCTACAACAAGACAAGATAATTTTTATTGGAATGTGAAAAAAAAAACAAAACATAAAAACAGAATCAACATAACAAAAATCTAATTAACACTAATGATTAGTTTATACCAGGATCTAAAGCATTTTACTTAAATTTTCTTCACTGATAAAGTGTCACATTAAAAATTTATTAATATTTTAAACCTAGGCGTTTTAAAGTCCCATTTTTTCACTTCACTTAACAACTGATTTTGCTACACAATGATTGAATTGTATGCGTGCCGGTGTAGTGGAACACATTACTTTTATCATGACGTAAAAATCTTCCATATATATTATTATTGTTTCTGTTTAGTCACTAAGATAGTACGCAAAAATAATCTACCGCTAGATTGTTATAATTTTTTTATGATTGTGCAGTTTTTTCTTCAATAGAAAATAATGACGAAATAGTGGCGGAGAGATCTGATAATTTACTCAAGTTATGAAACTGTATAGCATTTAAAAATACCACAAATAACAAACTCAAAACACAGTTGGCAAGTAGCTACTAAGTAGCACTGTGTACATGTAAAGAGGTCATGAAAAAAAAACTACTAGTTCAAAATATCGCCACATATAAGTATTAGAGGGTGAAACCGCGACTTGATTTTGCACATTATAAATAGCAACACTAGGGGAATTTTAAAAGATGCAAATTGATAAAAAAACTCTTTTTTATAGATCAACCATTGTAAAAAATATGCATAAAATCTCGGCTAGGTTTTTCAAAATATAAATCTTTAAACAATCATAGCACCGAGGCCACTGTGATCTGTGTAATTTGAATGTGACGCCATAAATTAGTTTTTGGCCTCCAAGCCATAAGGTCTTAAAAGAGCCTAGCTACTGAGTGATCGCATTCAGCATACTTAAATAATAAATATGAAAAAATATGAAACCTCCTTACTGCAGTTGTCATTTCAAATACTCACCTAAGAGGACACACTTCTTATAAATTGATATTTTTTATTATGGGTTGTCAATCAAGGACACCAATACTAAAACTTACTGGGCAAATAATTTTTAATATTCTAAATACTGCGCTAATGAAAAAGGATTTGATGATACTGTGTATGCATTCTAAGCTCAATCTGCCGAGTTTCCGAAATTTCAGCGTTGTTTGTTTACAGTCTAGCGACAACCCTTTATACATCTTACAATGGTCGATCTAACCTATAATAGTGAGTTTTTCCACAGATGCGTTACCACAATCCAAAAACACACGGAGATTATTTCACTGTTGTTGAAGCTGAGAGAGCACAGAATCAGTTCGCCGTGGAAGAGGTTCACTTGTTCCAGTTAAGGAAGGGCAGCAGAGATCAGGAGAGGCGGCGTGACGGGGCTGGGGAGGCCAGGGGGGAGGATCAGGGTAGCGCAGCGACGTAGTTCTCGGGAACCAGCCCGGTCTTGCCGTTAAGGGTCCCCTCGAGCCAGCCGGGCTCCGCTGAAGATTTTACTGCAAATTGTAAAATGAAAAAATTAGACAGTTCGAATGTGATTTAAGTGACGAGTAATCGGAACTTCTATGATCTTGGGATTTGTGCAGTTGGAATTTTTCAAATGGTGAAATTATAATTTGATGTAATTTAACTAATAGCTTACCGTTTGTAATGATTTGGTTTGGCTCAAAGGAAAGTTCTCCATCATTTTCTCCCACACAGGCGTATAATGTCCTCACACGGCTGGAAATATGCAAACAGTTTTCATTAGATATAATATGTTTGGGAAATAAATGTTTTATATAAAATCAAAATAATGTACTGTGCAATTGCTCTAAAACGTAATTATCTTAGCATTATTTTACATACAAAAGGGACAGACATAAAAACATTTGAAATTAAATTTGTACAATTTTAATTCTCAACATGATCAACATAAAAATATTTATTTAAAAAAATGTTTTTGGACTATAATATTTCATAGTCCTTGGGCACCAGGGCCCCGATTGCAATGGGAAGTTAACAGAGTTATCTTCAATTGTCTATAAAGTAAAATTTAATTTTCTTTACAAAAATGTGTATATTTGCATAAAAATTTGAAGTATCTTTAGGGGTTACCTGTTTTGGATAAAAAACATACAAATATACACATTTTCGGAAAGAAAATTTAATTTTACTTTGGAGACAATTGAAGATAACTTCCCATTGTAATTGAGGCCCGAAGCCTGTAATTGAGAAGTAAGAATTTCAGATAAAAGAGAAGGTAAATGTAACCAAAAAATTATTAAGATTCACTGCATTTGGTATATAAATGCAGTGCCCTATGCACCATTAGATTCTGGAAGGTAATATTGAATGAATATGTTTTAGTATATTTTTCCGCATGTAAAAACAAAATAAATTTAAAAGTACTACTAATGATAAAATAACTTTTTTTTAGATAATGTCAATAAATTCTAGTAATGTAAAAAAAAATCTTCATTCAGTTAACATATAATCAGATTGGAATAAAAATATACTTAAAGACGTAGTTCAAAGCTGTCGCCAAGCCTGAAACGGCTTCCGCATGTGCAGAAACTGGAATCTATCGGTCTCACAACGCTGCGGGAACGGCGAGAAAGGGCTGAGTCACCCAAAGCTACACAAATTTGGATTTCATGTTCAAACTAAAACAAGATGCTCGACACCGAGGCCACCGTCTCAGGCTGGAAAAAGCCAGATTTAACCTAAATATAATGGTATTTTGGTAGGTTGGAATAAGCTGCCACTAGAGCTGATCTCAACGTATAGTTTCAATAACTTAAAAAATAGGAAAAATTTGTTTTGAAAAAATTAAAACACGCCAACAACTAACTTTCATTAAATATATTTAAGCATATCAGCTTTAAGGCTGTAGTCTGGTAAAACGCACGCAAACTGAGGAAATCATATGATTTTGCCATTTTAAAACGAATGTTTTTTTTTTTAATCGCGCAATAATAAGAAAAAAAAACCTAAATTAGATAAAAACAATAACTTTTAAAGATATTTTTGTTAAAAAATATATAAAAAGTTTTATGTAACTAAAATATAATTACTTTTAGACCGGCAGATTACGCCATTTCAAATTTAGACTCAACTTAGGTATCTGGGATCTCAATAAAGACTAAGTATCGAACTAAAGTTTGTTGTAATAATTTAAAGAGATAATAAATTGAACATGAAAGTGGCCGAAACAAAATGTTATTTTTTTTGTCTTAGAAAAGAAATACAAGCATTTCAAATCACATATATTTTTGTGACATTTTCCTTTATTTCTACGTAAAATTATGCCTTCGGTAATACTTTAAAAACAATATATTTATTGAAATATTTTAGTTGAAACCTTTTTTTTATAGAATTGTATTCTCTTTTCTTTTAAAAAGAAGATAATTCTGGTTGTAATATTCAATTTATAACAATAACTTATTTACGTTTTTATGACCGGTACCGGTAGGGGCAGGTATAAAGGTCATAATAATTATCAGACAATGCATGCGTCATTTAATTACCCGCAGAATATGAAATAATGGTTAGGTTAGGTCGGATTAGTATTGAGCGCATAATGTTAGTCAATACTCAGCGGTTAGTCATGCAACTCACCGGAGGGAAGGTCCCGGGCTAGAGGCACGGTTGTGTTGATTTCCAATGGAGGCAGCCGGTCCTATCACTCTACACACGACACCATTGCGTGTCAACCCGTTAGTGAATGCATGGGATAAAGGAAATCAACAAACATGTTATATAATACAAAACTCGTGGCCATATTTTCATGGAAAGTCTCGATTCTTTATTATTTTCTTTTTAATGTATTCCAATATGCAGTAACGCTGCGAGTTCTCAATGAATAAATGACTGACCATATATCAGAGAATATTTTTAAAGAGAGCAACATTTATAACCTAATATATTTTTTAGACTTTTGATATATTTGGTTTTAAATATGAATAGTAGAAGTCTTTTTTGAATTAGTCATTAATTTAGCTGTATTAATCTCTTTTGCTATTTTCAATATTATAATTTAAGGAAATGTATGATTAATCGTAGAATAATTTAATAAGTCTTTTAGACATTTTGTATCTGTTTTTAATTTTATTTGAGCATTTTGTATACATATCATTATACATTTACGAATATAGTATAATATGTAATAATTACTAAATATGTAAAGGCCTGCTGAAAAGGTATTTAAAAATAAAACAATAAAAAAAAACTAGTCTTGTTAACGTAAAATACATTGAAATTTATTGCAACAGATAAGGAAAACATTTTTGAGAAGGGAATATGGAAGTCTGGGCACATACAGGACTTACGATCTTTCATTCGCCGGTTTAAGTGGACACTTTTACACACTGTGTAACACTCACCATTCTGCCTATGCTTGAAAATCCACATTTCCTCAACTTTTCCATGTGCAGATTTTTGACAAATTATGGAATTCATCTTTTGGGGAGTTGTATGAAGGGCGTAGGAATTAAAATTTAAATAATGTATTGATAATATTGATCTAAATCAAAGTTATAAAATTTACAAAAATACTAATATATAATGACTTTTACAACTGAATTTGATACAAGTAAACACAGTTTTTGCTACCATTGGTGTTCACAATATGCTCATTCTAATGATTTACCTATATATTTCAATTTTGGGAACCATTTACAACAAGCTGTATATGACTCTTTTTGTATGCAATTAAATAATTCATCTGAATGAAATATTTCACGTACTAGCCAATGCCTGAAAATACTTTTTAATTTTTGTCTTCAAACATTTGAACATACTCAAATTACTGTTGGTAAAATATAAAGCTTTTCATCATCGGTGCTAAGACATTATTGTTATTATTACGTTTAATTTGTAATAACATAAATTATTAATAAGAAATTCACAAGACTAAAAAAGTTTTCCATTATAAGATAATTTTTTAACTGAATTAAAAAATATATTTAGTGAAACAAATTGAGTATGTTTCTTTAAAAAAAAGGCTTACAAGATTTAATAAAAAATCGTTTTATATTACGAGTTATCTGAAAAAAAATATACAGAGAAGAGTACTTTGGATTTTTAATTATTGGAGTAATCAATGTTGATTCATGCGGAGGGGGGGTAAAATTTCTACACATTGAATTTTAGGTGTTGTAATTAGTTAAATTATTAGATTCAAAATCAGTGCAACCATACCGCAAACAGTGATTAGATTTTAGTTCAACTCGACATAATAAAAACACCCCTAGAGACAATTAAAAAATGAAGTTTCACTGCGTAAGAATGACAAATGTCCATGTATAATTGTGTGGTACCTAAATAGATATTTGAGAGACAACAATCGATTTTAGAGATATTAATGGCATTTTTTTTTCTCCTGAATGGAATATTCGAAACTAACAAAATCTGTCTCTTTGTTATACAAATTGTAGAATATAAATATGGGGTCACGGCTGGCAAAAAACATTCAAAATACGAGGATTGTTGCAATGAGATTTTTTTGTACAGAAAGAAGTTTCTTCAACTTAAGATGAAAGCGGTTAAAATATATTTTTAACCTGATAAGTGCAAAAGTATATCCTTGGTAATTGGGTTAGCTACATATATTTTTTAAACCTGGAATATAAAGCCTTTATAAAATCGTTCCAAGAAGAAATATTTAAAAAAAACAATGTTGCATTTTTCGCACATTCGTCGTTATTCTAGATCACGACAATATGTAACGAAATTGAAAACTAATTTTATTAGATATGTTAACAAAATGTACCACAAGGTTTTTTGTAATTTTCTTTATTTAAATTTGTTTATGAACCCTTACAGATTTCATTAATTTAACAAAACAATATTTCTTTTTTAAATTCATATTCTATTGTTGATGACAATATTTTCAACATCTTTTGCAAAGGTTGTCTGAGTCTTTTGTTTAGTTCTGTCTGGTAGTTTATTGTATAATTTCAGTCCGTGGTTTATTAGTCTCGACTCTCAACTGCCCTTGTCTCGTTTTAGAATGTTGTATATGATATTGTTCTGATATTCTCGTATCGTGTCCATGTTTACTACAATTTTTTTCAAGTTTTAGTTCTTCGTCTACAATTACATCAGTGGCTAATTTATGAACAAATTTTAAAGATTCTAGTTGAAAGAGTTCATTTGTATTAAATTGATTAATTTGTTTAAACAGCTCTTGGTTGCTGTTAGATAGGGTAGGTCATATACTAACTTTAATATTTTATTTTGCAGTCTTTGTAATCTATTGATGTCATTTTGATTTCCTGTTCCCCATAGTAGTTGCATATAACATATTTTAGTTTTTAAATAGGCTTCTTTGTATACATTAGATTTTTTTCCGTTTTTGGAACAAGTTTTTGATTTTGAAAAAAAGACGCGATAATGTCACCACTTTGCTAATAAAATTGTTGATACGAATTGTCCATGTCAATTGTCTGTCTATTGTTATTAGTCCTAAGTATTGAACATGTTAATTTCTTTTTCTTTTTCCTGTAAAACATATTCATAACTTTTCAAAAAAACAAACAACAAACATGTTATTAGTTAATAAGACCGTTTACTGCCATTTACCCTTCATATTATATAATTACCAGAACCAACTAATCTCTTTTTAAGGTTAACTTTATTTTTAAAGACAGAATCACTTGAAATATGTACACGATTTTTGGACATTTATCAAACCAGCTGTGTTCTTCATTAAATTTTTAATTAAATATCGAAACTGAAAAACGCCCATGCTAATGTCTTCCAATTCGATCTAATCCAGACACCCGTTGTTAAAAAAATGAATACATATTTATTTTACTTACACATTGTGTTGAGGTTGCGGTCGATAGCTGGTGGCGTAGTGGACGTTCATCGAATGATTCACGATTCTTCGCGTCTTTATCGGTGATCCGTGACTGTTGGGCATTCCGTGACTGTTCATCTGGTTATTGCTGAGACTGAGCTGGCCGTGACTGTTCATCTGGCTGTTGCTGAGATTGAGTTGGCCGTGGCTGTTGGGTATCCCGTGATTGTTCAGCTGGCCGTGACTGCTGGTGAGGCTCACGGGCCCCTGCGAGAACTGTCCGTGGATGAGCTGCCCGTGACTGTTGGCGTGCACCAGCTGTCCGTGGGCTGATGACGGCGTGGAGATCATGTCGCGGGAGGATATCGATGATACCGATTCGTTGGAGCTGCTCGTCGAATTCAAGAGGCCATCGCGATGTAAGTCCATATCTATGCGAAAGTAAATGTTTGTAAAAAGAAGAAAAATAATAAAATATTTAAAATACAAGGCAGTTTAAATTCTGTTAGTGGTGATGAAAATATACCAAAAAATTATCAATATGATGGGGCAGGATCAAAATGATGTGTGCAAAATCTTTAGTGGAAGATTTGAATAAAAATAAGAATCTCTAATAAGATATGGAATTGATTTTGGTTTAAAAAGATACCTCGTGGGTGCTGTAGACTCGTTTACAATAATTGGCATAATTTTAGCGCATTATACGGTCATTGTGGTTTGTATTTTTGATTTCTAAAAATCCAGTTGTAATACTTAATTTATATTTTTATTTAAACTTTTGTACAAAATGTAAATTGTAAATTGGCGGGCTGCCTAATAGCAATTTCTTCCAATTAATCAATAAAATAAGATTAACAAATTACAACAGCGATGGAGAATACCTTAAATAAGGGAATATGGAAGTCAAGGCATTAACAGGGCTTATGACCTGTCTTTGGCTGGTTTAAGTGGCCACTTTACACACTGTGTAACATTCACCATTTTGCCTATGTTTGAACATCCATATTTCTTCAGTTCTTCCATCTGTTGATTGTAGTTAAGTTTCTCACTAGCTCACTAAAATCAACAGATGGAAGAACTGAAGAAATATGGATATTCAAACATAGGCAAAATGGTGAATGTTACACAGTGTGTAAAGTGGCCACTTAAACCAGCCAAAGACAGGTCATAAGCCCTGTAAATGCCTTAACTTCCATATTCCCTTATTTAAGGTATTCTCCATCCCTGTTGTAATTTGTTAATCTTAATGACCCCCGAGGGGGTGAAATCCAGTCTTTTGTCTATGAACATTTGGACAAACTCAAATATTGTAATAAAATAAGAGATTTATTTATATTATTCAAGTTACATAACATATTCAACAGAAAAATAAAGATATGCAAAAATAGACATAATTCTGTATAAAAAAAAAGAATACAAACAATGTAAAAGTAAAAATAAATATAAATAACTTTAGATCAATAATATTACTTACTGTTCAGTTGTTGCTGATGGGGTGGTCTCTGAGGGGGGGAGTAGGCTCTGGCTGGCGGGGGGGGCTGGTAGGCAGGGGGGCCCGCACGGAGGGGGGAGCCCCCCCCGTTAGAACCACCAGACGAGACAGCCAGAGGACCATCGTAGTACGTCTTGATCACGGCCTGCAAACAAATAACACTGATTTTATTTCTCAAATAATAATAAAAATACAGTGCCTCGACAATCCGGACAGGCGAAAAAAAAACAGCGCCTTGGCGTATTACCCGGCGTCCGGATTGTGGTCTGCAACACTTTAATGGTAATAAAACGTATGTGTTTCACTTCAGAAATTTCTTGTATTATCAAAATACAATCTCGACAATATTAAGGTGATTCAAAACGAAAATATGAAACTAATTTTTCATAGATAGCGCTTTAATATTTTTTCATTGAAAAATGCCAGTTTTACGTTTATTTTCAATGTAAATTTCACAAAACTTGATTTGCGGAAACTTCACTATACCTTTTGATTGTGACAAATACCATAACAATATAATATAGGTCCTTTTCACAAAATGGTGTGCAAAACTTATATTATTTTTTGTTTTGTACACCATTTTGTGAAAAGCTAATAAGTTAACACGCGTGTAATCTCTAAATCAACGCTCGTGTCGGTTTGTTTTTTGTTTTCCTCGTAAATAAATACAGTTCATTGGCGAAAAATAGGCGTATACTATAAAAAAATAATACAATATATTGCATTTGCAAAAAACTAAGGAGTGTCTAAAACAAAAAAGTGGAAATTAAATTACAATTATTATGGCGACTGCTTTTCTTGACATTTGGCTTGCCAACCGCCGCCGCCGGCTAAATGCAATAATTAGCACGATAAATAATAAATAAAAATAGCAGTTTTGGAATATTTTTCATATTTACACCGGTGAAATTCAAATATGTGATCACGCAGCAGGATTATACGTCGCGAAACGTAAATATTTTGACATTTAATATTAAGTGTTCACGGATATTTCATTGTGATTGAGCTACTGGATTTAAATACAGAGTAGTGTGGTGTTCTATCCTCTCTGCCTACCCCTACCGGGAAACGACGTGATGGTTTGTTTTGTAATTTTAATGTGGGAGTAAAAATAAATATTCCATTCATTGACATTTCTGTTAGCGTGGGTTTTGATACTCAATTGACTATAATAATATATGATATGCTTTGTTTGACCCATTGCACACCACAATACACGGCAAAATAAAATAACATAGGGTGGATTCATATTTATTGTATTATAATTTATTATTTAATGCCAGACAAACGCAATAACCAGTACACCACGAGGCCGACTAATCTCCACACGATTTCGTTTTACAGGATTTTTACCCGAGTAGTCGCCGCTGAATAAATTTTAAATAAAATAATTTAATAAATGCCAATCCACCCTGATGAAGATGTATGTATTTTATCATTATTTTGTATGTATATTATTATTATTATTTCACCACAACAGGCGAGGAGGCCCAATTACAGGGTTAATTACAGTACAGAACACCTAGGCTTGAGAAAAACTATTTTTGAGTTCTCTTCGGGAATCGAGTCCGGAACATTTGGTGTGTGAGTTAAGCGTCTTAACCACTACACCACGGAGGCCACCATGTTCAGTGCTACGGGAAATTAGAAATAAGAATGTTTTCTAACACGCGGTAAATTTTAGAGCATTTAATAATATTGTATGGCGAAGTTTCTCGAAGATGTAGTATGAAAAATATAAGAAAAATGTTTTTTATGAAAATAAATTACTTTGAAACGTCACAGGTTTTTGAGAACAATAACCAATCAACTGTAGCGTTATGTGTTGTGATAGATTTCCGGTTTCTGAGTAGCCATTTTTTTCAACGTTTAGTGTATTTTGATAGCTACGGGGTTCTATTTTTAAATGTCAGCACTACTCATCGACGACGACTCGTGACGTCACGGGCGTAATGAAAAAATACAAAATTATAAAACTTTCAAAAATCACAGCAACGACAGTACGATACATAAAAAAACATTATTTTTAATTTTTGGTTTAGTTTGATAGTGAATTAACATATAAAAAAATCTTTTTTTTTAAATACTGAAGTTCCTCATTTTACCGTGTCGTGTTGATTTGGAAGATACAAGTGAAATGGGCCTTTCGCGCATGTACGTTGTATGTTATCCCCAGACCAAATGCAGGTGTTATCAAATTTCATCAATGGATTTGGCTGACAAAAGCAAGGAATAAATGACCCGTGTATTCCCGTAGGCGGATGTTGTATTGAATATAATTAATTTATCGTGGAGTGGTCGTTCCACGCTTCATTCAACCAAATAACATCAAAACAGGTATTTAGGGTTCATAGTCCATAATCGATGACACACACGTGTTAAAACGTTTCACCTGAAATAGTGCGATGACCGAAGAAAGCAATGTCATCATTTTCTATAGAATCCAATACAACATATAATGCAACTCTAACAGTATTGCGCATAAAATCGGGAGCATCGTTTTGCAGTACATTCACATCGTCCTTATTATTATTATTGTGGATAATTTATATAGCGCCATTTTTATGAAAATCGCCTCAAGAGCGCTGTACAATAAATATCCCAACACGTCTTGCAGCTACATAGCGCATTTACAGTTGAGATTCAAGTTCCTCGTTTCCAATTATAATTTAATTCAATAACAGATAGGAGCTAGATTACATCATGTCTTGCAGCTACAGAGCACATGGACGGTATGAAACCTAGCCCCTATTTACAATATTTAAAAATTGAATTTTGGTTTTTCTGAATCGTTTACAAATAAGAGCTGAATTACAACATATCCTGCAGCTACAGAGCGCATAGACGGTTGGAATCCTAAACCCTATTTATGAAATTCAAGTTTGAAATATTTGATAGTTTATGACAATGATTCAAATAAAAAAAAAACATACATAAGCATAGTAGTAAATGTTCATAATAATAAGTAAACAATAAAGAACCAAATAAATAAAGCACTGTTTTCACATATTATACTATCCCTACCATAAAGAAATGAACTACAGAGGAACGTGGTCTATAAAGAGACCACAGGAGTCAGTCAGTTCTGTCAGCCCAACAAGTTCAGTCAGTCAGTCCAGCTCAATCAGTCACACAGTTCCAGCATGCAGTTCAAGAGCAGTTAATCGCAATATAATTCGTTATTTATTCGCCGTGTAATAAATAAACATCAAACAGTAACCTCGTGTCTTCTCTGGAAATCTCTAACTGGGGTAGGAGCTCCAACCCTCTCAACAACCTAATTCCTACAGGCACAATAAGTAGCGTATTTGAAGGCCCAGTTCATGTCCTGTAATTTGAATGATGTATTACAGAAAACACGTACGATTTTCGCTCAGAGAAATTTCTCTTCTGTGGCCCCAAGAGTGTTCAATGACTAGGATATTTTTATTCAATTTCAATTTTATTTATTTATTCATATATATGTACATTACAAAATGGAATATCGTAATTCATACATATAGAAATAATTAAAATAATTAGGTAAATATATTTTTTAAAAACACATTAGTATACATAATATCCAAAGAATAATATGTTAAAAAAGTAAGAGAATCTTGTAACGAAAAACTCCCTCAGAGACGTGAAAAATGTCAATGTCCTAAGTGATATTGTTCAACATAGAGATAGCCCTTCCAACAGGCATAACCATTGGCAGGCTGGTCCTGTATATTGGAATGTCAAACAGTCTATGCTGACGCTGTCTAAGGTAATTATTCGGAACATAAAAGCTAATGCTCCGCATAATTTCAGGGTTGTCAATAATACCGCGCAACAATCGAAAGAAGTGCGTAGTTAAATACACATTCCTTCTGGTCTTCAAACTGCTGTAACCGAGCACACCCTGGAGGAACTCAGTGGGATAAAGCCATGGATAATATCCGCACTCCCTCATGTAGAGAAAGCGAAGAATTTTCTTCTGAACCCTCTCCACCATAAGAGAGTACTTCAACTCACACGGTCCCCAAATCATCGAGCCACTCTCGAGTCTACTTCGCACCAACGAGTTATAAAGAATTCTCAGTACTCGTGTACTACCAAAAACCCCGGCAGTACGCAAGACGAATCCTAACATCTTCAACGAACTACTACAAACTGTTTCGATCTGATCATGAAATGTCAGGGAACTCACAAAAGTGATGCCTAGATCTTTAACCTTCGCAACCCGCATAAGATTCTGGCCATTCATTCTATAGCGGAAGAAAAGCGTTTTGTGGGCCCTGGTGAAAGACATAACTGAGCATCTTGAAATATTGAACAATAATTAGCATTAACATTAATTAAAAATAATATTAAGTTATCCAAAACGAACGCCATTTCCAGGAAAGGTGTACAAGTGTGGATTTTTTCTAAGGGAAGAGACCATTGCAGGAGACTGCTGCGAGAAATTGCATAGATTTATATAGTACTATTAAGCGTGTTGTTCAGATGTTTATTGAAATTTATTTTTGTGTAATAATTTTTATTTGTAGTATTCTTTAATAATATGCATGCTGCTTTCACTTTCTATTTTGTTGTATCCCAACTCAACACAGGGCTCTTGGCCTCATAGAGTTAGGGATACGTTATTATTTTTTTGTAATTTGTGTCTTTATAAGAATTAATAAATAAAATTAAAAAAATAAAAATTGTGAACGAATCCGAAAATACGAAATTTAAATTAAATATGCAATATTATGTAAATTTTTCAATTCTATGTGTTTCACTAGGTACTCAGGTAATAGAGAAATATCACATACTACGAATACCGATAAAAACATGGGTAATGGATTAAGAAAAAAATATTGTATTTTCAAAATCAATGTGGTTATTGTGGAGAATTGATTTCACACATAATTTTAAAAATAAAATTGTTAAAAATATGTCTTTGCAAAAACGCGACATGTTCGGCCTTAACAAAAGTGACGTAAAGATTCGTGACGATGTTAAATGGTCACAAAGTTCAAAATTTAACCGAATTGTGACGTGATATGGGCATGGCCAATGCAATGAACGCGGAGTGATTACAGAAATGCAAAACCTTTAAAAAAATCATAGCGCTGATAATACGATACATAAAAAAAAATAGTACCTACAATTGATATTTTTTTTTTAATTGTGGCTTAGTTTAGTAGTCTGTTAACAAATAAAAATAAATAAAATCCACTAGACTTCCTCATTGAATGGTTAAAAAGATTACAAATGTCCTAGTAATAAAACGGTCATATTGCGGTCAAGACGCTTGACTCACGCACGGAAGGTTCCGGGTTCGATTCCCGGTGAGAACACAAATTTTAAAATGTGATTTTTCTCAAGCCTGGTTGTTCTGTAATGTAATTCACCACTGTAATTGGGCCTCCTGGCCTGTTGTGATGCAAAAAAAAAAAAATGAAATGAATTGCCAATGTAAGCAATCACTAAACATCAGTTGATTAAAAATAAAGAAATGTGGATGTTCTAACATAGGCAAAATTGTGAATGTTACACAGTTAGTAAAGTGGCCACTTAAACTAGCCAATGACAGACTTCCATACTCCCTTATCAAAAGTGTTTTTCGTTCTCTGTTTGTCGACTCGAATTCTCCCGAACGTAAAAATTACATTTCGAATTTTGCATAATGTTTACAAAGTAACAGTATTTTTTCAATCTGGGCAAAATCAAGGCTTAAAGCTTCAACAAGTCGGCAGGTGGTATTTGGTATGGCGAAAGTCATTTCTGATGTAATTATTTCTCGGCCCGAACACCTGCCCCTGAGCCGGATTGTGCGTGGCCAGATTAAACCCGCCTCTCGGAACGGGATAGCAAACCCACCTGGAATCTGCGCAAGGAAATGCTCTCTTGCGACATTTAAATCAAAAACAAAGACGAGCAACTCGAAAAAATTGACGAGCAACTCGACAACTCGAAAAAAAACGGTAAAAAAAACTTCTCTAACTATGCTGCAAGTATGCAGTACCATAGAATAAACTATCTTATATCTTAATAATCGCAGAATAATGTTAGACCAGTTATTTTTGTACAAATTAATAAACAATAAAGTTGATTCCCCTAATCTACTTGACAGACTTCCAATCCGTGTGCCATCTAGACTAGGGTTGTCATCCGTCCCGATATATCGGGACTGTCACCGTTATTGAGCCCTCTGTCCTGACGTCCCGATGAAACCTATAATGTCCCGATTAAGAATTACACAGTACAATGCTGTTAATCAACATCAATCTTCTGCGGCCGTACTGACTATGAATGTTTAACTATGGTTGCAAATGCTTCCAGCAATTGGTGCATTAAAAAAATCATTGAAGCCCATCCTTGCCTCGATAGAGTGGAAGTTGATGGGCTTTGTGAAATATATTTTTTTCAATTTTTGAAATTTAGCGTGTTTAATTTCCATTCCTACTCATAAAACCACATTGAAAAAAGTAATATAATTGATGTTGGCCTAGTAAAAAGCAACGATAAAAAATATCGTCTGCTGCCGGGGACTGTAGAATCAATATAGCAGTATGTCAATATTAAGTCAAAAAATATATAAATATAAATATAAATCGAAGCACCACATAAAATGTAAGAAAAACATATCTATTATATTTCTGAAAAACCATTGAAAAATTACTTTTTTTGTTGCTGCATATTACAGAACGTCCCGACGAGACCCTAGCGAAATATGGCAACCCTAATCTAGACCGACAAGACAAAATCTTCTGTTTTACACAGACAACGCGTCAACGAACTATTTAAAACAATCTACAATACCTAGAATTATACGAGCAATAGAACTATATATTTACCGAGGCTGAGATTTTTTATGACAATGAACGTAAATTTGAGGCAAAAGTCGTAGAAATATTGAGATAAGCAGCTTTTTAATTAATTTTATTATTACATACATCTTTTTCATTTCTTATATTGAACATAATTTGAATTATTGTCTTCAGTGAAAACAACTTTTTTGGTGTGTACATGAATGTCATACATTAATATACAAACAAATTGACAATAAATGTATATTTTTTAAATTTTTTTTTTTTTTTTTTTCCCACATTATAAACAATGATTAATAATAAAAATAATGTGACCTCACTGGGATTACCCGTGCCAAAGACACTTAACAATATATTTTTTAATATTTTTACGTGTGAGAATATACAATATATACATATATAAATACAGAGAGAAATAATAAAATGTTCAGACAGTTTTAAACACTTCGTATTTATGTTTATATTTAATTTATGTATACCTATATTGTTTATATTATAAAACGCACAATAAAAGAACAAAAGCTTTACGTTTGCGTAGCAGGTGATTCAATATAGGTTTGTGCGAATGAGACAATCCATTTTACTTCTACCCAGCTCCACTATCCATTTTTTATAGCCTTTTTGAACATTTTCTCGTAAATAATTGTTTTAATGGACAGTGGAAGTAGGTTATAGATTTTAATTGCATAATACTCAAAATCCCTTTGTCGAAAAGTGGTATTAATTTGTATTTGTTTAAGTTGTCTTTGTGTTGAGGATCTAGTGATTATATTATTTGTAGGTGTTGCATTGTTGGGGTTATGTCTTTCGTTTGAGTACACACTGTTTGTTTACTCAATAAAATAAATAAATAAAATTTATTCTGGTAAACGTAATTAGGTAACATAACCCATCAATTAATTATAACTCCATATGACGTAATCTGTGTTCAGTGGATTTTGTATTCGTACCAAAAGCAATTTGAACCTTATTTATTTTATATACGGCCTAAGCCAAATACAACAGTTTTATGAAGAAACATGTGTACAAGAAAGTGAACAAAAAGAACATAAAACTATGTAGCAAAGACAAACAAGGGCAATCAAATAATGATATACAATATATTTAAAAACACGATCAACATAAAAGATTCGAGCTGACCTATGCAAATACATATTCATCCCACACTGTGTCAATGGTGAAGAGATCTACGAAAAGCCGGAAGATCTATCCCAAAGAATTTCAAGTTGTGCGACGAATTGACTGATCTATACATTCTGGACATCGGGGCATAAGAACAAAAGTTTATATTAGAAGATTTGATAAATAGCAGATTTTGACTTCTGGTGACACAGTTACGTGGGTCACACGTTGGGAACAAAAAAGGAAATTGATTGCAACAGATATGGGACATCATTGGCGTGATTAAACGCTTTAATCATCAAGTGGGTTTAACGGGCGGGAAGCAACGAAACCTGTTTTGCAATGCATTTTTATTTTATTTTAAAACTTCATTGAAAAACGAATTTTATTTTAAAAAACGTAATGTGCTGGAAAAGTAGTACCGCGGAGTAAAATACAGGTAACATACAACAATATTTTGAGTTTGTCCAAATTTTTGTAGACAAGGACTGGATTCAACTCCCTGAGGAGCTGTTTATATTAACATATTACAACAGAGTTGAAGAACATTTTAGAGAAAGTTGTTAATAAATCCACCTGGTCAACGAAAAAGTAAAAAAATTTAAAAAATTTCAGGCGTTGACTAGTATGAAATAATTCAATTAGATGAATCTCACCCGCATAAATAAAATTTGAAGCTCTTTAACTTCACAAACATCAACAGACGAAAGAATTGAAGGAATATAGATGTTCAAATATGAGCGGAATGGTGAATGTTACACAGTGTGTAAAGTGGCCACTTAAACCAGCCAATGACAGGTTATAAGCCCTGTAGATGCCTAGACTTCTATATTACTTTCTATAAAATTTTCTTCATCTCTGTTGTAATATGTTAATATTAACAGCTCCCCGGGGAGTTGAATCCAGTCCTTGTCTACAGGTAATATACATTTATTGATATATGCCATTAACAATCAACATATTTATTTTAGCAATTATGCATAAACAAATTAAAAATACGCATATACGAGTATTATACAAACCATAATGCCGTTTCCCCGTAAGGGTAGGGAACGAGGATAGAACGCCACACCATTTTTTTTTAATACAGACCTCATTCCGTACATTCAAATATCTTCTCATGCACGCATGCCGATCATTCCAGCTTTAAAGTGCCCATCTTCAAGGATTTGTTGAATTTAGTCATGCCATGTCGTTTTTGGCCTTCCTCGTTTTATAAATCAATATTCGCATCGTAAATATTTTTAGTCGTTCTAGTCATTTACAAAAACAGGACTTAATAAATCCATTCGCTTCCATTTAACTAGCGGAAAGAACTAATAAATTTGTTTTAAATGAATAATGTGAAACAATTTCTTATTATGTTTTGTCCTTGAAAATAATATTCCTTGTCAAGTTTTAAAGTGTTTTTTTTTAGTAAATGCCCACACCTGGTTTCAAATATAATGCATAAAGGTTCAAGATCATTGTGCGGGGAATATCGCGTTCGCAATACAACTATTTCATAGACAAGGGATGTCTACATCCGTTAGAGCAAACAGTAAAAAAATAAAGGCCCAAATGAAATCCTCGAGGTACTCCGAAACACATGCTTTATAATACGCTAAATAGCTTCATTTGAGTGAAACGAGACTCGAGAAGGTTTCGAGTGTTTGTGTAAATGAGGAAATGACATAAAGAACACACAAACACGGTAAAGAGGGTGGAAAAGAAAGGATTGGCGGCGTCTTTAATTTAAAGTTTGGTGGTAAATCGGTCTAAGGGGATGTGCGGACTGACTTTTCTTCATAAAAACGCGTTCCCTGTATTTTCCAACAAATATCCAACATTTGCATGTCAAAACCGTTTGTTTTTTTTATGAAAAATTGTCTTATTAAGAGCTAGGACAATCCAAAAATCCTTAAAAGCGCAGTTTTATCTGCCGTCTTCGGACGTGCGGTATACAAATATGAAAAATATATATTTTACAACGACAAACCATCACGCCGTAAGGGTAGGCAGAGAAGATAGAACACCGCATCACTCTATCTTTGCATACAGATCTCGCTTCCTCTACATTCATACATCTTCTCATGCACGCGCGCCAATTATTCCGAATTTTGACATGTCCATCTTAAAGTTTCTCTTCTTTCCTCTATTTCTGCATCCATCAACATTCGCACTGTAATATTTTTAGCCGTTCTTTCGTTGTTCATTGGCTCTACATGTCCAAACCAGCGCAGAGCTCCTTTCTTGATTTTGCCGATAATGCCTATCTCAGTCTTACATAATGTACGGATCTCGACATTTTTGCAACTATCGTACATATATTTACCACACACTCGCCCGAGAGAGCGCATTTTGACAACATTCAGCCTACTTTCTTCCTGTTTTTACAAGTCCACACTTCACTCGCATACATCAGAGTCGGGACCAGGACTCTATTGTGAACTGCTAATTTCGCCTTTTACGACAGACATTTATTTGCCTAGGTTGATTTCAGTGCACCGTTCACTCTGTTCCCGGCACTCACCCTCTTTTCAATATCTTTCTCAGTCATTCCATCTCTAGTAAAAATACTTCCCAGATACACAAATTCCTCTACCTGTTTTAGTATAACCCCATTCGCAGTGATTTCACATTTAGTCATACTTTCATTTCTTTCAAAAACCATCACATTCGATTTATCGACATTCATTAGCAAATCGCTACCCTTGCATAGAATGGGCAGTTCCTCTTTGTTGTTACCAAGAAGCACGGCATCATCAGCATCAATGTTACTATTATTTTATTTTATTTTTACATCTGAGCATGTTTTTTATTCTTTATTTCAACTCTTAACTTTTAATTACTTTTACAAATTTTCTTCATTTTTTTTTACTTTAATTTTTAAACAAATTCTATTTATGTTTTTTTTCCTTCTCTTTTTTGTACTTTAATTAATAACCTAACATATAATTACTTTATAATATACATTTAAGTCTAACTGTGTAAAATATAAAACTTTGTAACTGTACTGTTTGTTTCCTAAATAAAAGAAAATAAAAAAATAAATAAAAAATAAAATACTATACTATACTATATTTTGAAAAAAGCAAAACGTGCCGACACAGAAAATTTCTTTCTGAAACTATCTTACAATTAAAAAAAAATCAGTTCAGTTTCGGGGAATGCGAGACCTGAAATTTTTCGATTTTAGCTAGGCATAATCAGCCCGACGTGCAGTTGACTTTTTCGCACAGTATTTGTGAAGGCATCTGCAAGAGAGTGCCACAAAACTATAAACACATATCAGTTCATCACACCGCTCTTCGCCGTATATCAGTGATTTATAGAATACTGCAGATGAGGGAAATCTGCTGTAAATATTTATAGATTTTCGATCAAGCGCTTGTAGAAAAAAAAGTATTTATTGAACTTACATGTGTTACTCCTTGGGGAGTGGACGAGTATCTTTGTGGACCACGGTTATGCGGCGGAGACTGAGGACCCACTTGTAATCCACCTGGGGGTATTCTGAAACAAGGAAATTAGAGCATTAATTAGAAGAAAATTTGATATTATACAATGCAAATGTAACTTTACTGTTCTGGTAGATTGACTAGATTCTAAGCCGAGCTAATATCATATAGTTTTTTTAAGGTCAACAAAATGAAAAAAAATCTATTCACCCGAGACCTGAGTTTGCGTAAAAAGCTATAAAAGTATACGTTTTGTCCGTACTGTTGTATGGAGTAGAAGGATGGACTCTCAAAATCTCCATGATAAATAAAAAAAATTAGGTATTTAAAATGTGGTTGTACAGGAGAATGCTGCGTATCTCGTGGGCTGATCGAGTCTCCAAAAAAAGGGTATTGAATATAATGGAAAAAGATCGAAAACTGGTAACCATTTTCAAAAGACGAAAGGCTGCATACTTTGGGCATATATTTCACGAAGAAAAATATGCCCTTCTACTGCTCATAGTGGAAGGAAAGATGAAGGATAGACGGGGTACGGGACGTAAAGAAACTTAATTGCTTAGAAATCTTAAGCAATGGTTTTGAATAACAGATGCAGAGATGCTCGTCAGGATGGCCCAGGATCAGATGATGGTTACCAGCCTCGGATAGGAACGGGACGAGAATAAGAATAAATTTTATCAAAATACAGTAGTGAGATTGTGTTTTGAAGCTATGAAACTTGGTGCAGACGATACTGGTTTTTAAAAAAATAATCGGCAGCCTAAAAGAAACTTCTGTTGGCCAAGAAATTAAGACCAATACTCAAGATATAAAGAGGACTTGTTGTATAATATGACGATCAATAGAAAAATAGCTTTCCTAGCATCAGATTTTCATAAAATTTAAAAGCAAACGTTTCAAATCGACAATTACCATCATAATTTGATGGAAAAGATTGGAAGAAATCCGAAACCCCAGTTTATGCTACCCACCTCAGATCTAACATCAGCTCCAATTAAATACATAAACAAAGATCCCGCCTACCTTTTTTTAGAAAGGATATAAAATTTCACCCTGTCGATAAATAAACAGAGCCACTGTGCTAAAAACTATGGCAGTTAATTTTGAAAAAGGCCTAAAAATTGTGAAGCAATTATTACGATGATTTTCAGAATTTGTGTATCTGAGAAACATGTTTTTAAGAGATGAAAGAGTAGAAAAAGATGTTGAAATAAGAGTGATTGCGGGCAATAAAATGAACGGCGCACTAAGCGCAGTAATTGCTAATAAGAATATGTCAATCGAAGCTAAACTGACAGTACACAACGAAGTTTTAGACCAAACACGAAAATGGAAGTGAAACATGAAACTGGCAGAGGAAGGATGAAAACCATCGGAATGCGATCTCTTAGACGAATGTGTGGGAAATCAATGTATGACAGGGTTACAAATGATGAAGTCAGGTATAATTTATAAGATTAAGAAAGGGTCTCTGAGATTGGTTTGGTCGCGTAGAACGAATGAATGACGAGAGAATTGTAAAACAAATATATAAGGCGAAAATGAACGGTAAAGTGAGACGATGACCACCAAGGAAGACGTGGCATGATCAGATAAACCAAAATCTTAAGTCTGGTCATGTCAAAAGCAGGCAGAACCGAAGGGCATGCATGACAAGATGTATGAATGTGAAATAAGCTAGAAATGTAAGCCAGGAAAGACGTGTGTGGCGGTCCATTCTCTCTTTATTAATTATTATTATTATTATTTAAGACCAAAGATGTTCCACGTGAAAAACATAAGTTTACAAGAACCAAACAAATTCATGAAGTTCACAATTTTACGTCTATAAGAATATAAAATGGGATTACGTAACTTGGATATTATTAAATTTATTATTTTCCCGTCAGAGCAGTATCCCGTCTCCTGTCAAGGAACGAGGCAATAAATTAAAGGATACAAACGGGGATACGGGCAGATGTATCCCTGGGTAGAGGGATTAAATTTTAGATTTTAGGATTCTTTTGACAGTTTGAAACACAATTTATAATACGGGGGAGTAAACGTAAATAGAACGGTTGACTGCCGTTACGATGTGAAGAATCTTATATTTAAATTAAAATAACACAAAATACATGCAAGACCCATTTAGAAAGAAAATAATAAAAGCCACCGTAACGTAAAAACTATGAATGTGCAATGATCTGCATGTTGGGTTGAATGGACTTGTAGTAGTTTTGCGGATTCCGAATCAAAAGGCCAAGGTTTGATCTCCTGATGTCCACTTCTAAGCTATGTAATAATGGTTGAAAATATATGTACATCAAATATAAATTGTACAGGCATGTACACTAAACGAATTCAAAATAATAAATTCATTGGTTATTTTTCACTTATTTTAAATACGCGGTTTTCGATTGAGTCAGGTTCATTATTTATTGATAATTTATAAAAATAAAATTTATAATTCATCATCTCATTCCCTTTCCGCACCTAATGGTGCATAGGGCGTATCTTAATCATTTTTGTTACATGAAAGTAAGATGATCAGTCTTAGGCTTCAGGTACAAGGGACTGAAAAATATTCTAGTGTAAAAACACCCTTTAAAATAAGCATTTCATATCAACCATGCCGGGAATCGAACCAGCGATCTTTTGCATGGCAGGCATACGCGCTGACCATTATACCACGAGGCCGACAGAATGAAATGTGTAATTACTTTATAAGAAAAAAACTGTTCAAGATTGAAAAGCTGATTTTGAAATGCACTAAGTAATCTTTTGAATACCGATTTCAGGAATAAAGTTCTGTATTTTGGTTAAATTTATATTTATAAGATGGGTAATTCTGAATACCCAAAACTTGTGTTCTTATTTATATTAAACTCGCGTCAAAATTATTACTATTATTATGGATAACTTATATAGCGCCATTTTCGTAATATGATACTTCAAGGGCGCTTTACAAAGTGATTATATAAAGAAATAAATTTAACTAATTACAACAGGGATGGAGAATACTTTAAAGAAGGGAATATGGAAGTCTAGGCATTTACAGGGCTTATGACCTGTCATTGGCTGGTTTACAAACAAATATTGAAATAAATTTTGTTTAAAATTTTTTAACTTGTAATTTAAGAAAAACAATGTACTTTGTCATCACATGCTAAAATACAAAGTGTTTTAGTTATTTTATATTTAAAATATTATTCCACAAAATAAATGCCGAATTTAAAAATACTTTTTTTTGTTAACAAATTATTTTCAAACATTTTTTTTTTAAACAATGTTAATCCAAAAATGTACATACCCTCCAATTACAAATCCAGACAGGCAAATAATCATTTTGCAATTTTATTTAATCAGTAATAAAAATATTTTATATATATATATTTTGATATATTTTTGTTATATATTATATATATTTTGACGAAAACAGATTTTTAAAAAGGATTTTATTTTAAAATATTTTTCCTAAAGAAAATCTCAACCGACGTTTTTACGCAACAAAGTTGTATTCACGAAGGGGAACACAACACACGACTGACCCGGGCCGATGCAAAATTTAAACTGTCAAGAACAACCAGCGATCGAAGGCATTGAGGCGAGGAAACGTAAAGAGGCACCAAAATGCACCCAAATTATTATTATTCTACGGGTAATTTAAGAAGAGACTTTTGACGTTTGAACGCTCATGAAGTTCTGTAAATATTGACAGCCAAGTGAAAGAAATAAATCCCGTACTTTATTGTTCGCCGCAATAGTGACGTACTGCCGAAAAACCTCATTATCCTTTATATTGAATAAGATGGACATGTCAAAAGTCGGAATAATCGGCGCGCGTGCATGAGAAGATGTATGAATGTAGAGGAAGCGAGATCTGTATGCAAAGATAGAGTGTTGTGGCGTTCTATCCTCTCTGCCTACCCTTACGGGGAAACGGCGTGATGGTTTGTTTTGTTTGTTTTTAAATTATATTGCGCGTGTTCATTTTAAGGAGTTTTAATTAAATTTAATCGACGATAATTTTAAAGTTGACTTTGTTTATGCGCTCATTCAAAATGGTTAAACTTAAATATAATATATTTATTTATAAATTTATTGCAAAAAAATAATATACATACTTAATAACAGGGAATCTATACAGTATGTTCTTTAAACCCTGTCACATCTGAAACCACAATGATCAGTATGAGCAAGAAGACATATTGGCATATTAAAATATTTTTTTAGTACGACTAAAACCTTAAAAAATAAAATATAGGAAAAAAACAAATGGTTGCTTACTTCTGCAGGGGTGAAACGAGGAAGGGGAGGGGGGAGTCTGAACTGCACGACCGCGCCCCCCTCGCTTCTCCCCTGCAGAAGTAAGCAACTATTTGTTTTTTTTTCTATATTTTATTTTTTAAGATTTTAATCGTTCTAAAAAAATATTTAAATGCGCCAATATGTCTTCTTTCTCATACTGATCATCGTGGTTTCGGATATGACAGGGTTTAAAAAACACCCGTATAAAACCAATTAATGTAAAATGAAAACGGAGTGTTCTCTGTTTATGATAGTGTACATCTAACATGGCCCAGCCTGTTCTATTATGCTTAATAGTCACTTAAAACGAAGTATGTTCACAAAATAGTTACTTAAGCTCTATTTTTTTCACATTACCCAGAGATATAAGGATATACACGGTTTTTTAGGGCCAGACGAAACTTCAGTAGGGTAGGCTTTAAAAAAAATCTTAATAAAAAATTTCCAAAAATAAATAATAAAAAAATAATAAGATCTCAAAATGTTGTAAATCAAATATAAAAAAAAAAACATTCTTACTACAAAAACAAGCAAAAATAAAAATTATTGAATACAATAAAAAGTTAAGGTCCCGACATGGTTTATATGAAACATTTATTAAAAAGGTGTTTTTACACTTTTTTATTGACGGTTTTATGAACCTTTTACATAATAATTACAATGAAACGAGTGAAAAAAAACACAACAAAAAATAGCATAATATCGAAAAAAAACATCAAAAAAAGTACACAATAGTAAATAGTATTGATTTGGTGTTTATTTTGTAGAACTCCGTATTTAAACTTATAATATTAGAAATCAGTGTTTGATTTCAAATATTATAAGTATTGATTAAAATAAATATTACATCTGTAACAAATATAAATATTTACCTATATAAAAGGAAGGTAAATTGAAAAAAACTGCAGATTTAAAAAAGAGGAAGAGAAGAAAAAAAACGTGAGTATTTAATTGTCCCTGGACTGGCACCTGAAGCGTAAGACTGATCACCTTACCTTCTGTAACAGACGATAAGAGGGTTGATTGATGGTGATATTTTTTGTTGTGTATTTGTATTTCCTGGGTCCGGACGGAAATAAATAGTTTGACCTTATTAAAATAATTATATCAACCTGATCAAAGATGCCGTGAGAACGAAGAAATTGGCGATTGGTCCAAAAAACTAAGTAATAAGTATTAATTTGAAATTTAATTGTGAATTTGTATGAAATGTATTTTTTTAGGTAAAAAGATGCTGTAATGAAAGCAGTACACGGGGCGAGGCATCTTGGATGAGATTTAGGCCGTTGTGGAGCTGCGACCTTGCGAGGCAATCGGCAGATGTTCGACACCACGTGTAAGGCGCGCGCCAGGTGCAAATCTACTGTCTAACCGCCTAGGACCGCACTGCACTACCGAGGTACAACCTTCGAAGGACGTCAACAATATCCGAGATTTATTTTGTTATTATTTCTTTCCTCAAATAGGCAAAAAACTGGATTTCACCATCTAGAAAATGAAATTTATTATGCATTTAATCTATTAATCTACATACTTTTACAGGACCTCGACTCGCATGTTTTTTTTTATACGTGTATGATTTACATCATTAATTGTAGTGCTTTCACACTTATAGATTACGCAGACAGGGTATAGTCTAAGCTTATAACCGAGTTATACAGTTTAAACCTGCGCTGTACCAGCGGGTACCCTGCAAGACATCGGACCCTCCCAATTACAACAGAGATGAAGAACATTTAAGAGAAGGTAATATAGAAGTCTAGGAATCTACAGGGCTTATGACCTGTCAATGTCTGGTTTGAGTGGCCACTTTACACACTGTGTAACATTCACCATTCTGCCCATATTTGAACGTATTCCTTCAATTCTTTCACCTGTTGATGTTTGTGAAGTTAAAGAGCTGAAACCTTTATTTATGCGGGTGAGATTCATCTAATTGAATTATTTCACCTGCATACTAGGCAACGCCTGAAAATGTTATTTTTTCAATTTCTATACTTCTTCGTGGACCAGGTGGATTAATCAACAATATTTTGAGTTTTTCAAAATGTTTGTAGACAAGGACTGGGTTCAACTCGTATGCAAGTTTTTCTTGTATGCTCACAATATGTGTATGTACGAGTATGTGCATGGATATGTGCGTATGTGCATGGATATGTGCGTTTGTGGATGCATTACAAGAGTCCTTACTTAACCCGAATTTTTTAGCGAGTCAGGGCTGGTATTCCAAACGCAATTATAGCGCGGTATAGCGCATTTTTACGTACTAAATACGCGTTATAGAGCGCTGTAAATGCGTTCGGAATACCGGTCCAGGGCATGTTCAGAGGCGTGGGACGTTCCTGGTAGTCTGACGATAATTTCCGTACTGTATAAACGAAAAATTATTAAATTATACACAACATACGAAAATATTTATTTAAAAAGGTGTTTTTCATCATCATCATCTTTCTTACCTTCATATGCAACAAAAATGATCAAGATACGCTGCTATTGGTGTACCAATGCAGTACCCACCCTATGCACCTTTAGGTGCGGAAAGGGAATGGTGGTGATGATGAGACATAATTGTAATGTGAATGACGCCCGTTAAAAGTGACATTTTTCTAATGATTTGACAGGTATTCCGAAACATGTGCACATGTTAGGGGAATTCGAGGCTAGTGACATCAAATTACGTAGGTGAAATCGAAAGTTGAGCACTAAAGCTAGGGTTTCCTAGGACAGCGGTGACCGTATCTTAACGGCCGTAGTGAACGGTGATGCAGTGGACAGCCGTCGTTACGGTGACTAGAGAGTGGTTTCTTGGGAAAACGGTGTTGTTAAATGTTATCAACACCGTTTTCCTAGGAAACCACTCTCTAGTCACCGTTACGACGGCTGTCCACCGCATCACCGTTCACTACGGCCGTTAAGATACGGTCACCGCTGTACTAGAAAACCCTAGCTTTAACATAAAATTAAACGAATTGTAACAGATGATCGAGATACGCTGCATTTGATTGAACAATGAAGTACCCTATGCAGCATTTATGCAGTAAAGGAAATCCGATTTTACTTTATAGGAAATTGAAGATAATTCGGCGAACCTCTCATTATAATACGGGCCCTGAAGACCTTACCATACGAGGGTATTAGAAGCAAACTTAGAAATCTCCATTGAAGGAGTAAAGCTAGGGTTTCCTAGGACAGCGGTGCCCGTATCTTAACGGCCGTAATGAACGGTGATGCGGTGGACAGCCGTCGTAACGGTGACTAGGGAGTGGTTTACTTGGAAAACGGTGTTGATAACATCGTTAAAAAATAAAACCACTCTCTAGTCACCGTTACGACGGCTGTCCACTGCATCACTGTTCATTACGGCCGTTAAGATACGGGCACCGCTGTCCTAGGAAACCCTAGCTTTACTGAGATACTTGCGAAAAAAATTGCAAAAAAAATGGTGAGATTTGTAATTATGCTTCACCAACTCAATGGAGAATATTGGAGAATGCTAAGTTTGCGGTGTCAAGTAGCATAATTGAAATGTTTTTTGCAAGATTTAGAGACGGTTTTAAATCACGCTATTATTTAGGAGGGTAGGTTTTTATGAATAGTTTATTTTGACATCAATAACAAATTTTCCGTTTTTGGTGGAAATTTCTAAGTTTGCTATACCCTGAAATATTTTTTTTATGCAATTTTTGTTATTGTTCCTTGTAAAACTCGTAAGCTGAAACCTTTATTGGTGCGGGTGATATTGTTTATAAAACCGACAGGTTCAAGAACTATTTTAATAAAATATATTTTCAAGCGTATATCGATAACTGCATGAAAGAACTGAAAGGCTTAAGAATGGGAGCAAAAATGGGTGATTTAAAAGTCAATTGTCTTTTGTATGCTGACGATGCTGTACTCCTTGCTAATAACAAAGAGGAACTGCAATTCTTGGTAACAAAGGTCTACGATGTATGCAAGAGAAGCGATTTGCTGATGAATGTCGATAAATCGAATGTGATGGTTTTTGAAAGAAATGAAAGTATGACTAAATGTGAAATCACTGTGAATGGAGTTATACTAAAACAAGTAGAGGAATTTGTGTATCTGGGAAGTATGTTCACTAGGGATGGAATGACTGAGAAAGATATTGAAAGGAGGGTGAGTGCCGGGAACAGAGTGAACGGTGCACTTAAATCGACCTTGGCAAATAAATGCTTGTCACAAGAGGCAAAATTGGCAGTTCACAACGGAGTCCTGGTCCCATCCCTGATGTATGGGAGCGAAGTATGGACTTGGAAAAACAGGGATGAAAGTAAGCTGAATGCTGTCGAAATGCGATCTCTCAGGCGAATGTGTGGTAAAACTATGTACGATAGATGCACAAATGTTGAGATCCGTACATTTTTTTTTTATTTATTTATTTATTTAGTTCTATGTATTTACATAGTCTAATATATATTTACAACACAATATTTACATCTATACTTATTCTAACATTATTTATCACTATTATACACTTAAAATCCTAATTTATAATATTCACTGTTTCATATGTACATTTTCATTAATTATATTCACTATTTACACTATTTACTACCTAATATTTTTCACATATATACTTTTTACATTTAATTTTAAATATATTTACATTAATTTCATTTTTTATGCTTTCTGGCATTTCTTCAAACAGTTTTATTCCCTTGTACATAAGGCAGTTCTGGGACATTGCTTTTGATTTTTTTTCCAGTCTTATATTTTTAGATCCTCTTGTTGCATAGTTATGAAAGAACTCATTATTTTTTAGTTTATCTTGAAAATATCTCGGAACTATTCCTTTAATAATTTTGTTTATTTCATTGGCAACATTGAATTTGATTCTTTGATCAATTGTCGTGATATCTAGAAGTTGAATCATTTTCTTAACATTTGTTCGTCTCCCACATCTTAATATTATCCTCATCGCTTTGTTTTGTATTATTTGGAGTCTTTTTAGATCTCCTTCATTACTTAAATATAAAATACTGGAGCAATAATCAATGTGGGGAACGATAGTACTTTTAAATATCAGCAGAGAGGTTTTAATGTCTAATTTATTCCTTATCCTTCCTAACAGGGATACCTTCTTTGCGATTTTCTTACTCGTATAGTCTGCATTTTTTGAAAAAGATAATTTAGAGTCAATCCAAACTCCTAGATATTTTATGCTTTCAACATTCTCAAGAACTTCTCCATCTAATTCAACACTGTGATCACTGTTAAAACAGCGTTTCTTACCCATTATCATACATTTTGTTTTTCCTACATTTAGTTTTAGCTTATTTGCTTTAAGCCATTTGGAGACTGTTTTTAATTCTGCATTTATTTTCCTTATTGCTGAATCATATTCGTTATCAGCTACATAAATTAAGGTATCATCTGCAAAAAGTCGAACTTGGCAATCAGACAATGTTAAAGTCATATCATTTATGTACAAAATAAACAATAGTGGTCCCAGAACAGATCCTTGTGGAACTCCCAAATCATTTTTTTGTTGATCTGACGTTTCATTATTAACCTTTGTCATTTGCATGCGATTGTTGAGGTAATTTTCAAACCATTTTATTTCCGTGTTTTTAATACCAATATTTTTTAATTTTTTAATGATTATATTTCGGTCAATAGTTTCGAACGCTCTTTTAAAATCTAAAAACACTGCAACTACATATTTATTTTTATCGATGTTCTCTTTCCAGTCATCTATAACAATATTAAGGGCCATTTCACATGAATTTAAAACATTATGTAAGGCTGAGACAAGCATTATCGACAAAATCAAGAAAGGAGCTCTGCGCTGGTTTGGACATGTAGAACGAATGGACAGCGAGAGAACGGCTAAGAATATTTACAATGCGAATGTTGATGGATGCAGAAATAGGAGAAGACCGAGAAAGACATGGCATGACCAAATCCAACAAATACTTAAAGATAGACATGTCAAAAGTCGGAATAATCGGCGCGCTTGCATGAGAAGATGTATGAATGTAGAGGAAGCGAGATCTGTATGCAAAGATGCAAAGAGTGTTGTGGCGTTCTATCCTCTCTGCCTACCCTTGCGGGGAAACGGCGTGATTTTTTTTTTGTTGTATTTTCAAGCGTTGACTATTATGTAGGTGGAATAATTCAGTCAGATAAATCTGACTAAAGTGGCCACTTGGACCAGCCAATTACAAGTCATGTTTGCAATGTAAATGCCTTGATTTCCATATTGCCTTCTCTGATGTTTCCCGTCTCTGTTAAAGAAACCCGGTCTCTGGTGGACAATTCTAAATGAAAAGCGATACTACTACCATCACGCTATTTCCCCGTAGGAGTAGACAGAGAGGATGGACCGCCACACACCTCTATCCTGACATACATTCTTTTTGACATGACCAGGCTTAAAATTTTGATTTATCTGATCATGTCACGTCTTTCTTGGTTGTCCAAGTCCTACGTTACCGCTACGTGATCAGAACAAAAAAAAACTTAATTCGCTCTTTAGAAATAAATGATATATTTTATTTTGTATATTGGTATTTTATTTTGTATGTTTTCTTTTTCCTTCTCTTTTTTATACTTTCATAATTAACCTTACATTTAATTGCTTTTTAATATAGAAACTTCACTGGTCCATTAGAATTAAGTCCAATTGTGTAAAATATTAAACTTTGTAACTGTACTGTATGTTTCCTGAATAAAAGAAAAAAAAATAATAAAAAAAAAAATTGGTATCGTTTGGTAAAAATAGGCATTATTTTACCCCAAACTACCCCGCGACACACGACAGCTGGCAGAAAGGTCTATTTTTTTATAGAGAAGGAAGCACCACAGATCTTACCCCGAATACCAACCCCCGCTATCTTTCTCTAGCCAAACCAACTTCCACTCACCCCTAACGATACCGCCATCATCTGCTTTATTTGTTTATTTATTGTATGATTATATTTCTATTTTAAACTTAAACTTATTTTTTCCTCCTCGGAAAACAGGATTTCAATAAATTGCTTTAAGAAATAAAAAGCATTGTAAACATAAATATAAATAATTGAGGATTTTTAAAAGTTTTTCGCAACAATCTCAGTAACTTCTTCAATGGAGATTTCCAAGTTTGCTTCCAATACCCACAATTTATTGTAAAACGAACTCCCTCTCTAAACACGAGCGTTTTGCCCCATTAGAGAGATAGAAACGTTAAATATAAATTAATAATTTATATCTTTATGTAAAAATGTAAAAAAGTGTTAAACTTTAATAATTAAATAAAAATGTAAAAATAAAGATAAACTCAGTGAAAATAATGTATTTTTTAATTTGCATAATATATATGTTTTAATAAATAAATAATTATAGGCACCAAAAACACAATTATCTATGGAGTGTAAAAAAAAAATCCTGTATTAAGATTTGAATATGTATTCACATTTTTTTAAAACTTTTTTAATGAGGAAGATTAATTTTTAATAGGTCTCGTTCATCAAATTTAAAGAAACGAGACGTTGAATTAATCTTGGAATGAGTCTTTGCAATATTTATTTATTATACATAGGTAACTCGGATGTAAGTTTTTAAGGATGTATTTTGAGTCCCATATTTTGTAAATCTGTGAAGCGTGTCTGAGTCTAAAAATATAATGTACCTTCATAATTATAATAGAAGGAACAGACACATAGCATGTGGTTCTAACGCCAGGAAAATCAGAGGTTGAAAACTATGAGAAATAATGCATTAATCGACATTTAATTATGACATACAAAAAGCGAACAATGTTTTGAGTATATCAAAATGATTGTAGACAAGCTGGATTTCATCCTTGGCGAGTTATCTTGATTAAAATTTGTTGCAAGAGAGAGGAAAAACAGTTTAAAGAAGGGAATATGGAAGTCCAGACATTTACAGGGCTTATGACCCGTCATTGGCTGGTTTAAGTGGCCACTTTACGCACTGTGAAACATTCAACATTCTACCTATGTTTAAACATCGACATTTCCTCAACTCTACCAATTCATTAGGATATTTTTAAAGGTACACAATAAAAATTGTTCCCGTGAAATTTCGCGGTATGGCCATGAAAAACCGAGTATAATTCAAAAGAAATCACTCGGTTTTTAATGATTTATTATTATTTATTTAATTACCTTTCATATGTATTAGATTTGTGTCGACACTGTTAAAATTATAAAATAAGATTAAATTAATTTCTAAATTGTATTATACCAGAAGAGCACGTAATAGCTCCGAAACCAGACGGTAATGAAATAAATACATTATTCTCCCAACTAAATACATTATTCTTCTAACTATATACATTAACCTAACTAACTAAATACGAAATAAATATTTCCCTAATTAAATACGAATAAATAAATAAAATATTCTCCTAACTAAATACATACATTATTATATAAATATTCTCCTAACTAAATACATACATTATTCTATAAATATTCTCCATCCTTGTTGTAATTTGTTAATCTTAATGACTCTCGAGGGGGTGAAATCCAGTCTTTTGTCTGTAAACATTTGGACAAACTCAAATATTGTAATAAAACCAACTGGTCCAAGAAGAAGTTTAAAAATTGCAAAATTGTTTTCAGGCGTTGCCTAGTATGTGAAATGCAAAATAGTGAATGTTACACAGTGTGTAAAGTGGCCACTTAAACCAGCCATTGACAGGTCATAGGCCCCTTAAATGCCTGAACTTCCATATTCCCTTCTTTAGGGTATTCTCCATCCCTGTTGTAATTTGTGAAATAAATACATAGTTACTAAAAGTATTTATCCCATCAGCACGTTGGTTTTATGTTTTTGTTCAACTACTTTTTTGATTTTGCAGGTTAGTGTAATTAGTGTTCTGACGAAACCGGTAGACATGGAAAAATCTGTAAGTGGTTATATACAATATTTACTAACATTAATTACAATGAAAGCATCCACCCCTTTCCCGAAACTGCTCATAACGACTTGTGTCCTTCTTCAGTTTCACATATGAATGTCAACTTTTTGAAAACTAATTAAGCAACAATTCAATATTTCTTTACGATCTAACCGCGAAAATAACAAAACAAAGAAACTTTAAAAGCTTTCATTGAACCCCTCACTTCAGTATTGTCAATGTGTGATCAATCAAATACACATGCTCAGCACAATCATCTTTTTCTAATTTCCCAGTATGACAGTGGAGGAATACAGTGTAAGATCCAAATTGAGACCGCGGCCGCACACTCCAGATCCCGCCTCGGAAAGGAAGAAGAACGTAGCAATACAGCAAATCAAACAACGACACAAAACCCAAATACATATAGCAAAAATTAGAATAATTTGCCCCATACAACATGCACTCAAGCAACAGAAGAAAAACAATACGTATCTATACCAAATCACAGAGGAACATCAAATTATCAAGACACTACCGGCAAAATCCTAACACAGATCCTAACATGATCCCTATCGAGCTCATGCGAAATTACTTCTCGTCATAATACTGAATTCCTCACAAAAACCATTTTCCTAATACCAAAAGTAGAATCAATAACGAGTAAGTGTATGGGTGTGTTTGTGTATGTTTGTGTGTATGTGGGAGTAAGTGTTCAGGTATGTTAAGTGTAAGCATAATTAAATAGCAAGTGGGATCGTATCGCAGCCAGAATCAGTATTAATTTATTTTTAAATAAATTAAGGGGCGTGTTAAATATAACAATAGATAAAAAAAAACATTCAAGTTAGAGCAATAACGATAGAGAAAAGAGTGTTGTGCATAGTTAGTGCTACAAGCTGGCAGATGGAATAAATACTTATTTCTTGTCATGCGAAAGGGGACATTAAGATTAATTTTGGAGAGTAGGTTAAAAGAGTCTACTTTATTATTTAATAATTTATATAAATAGCATAACTCAGATTATGTTGGCACTGTTAAAATTATAAAATAAGAATATGTTTCTTTCTAAATTGTATTATACCTTAATAACAGGGCGCGTAATAGCTCCGAAACCAGACGGTAATGAAATAAATACATAGTTACTAAAAGTATGTATCCCATCAGCACGTTAGTTTCATGTTTTTGTTCAACTACTTTGGTGAAGGTGTATAGTGGGTTTTGCATGTTATTGTTATTAGTTTTCTAACTCGCCTACAATCTTTATTGAATGCTGCAGCGAGACTTATTTTCGGAATCTCTAAGTTTAGTCATATCACTCCACTACTTCGGAAACTACACTGGCTACGTTTTCCACAGAGGGTCGAATACAAACTCTGTTGGCTTATGATAAGTCACTGCACAACTCTGCTGAACTATGCATTCCAGATGAACTAGCTGACAGGCGTCTCACGCTTAGATCAGCTACGTCTACGGCGAGAGGAAAAGTTATTATACCTTTACGCAAACAGCGCACTAAATTTAGTGAACGCGCATTTGCGGTCGCAGGCCCTATGACATGGAATGCTCTCCCAGCAGAGGTGCGAGGCTGTAAAAGTGAAGTGATGTTTCGGAAAAAAACTTAAAACCCACTTGTTCTCTAAATCATTTGAATAAATCCGTAGCATGTGTCAACAAAATAAATTGTTTGAATTAAATTACAAATTTAAAAACTTCAAAAATTATTTTTTTAAACTATAGAATTACTATGTAAAGCGCCCTTGAGGTATTTTATTACGAAAATGGCGCTATATAAGTTATCCATAATAATAATAATTACGAAACCGGTAGACATAGAAAAATCGGTAAGTGGTTACATACAACATTTATTGCAATGCTTTATCACGATGTTGATGAATGAAATATTAGTAAAAAAAGGTTTCCGTTCTCTTGGTAAATAATCTCTCGAACCTTGTAGCCGCGAGTTGTTCATCACGTGTGACTAATTATTCACCCACGCTTTTCTGTAATAGTTTATAATGATTATTTAACTCCGGGGACCCTGTTATAGCACAAAGCACACGTACGTATAAGCAGTAATTAGGGTCACGACTCTAGACTCTAGCTACAGGCTACAGGTGAGCAGTGTCCTATTGTTCCAGGGTTACCCCGAGTCCCGGTCTATATGCCTAAGTTGGTTATCCCGTGATACACGATATTCCTCGATTGTGTTTATTGAATCGGACATAGCATCGATTGGAATGAATGAGCATTTGAAACTGTTAACAGTTTATAGGTCATTGAAATACCCTAAAAAAATTGTATTACGCATTTGTCAAAAGTCGGCTTAAAAAAGCAACTTTAATCTGGTCCCCATACTATGAAAATCACAAATATAGAATAGAAGTCCAAAATAAATTAATTAAATGTCTATTTTTTTATATATTTTTTTTATTCATTTAAAATTACAAAATTAAATATTTATGAACTTATTAAGGCTTTTTAGGCTATGCCCGTGTCAAGCCACAATAAATAACAATAAAAATACATAGTAAATTTAATTAGATCAAATTATAATGACCTAGAATAACAATCTAGAAAAAAAGGTAAATGTTATAAATAATCAAATTCCAAAGAATACAATGCAAAAAAGATAATCAGAAATAATTTTTAAAATGTAAATTATACAAATTAAGAATCACACATAATCAAATATACAAAATAGTGGTATCATTAAAATCAACAAAATAATAGTAAATTATAGTAGTATTAAAAAAAAACAAAATAAGAGTATCATTTAAATCAACAGAAAAAGAATATATATTTAAAAGCATAATTGAAATGATAATTAAGATATGTTTTCTAGAAACTCACTCAATACTATAGTAAGAAATATAAGAAATAGGAGCAATAAATCATATGCCAAATAATAGTACGCACTAAATTAAATTATACAAAAAAACATAATGAAAAAAACATAAAAATTATCAATAAAAAGCAAATAAAAGTAAAAAGTATGGAAGGAAAGCAGATTTGTATCATACAGAAATAATGACCAATTCAATAATCATAATGAAGCGAGAGTACATTTTAAAATAAACTCTTTGGATAATAGACGACAGATTGCTGACTTAATGTGTCTATATAAGCTTTTAAATGGTATTACTGACTGCCCCAATTTACTAAGTTTAATTAATTTCCATGTACCTCTTAAACGTACCCGTCACACCAAATCATTTTACTGCGACGATGTAAACACTAATGCAGCAAAAAATTCGTGCATTTATAGAATATGCAACTTATATAATAATATTATAGGAGCCAATGCGAGTGATATCTTCAACTTGAATAAAAATCAATTCAAAAAGGAAATCAGCGACAGCATGCAGGCATTGTCACCGTGGGTGAGTAGTGATGAGTAAATACAATTTTCAATTTTATTTTAAATTTACAATGGTAAATATGTACAAGCATTTTATTTATGGTTATCCAAATTATGTTAGTGTAATATAAATTTATTTATGACACATTACGCATATTGATAATTATAAGTTTGAGATCATTTTTAGTCTTGTTTTAAGTAATTATTGTATTATAACTTAATTATTGTATATGACTGTAGATTTCAATAAATAAAAAATAAAAAAACATTTTATTGGCGTACAGCGATGTAGTTTTCATTATTTCAAATGTTTCCTGTCGAACTGACAATTTCGTGTCGGTGATAGACTATCGGATGAACAACCGGTGTAAAGCGGCGTTCCGCAGGGATCCGTACTAGGTCCGGTTCTCTTCATACCGTATATAAAAGATTTACAAGTAACCATTTAGTTAGTACGAAATCTCTGCAGATTATACAAAACTGTATGCTAACTCAATTTAATTACAGCGAGAGCTTGTTTATATTCACGAATGGACCAAGAAATGGCTTTTCACACTCCTCGTCAACAGATCTTCACATTGCATCGGCCCAAGAAACCCTCTGTTTATAAAGTTTAAAAATTGTGTAATGTAATCACTGGAAAAAGATACATTGACTTTCTAAAGACCTTAGTTATAAAAATGAAAAAAAATAATGAAGGAACGGACCCAGACCGGTGAAAAACTATTGTACAAAATATACAAGCTCGGAAAAAAGGTTTGTATGCATAAGCAAAGCAATGAATAACCAAAACAAGAAAAAAATGTAATCCCTGGATCTAGGCGGATGAAAAGTACAGGAAAACGAAAAGTCTATGAAATAGAACCAGCACCCTGAACGAGTGTTTTTGACTCGATAGCAGCTGCCAGGTAAAAATTCTGAATAAGAAAATCGAGTGGAGATAGGTCCGCCCCGTTGTGTAGTGGTTGGCGAATTCGCCTATCATTCTTGAGGTCCTGGGTTGGATTCCTAGCAGGGTAGACGTGAAATAATGATTTGAAAGTTGTTTAAACTGCAATATTTCATTGTTCCTTGACTGGCACTTGAAGTGTAGGATTGATCACCTAGTACCTTCATTTCTTTTTAAAGATTTTTACCAGCCAGGATTCCGGTTATATTACACAAACAGAATTGTAATCTTTATCTGCCTTGAAACTGATTGAACATTATTTGTAACATACATAATCACATCATTTTTTAAATACGTCATTAAAACTATATATTTACTAGACCTTTTTTTGGAAAGCCATTAAATTGAATTTATTTTATATTCAAAGCAATATGTTTAATTATTACATGACTTTTTATTTAAATTTGGTAAAGAGTACCTAAGACCTAGCGGTTTTCATCCCACGTACTAAACTAAAACGACTTGTTATCAGGGAACACATTCATGGTATAAGTTAATAAAAAAGCAATTTTCGTAAAACACAGTGGGCCCAATGGGATCCGGTTGCGAGATTTTCGGATTTATAGGCAGACGTTTTAAGTAATGATTTGTGTAATTTATATGCACAATTAGATGGAGAACAGATAGTATATTTATTGGACATAAAACAAAATTTTGGGCTTGTCCAAAGCTTGAGCAACGCCTAAAAAACTATTTTTAAAATAAAAAATCAAAACAAGTATTAAAAACAAAATATTTTCACATAAAAAATGTATTTGTACCTTTGTATAATTAAAATATTTTTAAAAATATAAAATATCGATGCATTATCTAACTAAACTAAACTTTCACGTACCTAACTTGTTTTGCATATTTTGACACATCGGCCATTCGACGGTATCAAATTTTTGCTAAAAAATATATAATAGAAATGAAATATTTACATACAAACTAATGAATCAAGTATTTTTGTCTAAAATAAAATAGGAAATAATTCATTAGTTTCGACCTTGGTAAAGAAGCTTGTGTAGCTTTGAAACCGGTCGTTAAAAAAAATAAAAAATAAGGGGTTAAGAACAATGTTGTTTTTACTATTTTTTTTTTTTTTTTTGATTGCGTGATTTAAAAAAAACGTTTTGAAATGGCAAAATCGTATTATTTTCTTTCTATCAGACTACAGCCTATCTACTATATATACATTGCGCATTGTTTTGATGCAATTTAAATGGTCTATGACGTTTTTTATGCTATCTTAGTTTTTTTTTAAATAACTGGAACATTTATAAATGATAATATTTTAGTAAAAATACCAAGATAAACCATTTAACTGTGTTAATCAAAAAATATTTCCTTTAAATTAATATCTTGACCAAAAAAACGCGAGGGAATTTTTGGCGAAAGGGGACCTAAACTGGATATATTCTGTCGAGATTGATTGAACAATAATAATTTGGATTTAAGAGACGATTCTTATAATATAAGATCTTACAACAAGAGCGCAGGAATTTGGCTGCAACAGGAATAAAGAATCTCCTTTTTGAAAGAAAAAAACCCGAAACAGCTGCCACTCGCTCTGAGCATTTTAAACATAGATTCGCAAAGTTTACTTTCGTAATTTTGTCAATCCGAAACGCATTTTGCGTAAGTATCCTTTTATTGCATTTTTTGTTGTATGCTCGTATATTCTGTAATCTTATTAGTAAAAATCAAGAAAAAACGTAAGTTTTCGTATTTTCAAGAAAAGTGTATGTTGAACTTAAGGATTTAAAAAAATTAAGCGCAATATGCACAGATTTTATTTTATTTTGGGAAAATGGCGACTAATTCTATATAAAATGCATACATAATTTTTCATGAATTTTTAAATTACGATTTTTTACTAAAAACATTAAATTTGTTAAAACTTAACGATAGAAGAAAAATTACAAACCTTTTAAATTTATTCAAAATTGTAAATTCAATATGGGATTGCCTTAAACTATTATCTCTCACCAACTTCAGGGTGCCTGGAAGAATGACTTGACAGGTGCCACCATTTTGTAGCAACAATTCACGGACAGTGTATACTTGTAATGCCGTATTAAATAGACTTCATGAACTCGGCAATAGTTATTCCCACGTATCTGATATATTTAGTGTAGGGTGTTGTTCCTATAGAACAAACCCTTTGAACTTTTTCAAAGATGGTGAATGGTAATTATATTTATTTATTCATGCATTTCATAATATATATATGTATACAGTTTTTTGTTCACTTTGCCTAGCTATGTGAAACAGTACTTATGATTTTCTTGTTGTTTTACTTTAGAATGTTTTATTATTTAAACTTTCTACTGAATATGCTGTATAATTTTTAGGTTAATTTTTTTTATATAAATCTTGTATAATTTTTGGTTTAATTTTTTTTTATAAATCTTGGGTATAAGGTAATTCATGTTTAAAAAAAAATATATATATTAAGCCAAATATGTTAATATTATTAATGTTTGTAAAAGGCAGATTTGCCGTTTATGTTTATAAAAATAAAAATAAAATAATAATATCTGTACCTTAAATCTGAAATGCTGGAAGTCACATTTGGTAAATTGTTCAGGAGAGCGGTTTAACCCTTACGCTGCTACGCAGTTTTTCAAGAATCTAATCAGAAATCTTATTATTAATACATTTTAAAAATATTTTATCGAATACGTTGTTTTCCAAACACACTACTGTTTTAAAAATTAATAGCAATTCCAAGAAAAATCTTCCATTTCATAAATATCTAATTCAAGCCCAGTGGAGTGAGCGAGATAGACAATTCGTGCCGCAAATAGACAATTTTCATACAGCGGTTGTAAACCCTTTCTTAATTGAAAATAAAAACAAACAAAACTGATCTCGTACAGCAATCTCAAGGCGCATTGTTTGAATAGTTATTATTGAAACGAAATAATAATGATAGTTTTTTGCTTATTGCGGGGCAAAGTGCTCTGTTATATATTATCAAACCTACCACTTCCATCAATGCATGCTAAACAAAAATTGTGTAAAATATATCTTGAAATTAGTTGCAACAGAGAGGGAAAACATTTTTGCCAAGGGAATATGGAAGTCTAGGCATTTACAGGACTTATGATCTGTCATTGGCTGGTTTAAATGACCACTTTACACACTACAAAATATTCACTATTTTAGGGGTATGTTTACACATCCACATTCATGACTATTTTTACATTACCTCAACTCTTCTCTCTGTTGACTTTTGCAAACTAAAAGAGCTGAAACCTTTATTGATGTCGGTGAGTTTTACCTGGATAAATTATTTCACCTAGGTAATGCCTAAAAATACTTTAATTTTTTTATGCAAGTTATTTTAATCAACAATATTTTGAGTATGTCCAAATGTTTGTAGGGAGTTATTTAGATTGAAACTTAAAAGTAACCGGTAAATGTACTAAGAAGTGATATTATTTCTTGGTAGATGTTATAATATAATTTTAAAAAATAATGTTTTTGTACAACTGTCTCACAAATTGATATCTCTTCTAAGAAAAATATTCCGTTTTACTAATAGCTAGTTCACGCATAATGGATTGAGCGAGATAGACAACAGTTGACGAAATTACAAACAGCTTAGGTAAATTACATATTTTTTACATTTGAATATATTTTTAATCTTACTTTGTTACTCTAACTAATAATTTTACTCTGCAAAGCGTCCTTTTTATTGTGAATGAATTTACAAAATATATCATTCAAAATGATAACGGATAGTGAAAGTGATAAAGAAATAATAGTACCTCACCGAGAAACTCAGAGGCTTAGCAGCTAAACCTATTCCGAAAGTGAATTAGACAATAACGATCATTTTTTAAGTGATAGTGATAATAATTTATAATATGACTCTTACGAAGAGCACGAAATCGAAGAAGCTTTTTCTAAAGTATTTTTGGATCAATATCGAGCTGATATACCTCATTTACGTTTTGTTTGTAGAATAGAGTTTGTATAGTAATAATTACGTTTTGTTAGTAGAGTAATAATTACTACCTAATGAACAGCTAAAACATTTGAATTTCCCATTGCTATGGGCACCCATTATAATAAATGAACTAATGTTTTTTTTATATTCAAACGTCCTAATTGACAATCATTAGGTTCCATGGTGAATTATTTTTATGTTTTATGGCTCTTTAGTTATTTGTTTATATTCTTAATTATGGGGTTTTCCGGTGATATAGGGACCTCACTAGATAAGATTTATTATATTAAAAGTAAAGTATTTAATTAGTTATTCATTACGGAAGTACATCAATATTTTCTTAATTATTGGATCGGGTTTAATCGCGGGAAAAACACCGAATGCAATTATTTTCTTCAAATATTATTTAAGTGATTAAATAACTAACTATTAACATTAATTTATTTTTCATTTGACTGTTTTTGCAATGTAAAAAAGTTCACTGTTTCAGGTCCCGACTAGCTATAAGTTTCCTGTGTTTAGTCGTTTCTCTTTTCTTAAAAGCACTGTGAATTTAAACATCATAAGTAAATTTATAATGAGGATGTTTAGTGGTTTAAAAAAAAATTGTTATTTGACAAAGCTTTTTTAATTTTTATGTATCGTATTATCAGCGCTACGATCTTTTAAATTTTTGTATTTCTGACATTAACCCGCGTGTGACGTCGCAAGTTCTCTTCCGCTTCTTCTCGGTTAGTTCTGTTAATTGGTCCATTGACGATTAGAAAAACCGGAAATCTTCCCCAATCCTCTTATCATTGGTTGATTCATATGAACAAGTGACGTCATTCAAAGTAGATCGTTTTTATTTAAATATTTTTTATTAATTTCAAGAAACTTTGCCGTACAATTTAATGCTCAAATTTTAACCGCGCGTAAGAAAACATTTTTTGTGTTAAATTTTCCGTGGGGCTGAAATAGGTACGAAACTAAATGATAACCCGTCGAATAAGTAATTTGTATGTTTTGAAAATGTTTTATACCACTGACGGTTAAGTGCAACAAGCAGTTCCCGAATTCATTTACCCTTTTGGGGATTATGACGTCAGCATCAGTCTAGTTGGAACTTTATGATAGGGATTAACAACAACGATATATCGTTGTTTAGCAGTATAAGGGTTAAAGTTATAAAACTGTTTCAAATGTATCTCTCGAAGTAAAAACACAATGTATTGCTGTGTTTTTTAGATTTATAGGCTTTTGATAAGAATAAAATATTTAAAATATAGACTATCAAATAACTATGGGACTTCAATGTTTTTTGTTCTAATCGCCCGGCACGCGCCTTAATTCCTTCTCGGACTTTAGTATAAAAAGTCATGTAGAATATCGAATGAAAAACAATTTATTTATAAAACTTTCTTTAGGTAAAAACATTAAATTACGTGAAATTAATTAAAACATGAATTATTTATGAAAATAACAGGTAAATATAAATTTAATGGGATGATATTAATAGCAATAAAACATTAATTGAAAGTAAACAGTATGTGAAAAAAAGCAAAGTAAAATAATGAAATTAACGGCAAAAGAAATGACATAATGGTTAAGTATGGTTGGTTATGACAATAAGACTTAATCTTGTGCAAAATCCCTCGCTGCGTCAGAAGTAGTTTGTTATAAAAATTGAGTAATTTATTCGGTATCCACTGCTTTAATACCAGCAAACCGTTGGTTTTTTGAAAACATGAGTATTATTACTGGACTACTGGTGTTTTAAAACGAGCTATTTCAGTGGTGGTATACCGAAGGACTTAAGCAATAATATAATCTGAATATATGAACAAAATTACATTCATAACTCAATTTTTCAAAAAGATGTGACTTCCAGCCTTTCAGCTTTAAGGAACAGACATATAAAATAATCATTTGTAAAACGATTTTTTGTATTTTCCTGCATAGTAATATTAAGTTACAAAATCAAATGGGCAATTATAAAATTTGCATGATATGATTGAAGAGAAAAAAAAAGTTAAATATCAATTAATAAATAAAGAAAAAACACTAAAAAATAGTAAATACTTTTGAAATAATAAAAAAGATTTTAAAAAAGTAAAGTATTGGTACTAAGTATATGAAAAAGATTGTACATATATGTAGAAAAATATAATAACAATTGAATTTCAATTAAAATATTAAACACAAAAGATAATAAAAACATTCGTTTTTTATAATCCAACAATAATCGTTATTAATTATTATCATGCAAGAAGTTCTGCATTGGTAACAAATTGCAGCGTATTTTGATCATCTGTTACATACAGGTAAGGTTATCAGTCTTACGCACCGGGTACCAGTCCAGGGAGAAGGAAATTTATTAAATATTTCAAATAATATAAGAGGAAGGTGGAAGGGAAGAGGGGAGTGACTAGAGGAGAAAACTTTTTGATGATTTTTCAATGATTTAAATTGATGATGCGGTTACTTAATGTACATAAAATAATTATCTTTATTTGTTCTTTTGATATAAATACACTATGTGTATGATATGAACATTATTTTTTAATATATTTGTTTTGTACGCTATTCGTCCCAACTCAACACAGTACTTAAATCCCATGTGGTTGGAATTGTGTCTTCGTAATGAAAATCATTTTAAAAATTAGAAAAAAAATGTTGAGATGCACTGGAAGAACGGAGGATGGCATTTATATTGTGCTATACAAAGGAATCAGATCCTTTTACAGGACGCCCATTAAAGATGCGTACGCCAGGTGCTATTCAAACATACACTCTAGACACCACACACCTTTACAGGTCCTCTACTTATATATAACACTACCTTATGGCAATAATAACGATTTAATTACGGTACCTACTGCATTTCCCTATGCACTATTTATTGTTTATATCCCAAACTGTAAGTATAGACAACGCGTGTTAAAACAATGACAGCAATCTCCACCGTTGCATTGGTCTGTAGCTCAATCATAAATAACTATCGACGTTTAAATTTATTTTAACAGAGAGGGAAAAAGCTTTCGAGAAGGGAATATGGAAGTCTAGGCATTTACAGGGTCATAAGTATAAAAATTGGAAAATTGTTTCCAGGCGTTGCCTAGTAGGTGATTTGGTTCAGCCGGATGAATCTCACCCACGTGATAAAGGTTTCAGCTCTTTCACTTCACAAAAGTCAACAGATGGAAGAGTTGAGGAAATGTGGATGTTGAAACATGGGCAGAATGGTGAATATTACACAGTATGTAAAGTGGCCACTTAAACCAGCCAATGACAGGTCATAAGCCCTGTAAATGCCTAGACTTCCATATTCCCTTCTCGAAAGCTTTTTCCCTCTCTGTTGAAATAAATTTAAATATGAACAACTCCCTAGGGAGGAAATCCAGCCAGTCTGCAAGCATTTGGACATAATCAAACATTGTTAAACTATCGACGTGCTTATTAGCACGTGATAACAATTTCTCACTATGGTTGTTTATCGTATTCGCGATCACAACGGAACATCCGTGAACACCTAATATTAAATGTCAAAATATTAACGTTTCGCGACGTATAATTCTGCTGCGCAATCACATATTTGAATTTCACCGGTGTAAATATGGAAATAATTCCAAAACTGCTATTTTTACATATTTATTTATTATTTATCCTGTTATTTATTGCATTTAGCCGGTGGTTGGTAAGCCAAATATCAAGAAAAGCAGTCGCCATAGTCATTGTAATTTAATATTCACTTTTTTGTATTAGATACTCCTTACTATTTTGCAAATGCAATATATTGTATTATTTTTTATAGTCAACGCCGATTTTTAAATGTATTTATTTACGAGGAGAAAAAAAAACAAACCGACACGAGCGTTGACTTAGAGGTTACACACGCGTTGACTAATAACTGCGATAACTTAAGCATGTTCATTGTGATCGCTCAAATGCTTAGCATGTTTTTAAGCACGTCGATAGTTATTTGTGATTGAGCTACTGAAATGAGTTAGATATGGCGATGGAGAAAGAAACAACAATACTATTGACAACTGAAATCTGTAAAAATTATTAAGTGTGTATTTTGCCATAATGCAATCGATTTTACAGTATGGTATTGTGGGATGGGGAGGATTCTATAAACCAAATTTGAATCCTTAGTAAATTTCACAAAAAACATTACAAAAATTATAATTTAAACAGAATGTATCGATCTAATTTAATTTTTTTTTTCCAAAGCACAGCAGAAGAAATTTTTAAGCAAAAATCAATAATCTTCATCATTTCATTTTTTTAAAGTTACATTTAGAATATTACAGAGTATCCAATTCATTCTCCATACATTACAAAATATACACATCAGATTTATTGAATAGAAAAGAGAAAAAAAATTCATGTAAAATGGACATACGAGTACGTATTACAATTTGGAAATTGCCTTCCTAAGAGAAATCCCAATGTCATGAAATATATCGACATCCGAGGCGATGCGATTGAATAACACGATTGCTCTACCTACCGACATAACCATCGGCAGGTTGGTTCTGCATCGTGGTAGGTAGAACAACCTGTGTTGCCTTTGTCGAAGATAATTATCAGGGACAAATATATAAACGAAAAAATTTGTGATATAATTAATTGTAAAACAATCTCCCTCTCTAAACACGAGCATATTGCTACATTAAAGATGTATAAATAAAATAAATAAAACTCCCTAGTTAATGATATGATAAAATTATAAATAATCTTATCACTGAAAAGTATTTTAACATGGGACATTGTACTTATTTGATCTTATCTCCAAAATATGTTAAGAATAGTAAAAAAACTATGAATGTTGTAAACAATTCACCAGTCTTGAAGATGCCTACTTAGGCGAAAGCGCTCGTTGGCCAAAATAATAAAAAGTAAAAATAAACCAAGAAGAAGTTTATTTTTAATTTTCATAATCATTTACTAATAAAATAAATAAATAAATAAAATAAAATAAACAAATAAATGTACGAATTGTATAGCGTCCTTGAGGTGATTTTTACGAAAATTGCGCTATATAAATTATCAAAACAAAAAACTATAATCAAAAAAATACTTAATAGGTATTATACGTATGAAATATATATTTAACGTCAGTCTGCAAAAGTCTAAAAATCAAACTTTATTGTGGTATAGGGCTGGTATTGTGTTCATGCAGTCCATGATACGGCCAAAGTGCGTGTTAACGGATTTTCTATTTTAAAGACTGCAAATAAAAACACAATAGAAATATGGCAAAGAAAAATGGATTAGTAAAAAAAATCTTTAGGGGACTATTGTACAAAGTGATACAAGGAGTCCTTTGAAACATCCCATCATTCATTGGTCACAGCTGATTGCAGGACGCAAATGCCTTCATGGTCACGATTTTGATGACAAGAACTTAACGCGGGTCCTGTCGTGTGTTTGAGATATAAATAGAAGTCGAAGTGTTATTCCGAATTTTGGTTAGTGCATTTTGTTTACAAAACTGTGCATTGGGAAGAATGCGAGCTAATGGCCAGGACCGGTAGAAGCGAGAGGCGTCTTTCTAGACGCTAAGAATACCGGCGAATTCATACATATTAAATTTATATGAAAAATAATGCTTCACAAAAATCGCACTTTTCCCTCTTTCCAATTGTTCCAAGAAGCTAAACGTTTAGATCTAAGACAAATATATTGTTTTCAATGTTTAAAATATATATTAAAGAACCAAAATTTATTTACAAGTAATTCAAATGGATCAAGTCAAAGAAGGAATCGTGTGTTGGAAATACCACATTGTAAAACGAGACTCGCACAGAGACGCATATTTTATAGGCCCAAAAATTTTTAATTCTTTTTTTACTGATAATATTTCATTGATTCCAAACTTTCAAAATTTTCCTTCTTTTAAAAAACATGCACTATCCTGGATTCCAACTAAAGATATGAAAAAATTACAAGAGGAATGGAGAAAACCTTAAATAAGGGAATATGGATGTCAAGGCATTTACAGGGCTTATGACCTGTCATTGGCTCGTTTAAGTGGCCACTTTACACACTGTGTAACATTCACCATTTTGCTTATGTTTGAACATCCATATTTCTTCAATTGTTCCATTTGTTGATTTTGTAAATGCCTTGACATCCATATTCCCTTATTTAAGGTATTCTCCATCCCTGTTGTAATTTGTTGATCTTAATGACTCCCGAGGGGGTGAAATCCAGTCTTTTGTCTACGAACATTTGGACAAACTCAAATATTGTAAAGATATGAACTCTTTTTTTCTAAGATTTATTTTGTTGCCTTTTAATAATAAGGAATATTTTTGTGTTTTTTTTTTAAATATTTTTTATTTCCTTTTTAATTACTAAAAAAAATACCATATTATCTTTTACAGAATATTTCATTTTTTCTTTCTTATGTTATACAAAAATATTATAACTGTCCATTATTTATTGTAGGAGCAAAAATTCATGAACATTTTCTTGTATACCAACAAACAGGCCATGCCTTTGTGGGATTTTTTGTTTACTATTTTTCTATTAATATGTATTTCGTTGATAGGTAATTATGCTTTATTTTTTTAATACTCTGTTTTATTATTATGTTTATTGTAAATTTAGCAGATACACTAAGGGAACTATGCATTCCAGCTGAACTAGCTGACAGGCGTCTTACGCTTAGATCAGCTACCGGCGAGAAAAAAGGTTATTATACCTCTACGCAAAGAGCGCACTAAGTTCGGTGAACGCGCATTTGCAGTCGCAGGCCCTATGGCATGGAACGCTCTCCTACCAGAGGTACGAGGCTGTGAGAGTAAAGTGATGTTTCGGGAAAAACTTAAAACCCACTTGTTCTCTAAATCATTTGAAGACCTGTAATAAAATTGGGCCTAAGCACCAGAAAAGTGAAAAAAAGTTACAAGGGTTTAAAGATATACTCAGTTTTTTTGGTATACAGCATATATTTTTTAATTCTTTAAAATGTGTACAAATGTGTAAGAAATAAGTTTAGTGAAAATTATATAGTAAAATATTATTTTAAAAGGGTATAAAATAACAAAGTAATTGAGAAGGCCTTAAGACCAACTGCTATTTCATTAGTCAGGCCTAAGTGCCTAGCGTAAAAACATAAAATAGGGCCTATCACCAACATCCATTATAATGTCTGATTTTTAATTCAAGGATGCGTAAAACTAATAATTTTGAACAAAAAAATACATCATTTATAATGTAGGTATGTAAATTAAAAATAATAATTATTAATCAATGGAAAAATATATCTATCATAACTCTACTGGAAAAGATTTTTGTCGAAATTTTTGTGTTCTTCAGAAGGCATATACTCGATCATGTTAAGTAAATCTTTTTTTTTTCGTCCGTGATCCGGCTTTGGTAATCTAATTGGCGTAGTTTATAGGTTTTCATATCGCCAATTTATTTATTTATTTTTAAATTTAATTAATTTATTACTTGTCTTAGCTCGTGAATAGTGGCTTTCTTGTCGTGGAAACAATTTAACATGCCCGATGACTTAGTTTTCGTCTTCAAGATCGAATTTTCGATATTTTTTCTTATTACCCCTTTTTCGGTGAGGATAGTCTCTCCGCGTTTTTTTCTCTATTAGTAGGACTCGAATACCTTAATACTTACTCCAAATATATCAATAAAAGTGGCACGACAGACATTGACTACTTGACCATTGTCATTAGGGACAGTGTAATAAACAGTACACTGCCTTTTGCTTTCTGATGGGTTTTTGTATTTCCCATTTCTCCGTCTTTTAATGTTTGAAATATGGAATAATCCCATTAAATATGCACTTTGCTTCAACCAGTCACCTGCTTCGTAAAATTATTTATGCAACTGCAGTTTTTGATCATAAAGAAGACTTTTACAGTCATTCTGGCACTTGCAAGTGAACTGAAAAAAAAAGTCAACTTTACGGAGGACTGTCAAAAATAACCCTAAATGCCACTTTCTAAGGTTAACATACAAGCAATACTACAAATTATTTACCTGGGTGAATATGTATTTCACTTTTGACATTTCGAAAAGCCGTATTTTTATCGCTTTCTTGCCAAAAAATAAATATTCACCCACCTATCTGATAATTTCGCAGGAGTAATTCGGAAAATGCCCAATGTTTCTTGTAAATTAAGCTATAAAGCTATTTAACCTTCTAAATTATCTATGAAATACATACTAAATTATACATGAACTTTAGTTAAAACGTTTGAATAAAATTTGTAAAATTTGGTATAACGGGGTCAATTTAGCACTTATTACAGAATATAAATATAGAAAAATCCTTTTAAAATCTCAGAATAAATAAGGCAAAGTATCATGCAAACGAACATAAAATACTCCGCTATTCTTAAAACTTTAGTAATTCACTCAAAGATTGTATTTTAAGCCGATATTTTTCCATACTAAAATAATTGAAATATCAGACGCCGTGCAATTCGAAAACGAAATTCGCCGACAATTATTTGGAATTCCCCATACAAACATAAAATTTTTGACAGCCGGTTCTTCATTTAAAAAATGGCAGAAAATATCACTCACTATTTGGTGATCGTGTTCACTCGATTTCTCCTCCCAGGCTACGTGCTTTGACCCCTGTGCACCTCAGACATCGTTTGCACATCCCTAGATTCTGAACGCTAGTTAAAACTTATCAAAAATTTGTCAAAACAGATTTTTAAAAACAAATCGGCTTACCGAAGTATTCGGAGGACTTATTGCTGGTACAATCACATTTTTAGTAGAACAATATTGTCTCCCTTGGGCTTTTAACTTTTTATTTTCACTTAACTTATTAAAACCACTTCTTTTCCGCTTTGTTGTAAAAGGCGTATCCGGATCACAAGTCTCGCGTCCAGCCATTTTGTATGAAATGCTTAGCGCTGCGATTAATCACGTAGGCCCTTATATGCGTTAATGGGTATTGTACTTAGGCTCCATCCCATATACATGACTTTAGATTGATATTAAATATTTTTTTCTGGTACATAAATTCTAATTTGTGTTATTGGCGTAGGCATATAGAACATTTCCTCATACTCAACGTCATTTTTTATTTTTTGGTATTTAAGCCCTATTTTATTACAGGTCTTCATTTGAATAAATGTAATAACAATATTTTATTTTATTTTTTTAAATAAAAAAGAAATATTAGCGTTCTTATAATTTGCCCAAATATTTCAATATTGGTGACCATTTTCAACGAGTTGTAAATAACTCACTATTAGAAAATGGAAACCAAGTTAGGGTAGAGTGCGGTTCAAGCCTCGGACCTCTGATCCGTGAGTCCACAAAACTATTACTTATTCATTGAATTACAAATTTAAAAGATTTAATTAAATTTATCTAAAACATTTAAGTTTGTAAGTGAAAATTCTTGATGGAAGTTCATTGTAATTTATTATATAAATAAAAGACGAGTGATTCTTCAATCCACAAATTTGGAATATTCAGTGACCGGTTTCATCGCTTTTGCAAATTAAAAAATAATGTAAAAATAATTAATATTTCACCTAAAGGCCATAAACTTGACAAACTAGACATTTTTGAAATTAAAAGATTAAAAAATAAACCCGACGTAAAATTACTTGAACAGATAACACACGTGCATTTTCCATTACTTTACCCATTGTAATATATTTTTACTAATAACCTTTTACCCTTTGTTTTTCAGAAATTATAATTGACAAAAATCACACTCACGAAGGATGGGACACTAAAAATAAAATACTTAAACTCATTAAAATAGCATTATATTAACTCATTAGTTAACCCGAAAAAAAATTGATGATGATCCTTAAGATAAAAATAACATCATTTAATTTACTTTCATATGATTTTTAATTATCTATCCTTACCTCTGCTTTGTATAAATACATTGAACTCCTTAATAAAGATACCAGTCTCGAAGATGTCGCGAAAGCGATAAAACCGGTCACTGGATATTCCAAATTTGTGGATTAAAGTATCATTCGTCTTTTATTTATAGAATAAATTAAATGTATCTATCTATAGAATCACTTTGTAAAGCGCTCTTGAGGTATTATATAACGCAAATGGCGCTATATAAGTTATCCATAATAATACCAGTAGCGAGCGGTGATTTTTTTATAGGTAATTTACATAAAATGTTCATTATAGAGGTTATTAAATATTTGTAAATAACTTGTAGACATAGACTTTTTTGTTTACATTTAGTAAAATGTTTAATTACAAAGTAAATGCTTTAAATATTAATAAATGTTCATCAATTCGTACCGACATATAAGCAGTATAATGATTAACTACTATTTTTTATGTGGTTCTGTGAAAATAAAGTAAAACAACAATTATTATTAACTTTGCTATACACTTGGCTTTATTCTACACTATTTGAATACAAAAGTTTACTAAAAAATATCACAATGACATTCAACAAATAAATATTATAAAATATTATGTCCCTGTAAATACTTTACGAATTTTTTATTTATCTCTCTCTGAATCAATTATACGATACGCTATAACTTCCTGGGGGTTATCAAATGAAACTAATAATAATTTTATTCAAACTTTGCAAAATTCTATCATCAAATCGCTACTACATAAAGATGTATACCGCCAGAAACACAATATTTCAATATCATTGATGTATAAATCTGTAAATAAATTATCTGTTAGGGCTCTACTTTGGTACAAATTAATTTGTCAGTATGCGTCGCACTCCGAGTATAAACACAAGTTGGTACATGATAACGACACCAGGTTTACTAGTATGGAAGGGCTAGCTGTTCCTAGATATTGCAATAAATATGGCAAAAGGACACTGCAATACAGTATACCTAAAATATTTAACATGTTACCGAACAATATTAAAAATACTGAGTTAAATACAGGAGTGAGACGTTTGCTCAAATTATGGTTAATAGAAAAATGCTTTTTGTATTAGTGATAGTTTACAATTTTTGATAATGTAATATGTTAAGTTTTTCAAGTAAAAATATTGTTAATGTAGGTTAAGTGTAAATAATCGATGCAATTTATAAGAACCTGCTGACGAGTTGTATGTATGCAACTCAGCAGGACTTTAATATAAGACTATTTTGTAAATATTTTTGAAAAATAATTTTTGAAAAATTAAAAAAACAGATATTTTCATTATGATTGAAACGTCAACACTGAGCACTGTCCGATTCCTCTTAAAATGAATAATGCCAAAATCGGCCACTTTGAACACCACAAGTCCTATGTGATACATAATATCTCAACGGTATCCTATCAAAGAAAAATAGTCCTTTGGAAATAAAGTTAGAAATCCTAGTTTCCAAATAGAGAATCTTCAAATAATATTTGTAACCTGCAAGCTTGTTTTAGGACTAAAAAACCGCGACTGAGTTAAAGATGTAAAATTTCAACTTCAAAAACTTCAACGTCTATTTTAAAAAAGGGGATATAAAAGGGCAAAGCGTAAATATATTAGTAAAGAAATTAATTTTAGTAACATAGATTTCCCTTTTTCCAATAAAACTAGCCATAGAAAAGATACAAATTATGATGATGCGTTATGTAAATAATACAATGCAAACAACTTCTCTCGCGACATGAGACCGTATTTAACAATAAAAATGTATTTTACAATCCAAATTCTTTTGTAAACCGTAATCAAATTAACGAAAAGGAATGACTCTGGAATAAACAGTGAATTTGACGTAAAAACAACCCGTTTATATTATCTTCTACACAATTAGTTCTGGGAATCAAGTCTAATTCTTCCACATCCATAAAAACATGCGGTGTAAAAAACCCTGTTTACACTTTACGCGTCTTTCTCACATTTGACCTAATAAATGAATAGCTTACGATATAAAATTAACGTAATTATTATTGGCGTGTGGGAAATCGGCGCATTTCTGATGTTTATTAAAATGGCAATACACTTATAAATAATGCCATGGCCTATGGCTTCTCGCAACGAGCTCCGAGTTCCATTCCCGGTAGAAGAAACATCTAGTAATATGATTTTTTGAGCATAGGTTTTCTTTGATATAATCGACGGCGTTTATTGGTCAAAGAATCCTCAGAACAGTGAGCAAAATCTCATTAAACGGTACTGTCGATGTGTTCCTACAGCAAAGGCAAGCATTCAAGAAGCAAGCGATATTGTCAATCCTGACTCGTGATGACACACTTGCCATGTCTGCCTAGATCATGCCATAATTATACCTTTTGTAAATGTATATAGATTTAAAGATTGTTTAGATTAGGTATTAAATTACAATATATTTAACGGTTGCGTGGCTATGATATCATATAAGTCTTCTTCGAATACAAGACTTGATATATCTCTCTTAGTTTTTAAAACAATAAAGTCGTATTTTGCTATAACGGGCCTAAATCAGCCTTGAGAAAAATCATATTTAAAGGCTGTTTACGTGTGGACGATACAATATTACTTTGTCCCAGAACTCTACCATTGTCCACGAGTAAACAGCAATTTGTAGGACAAAAAATTGTCACGAGACATCGCCACCTAGACAGACGGGCAGGTTATCTCGCGGCACAATGATAACACTCCCAAATCGCGCACGGACAGGGCCTTATGACAGTAGCGATTTCATGGACGCGTCTGTATCGCTCCCACGCATTATTTCTTCACTAAATGTCGGCAAAAATTGCTTTTTTATTATTTTGACTCGCCTTTCAACAATTCCAATGCATCCTTGTGCAAAATAAATCATATTTTTCGCGAACTCGCTCGTAACAAACGCCGTCGTGTATTCGTTTTCGCAGCGCTCACGTGCGAGTTGCGGCTGAATTTTCGTATTGTCAAAGCGTTCTGTCCAGCGCAATCGAGGCTGTTCAGGCTGGCACAAGACGATATTGTCATTTATATTGTATTGTTCTCATGTAAACGCCCCTAATATTACAGTTGTAAGCAAAAAAAGGGAACAGGAACCGACTTATACACAAACAAACATGGATGTTGGAATTCCAATCACAGAAGTAATCTTGGATTTCAAAAAAGCCTTCGATATGGTACATGTTGAGACCACTTTTAAAAAAATAATGATATTGCATTAAAATTTCAAGAATATAAACTACTGAAATTATACCTGACAGATCGGAAGCAATATACTTACATAAAAGGAAAAAAAGTCCGATACAAACAGCTAATTTTGGAGTACCACAAGAATCTATTTTGGGTCCACTATTATATTATTTATATATTAATGTCTTATCACTGTACAATTTTAAGGGGAAAATTATTATGTATGCCGACGACATTGGACTATTCTATAAAAAAAAACAAACTGATGCGTAAACAAACAATGACATAAACAAAGACCTAACTATGTTGACTAAATGGACAAACAAAAACTTACTTACGCTTAATGAAAAAAAAGTAATATTATCCATTTTGAATCTAGAAAAAAATGACATAAAAAGATGCTTATATAAACGATGAACGACTTATTAAAGTTGAACATGTTGAATACTTAGGACTAACAATAGACAGACTATTGAGATGGACAATTCTTATCCATAATTGAATGAATCCTATAAAAACACTAAAATATGTTATCTGCAACTACTATGGGGAACAGGAAATCTAAATGCCATAACAGATAACAAAGATAGCAAAATAAAATATCAAAGTTAGTATATGACCTCCCTTATCTAACAGCAACTCAAGAACTCTTTAAACAATCAAATATAACTTAATTCTTTCAACAAGCATCTTAAAAATTTATTCATAAATTAGCTACTGATGTTATTATAGATGAAGAGCTAAAACTTGAAAAAAATGTAATAAACATGGACACAATACGAGAATATCAGAACAATATCATATGAAACATTCTAAAATAAGACAAGGACAGTCGAGACTAATAAATAAACCAGGGACTGAAATTATACAATAAATTACCAGACAAACTAAAGAAAAGACTCAAAAGATGTCAAAAATATTATCATTAACAATAGAATATGAATTTAAAAAAGAAAAATTACTTTGTGAAATGAATTTAATCCGTAAGGGTTTATAAACAAAATAACTTTTTTTTTTAAACTACACGTTCGCTGTATTTTATTTTTATACATAATTGAAAATAGATTGGATTGGCTCTTTCATTGGCTACTTTTATCACAGTTCCGGCTATTTCCTTCATCATATACTAATTAAAAATTAATCGTATTTTTTAAATAAGGCGCTCCACATAAAACATAAACGAGAAAGCATTCAAAACGCGACTAAAGATAATCCGAGGCATAATACTTCTGGGTCATGGCGTCGTGTTTACCTAGATTGATTTTTTCTCCTCACTTTTTTATGGGAGAAATAGGAAGATCCATTAAGAGTCCATTACGCATCAAACGTTAATGGACACGTTCAGAGGGGACCTGCTGCCCACCCACGTCGGGCACGGAGCCATGGAGCCATGGAGTGAGGCTGGGGACGATACTCAATATTTACTGGGACTCGGGACTTAGGACCCCTGCTTGGCTATTGTTTCAAAGGATAATTTATGGTCATTTGCTAGCTACGGAGCCGACGTAATTAGCTACACGACAGGCATCGGCAACAAAAGAAACGCGAAAACAACAGAATAGGGTATTTTCACAACTCGGGAACAACGTTAAAAATATAATACATATTTAGAGCGGGTTTTTTACGATTAAAAATGGCATAACTCCTTTCTCTTCCTTAATCTCTCCTCCTTTCCTCTTTCCTCTTTTTTCATTTTCCCCATCGAGTAAAAGTATTGATTTAAGGTAATTTATATGCAAATACAGTTTTTTTATATTTTTATATACCTTTAGCCTTTTAAATTTTATTGAATATGTTTAGTAACTTCAATTATAAAAATAAAACTTTATTTTATTAGTTGGTTGGAAGAAATTGCCATTTGGCAATTAGCCCGCTAATGTATAAAATTTTTAATTAATTTTTAAAAAATAACTATGAATGTATTCAAAACAAGTTTTCATTTATAATTTTTGGATTTAAAAATGATCACGTTCAAAACGGCTCGCAGTTGGCGTCAAGTAATTTATTTATTATTTTACATTTTTACATTTTTTTTGCACCACAACAGGCCAGGAGGCCTAATTACAGTGGTGAATTACATCACCCAGGCTTGAGAAAAGTCACATTTTTTTTAATTGTTGTGTTCTCACCGGGAATCGAACCCGGAACCTTCCGTGCGTGAGTCAAGCGTCTTGACCACTACACCACGGAGGCCGACACACGTCATGCACGCCGACTGCGCTTCTAATAAACATTGCATACAAGTATGCCGCGAAAACGTCGTACGTGCCGTTTGTCCCATACAGCGCGAGAAGTCTCGTTTTCGGGTATTTCAAAATATGCACATTTGTAGAAAATTTATCCTATGTCACACGGAAAAAATATTAATACTGTTACCATCTTAGAGTAATAACCTAATGGAGTCACTCATGCGAAGAAAAACCATTTTATGACTATTGATCAAGAAGTTCGCTACAGATTACAGCAATAAAATTCTGCCTATATTTGAACACATATATTCCTAAGAATGGTGAATGTTACACAATGTGTAAAGTGACAAGCCTTGTGAATGCCTAGATTTCTATATTCACTGCTCTAAGTTTTTCATCCCTTTTGTAATATGTTAGTATTAATAGCTCCCTAGGGGATTGAATCCAGTCCTTGTCTACAAAAAATTGGACAAACTCAAAATATTGTAAATAAATGACAAATAAACAAAGGAATTTACGAATTAGAAGATGTATTAATCAGAGATAAAGTAATTTATTTGCAAATACAATTATTTCTATTTTCTCTTAAACTTAGATTTTGTAATTTTGTATTTTTTTAAGAAACAACTTTAAAAAAATTAATTAAAAAAGTTTATTGAATGAAACCATTGTGATATAATATGTACATATAATTTTTTTATGATTTTTTTCCTCTTTTATCTACTGTATTGAAAGTGTTTATTTTCAGACAATATGTATTTTTGTAAAGTAAAGGGCACTACGTGCCGTGTATATTAATAAATATGTAAATATATTTAGCTTTTTTATTTTTCTATTGAACATATTTAAAAAAATATTTATTTATATTTATATTTTCGACACTTGACACTTGTGCAATAATTACACACATGTCCACCCTCATTCCAATATAACACCCACTCACCCACCCTCTCACTCACTTACACTCACAAAAATACACTAGTATGTATTGTACGTGTATTTAATGTATTTCTGTGGATATCTGTCAATGGTTTTATTCTCGGTATATTTTATTTGTTATATTTTCGTTACATGCATTACTGTTGATATCCCCAATAAATAAAAAAATACATGTTTTGCAACTTGAATTATAAAAACAAAACTTTAATTTTATTGATTGGTTGGTTGAAATTGCCATTTGGCAATAAGCCCGCCAATGTACAATTAACATTATTTACGAAAAACCTAATGATTTATTTTTTTATTTTCTTAAATTTTTTTGCTACTTTTTTTTTGTAAAAATGTTTAGGGCAACTGGCTGTACAAGAGGCGGGAATGTCTGAGACGATTATTAAATTGAGGCTTTTTTGCCTTGAGGGAATATTATTAATATTATTTTTATTCATTGGATACACCGAATAATGGCTATTCTGATATGAACAAGTACAGATGATGTTTAATTTATTAGAAAAATAATATTCAGGATTTAAGGTCTGGGAAGCATGTTTTCAAGAGATGGAAGAGTAGAAAAAGGTGTTGAAAGGAGAGTTAATGCTGGCAACAAAATGAACGGCGCACTAAGCAAAGTAATTGCGAATAAAAATATGTCAATCGAAGCTAAACTGGCAGTGCGCAACGGAGTTTTAGTCCCAACACTTATGTACGGAAGTGAAACATGGAACTGGCAGAAGAAGGATGAAAGCAGAGTGAACGCGGTCGAAATGCGATCTCTTAGACGAATGTGAGTGATATCAATATATGACAGGGTTACGAATGATGAAATCAGGTGAGAGTGTAAATCTGAGTCAGGTATAATTTATAAGATTAAAAAAGGGTCTATGCGATGGTTTGGGCAAGTAGATCGAATGGTAAAACAAGTATTTATATTATATCGTAATTACTGCATTATGTGGTTACCCTACCGTATTGTACTCGTTGCACATTATTCATTTAGTCAGAATTAATTCAATTTTAAAATAAAATGCTTTTTTTCAGAACAAGGTTTTGAAATTTACCATACTTTAAAAAAATCCAATTTATAACATTTCTTGACTTAAATTTTAACAAAAAGGTTTTGAAAGTAGGTATTAACTTTTTTTTTTAATAATCACACCTCTTGCCAAGCTCTTTCCTGTATCTTTTCCAATATAATTACAAGTTTTATTTTTTTTATACTGACGCACCTACACACACGCACCCTCTCTCTAATTTATTCACGCATACACATATTCACATACACACACATGAATACAAACGTCACACAAATACAATTACGTAAACTCTTTTTTATGTATTATGTGTCATTAGATTAACAGTGGTTTTTTTATTGGCTCTAGTATTGTTGATATATTTCTACCTTTTTTTTAATGTAATAGCTGTGAAAATCCCAAATAAAATAAATAAATAAATATAAAAAATGAACGGTAACGTGAGACGAAGACGACCAAGGAAGACGTGGCATGATCAGATAAACCAAAATCTTGAGTCTGGTCATGTCGGAAGCGGGCAGAACCGAAGGGCATGTATGAATGTGGAAGAAGCTAGAAATGTATGCCAGGATAGACGTGTGTGACGGTCCATTCTCTCTGCTAACCCCTACGGGGAAATGGCGTGATGGTGGTAGTAGAAGTTTACCTGCGTTCGTTCCTCAATCCAATGAAGTAAATATATTTGTTTGAGACGCGGAGTAATTTGAGAAATACAAAACTTTAAAAAAATCTAGCGCTCATAAAACGATAAATATTTTTTTTTTAAATATATTTTGGCTTAGTTTAAGTCTTTTTACAAATATAAACTATTTTTTATTCAAATAAAGTAAGATAAAAATTATAGCGTTGATAATAAGCTGCATATTTTTTTTTATTTTAGTTTCACAGTTTATTAACGAATTTTTTTTTTAAACCACTGAACTTCCTCATGGAATGCCCTAATTTTTACCGCGCGTAAGAAAACATTTTTTGTATCCAAATTCTCGTTGCACTGAACTTCATCATTGTTCCTGGGCTCGCACCTGAAGAGCGAGACTGATAACCTTTCCTTCATGCGACTTCAACAGATGATCGAAATACGCTGCATTTGTTTTGCTAATGCAGTGCCCTTTGCACAACTGGGTTATCGTTGCTCACTAAACGTGTTTACAGTCCGTCACGCTGAACAAGGGTTCGGCTTTGAAGATAACGAAACGAATTGGGAATTGACTGAAGTTTGTCTATATTTACGACCGTTGACATTTTGACAAGGCAGACATGGTCCCTTGGCGAATTGCCGACACTTTTGTGGGGTCTGAAACTATTATTACGTCAATGGACATGTTTTGTTTTGACTCAAACTTTGAAAACTAACCAGGGCTAGATTTTCAATACCGATTTACGAAGAACGTTCGTATTGTTTAAATTACATTATGCATACTTATTATACAGAGTGTTCTTTAAACCCCGTCACATCCGAAACCACGATGATCAGTATGGGCAAGAAGACATATTAGCATATTAAAAAAAAGTATTTAGAACAAAGTTTTTTTTTTCAAATAAAATATTTAAAAAAAACAAATGGTTGCTTACTTCTGCAGGGGAGAAGCGAGGGGGCATGGTCAGCGGTCGGCGGTGTATCATACTCCCCCCTCCCTCTCCTCGTTTCTCCCCTGCAGAAGTAAGCAACCATTTGCTTTTTTGGTTGCTTACAAATGGTTGCTTACTTCTGCAGGGGAGAAGCGAGGGGGGCGTGACCACGCGGTCGGCGGTGTATCAGACTCTCCCCTCCCTCTCCTCGCTTCTCCCATGCAGAAGTAAGCAACCATTTGCTTTTTTGATATTTTTTTTCAACATTTTATTTGTTTTAAAAATTATTTTTTAAGTGCCAATATGTTTTCTTGCTCATGCTGATCACCGTGGTTTCGGATGTGACAGGGTTAAATGAACACCCTGTATATACATATATATATATATATATATTTATTTTATAGAAACAAACAGTCATCAATGATATAACATAAAAAGGATACGGTTCAAAGACAGACCAGCGAAGTTTCTAAATAAAAATCATACATATTAAATTGTGGTACCACAAAAGGGTGTGTTTATGTGGGAGTAAGTGTTCAGGTGTGTGTAAGCGTGATCATCATTAAATAGCAAGTGGGAGCGTATCGCATCCAGAAATAATGAATCTCAATTTATTTTTAAATAAATCAAGGGGCATGTTAAATGTATCAATAGATTTTTTAAAAAAGCATTATAGTTTGAGCAGAAACGATAGAGGAAAGAGTGTTGGGTATAGTTGGTGCTACAGACTGGCAGATGGCTATATTAGAGCTGAACCCGGCAATGCTTTGCTATTGCTAGATTTGCGTACATACTCGTATAACATATACATTAAGGCTGTAGTCTGGTAAAATGCACGCAAAATGAGGAAATCATACAATTTTGCTATTTTAAAACGATTTTTTTTAAATCTCGCAAAAATAATAAAATAAAAAAACATAATCTAGATAAAAACAATAATTTTTAAAGGTATTTCTGTTGAAAAATACACTTGAAAGATTTATGTAACTAAAATATAATTACTTTTAGACCGGCAGATTACGTCATTTCAAATTTAGACTAAACTTAGGATCTGGGATCTCAATAAAGACTAAGTATTAAACTTTAATTTGTTGTGATAATTTAAAGATAACAAATTGAACATGAAAGTGGCCGCAGCAAAATCTTTTTTTTTGTTTTTGAAACAAAAAGCATTTTTATTTCTACATAAAATTATGCCTTCGGTAAAACTTTAAAAAAAAAAATTGAAATATTTTAGTTGAAACATTTTTTTATATAATTCAATTTATAACAATATCTTATTTACGTTTTTATTACCTTCATACCTGCCCTTTTCGGTACTGGATTCATACTTATTTATTTTTTTTGTTATTATTTTTGTTTTTTACAATACATGTTACAAGTAAAAAATACTAAATACGTTTTCCCTTTGAGGAATATATTGTTGATTCAGTTAGATAATGAATTATTGTGAAGTATAAAATAAATAATAACATCAGTCCAAAATATTGGTCAAGTTCAATCAACAAAATTTAACAAATGATGTTCCTAGTTCGAAGTTCCACAAGATGCATACATATTGAAAAATATTTTTAAAAAGAAAAACAGGTTTTACACAAAACATCTTTGAAAAACTGAGCCATGTGTCAATTTGTTACAGAGATGGTAGGATGAAGTTAACAATACACAGGGGAATGGCTTCCTTAATCCTTACAAAAGGGCTGTAGATACTTAACTAGACAAGATACAAAAAGCAGATATTGAGTGATAATAAATTATTGTTTTTACTACCACAGTAATAAAGTCACTATGGTTAACGTAGACATGGTCAAACATATGGCAAGAGATGGTTGTTTAAAGAACTTGCCACACAAGATGCGTTCCATTAAATAACCATTTATGATATCGTTTTTAAGTAGGCAGCGAAAATTAAGACCATATTATAATTTTCAGTACCATAGAACTCCCCAACTATGTCCTGCGGACACAACTATGAATGTACCACCCCAGAATCAGATACATTTTATTAAATATCTTGCATTTTCGAAGACGCCCCTGGTTCTTTCATTATCTGTGGTACAGTAGAGAGTTGGCGCCAATTTCTCATGTCATTTCATCGCGGCTCGCTGTTGCTCGTTTTACGCGGCGATAATTTTTAATTTAGTTAATTTTTTGCTACTTTTTGATTGTTGTCAAACTTTCTTGAATCTAGGAAAACTGGTAAGTGTTACAAATGAGTACTGTATTTTAAATTGTAGGATATTTCTTTGCGATTATTTAGATTCTATATAGACTTTGATACTGTTTGGCGTTATCTTGATATTTACGAAAATGTCGAAAAGAACACTTTGTCACCCAACTATGTACCATGGCTCATAGATGGGACAACTTCTTTATTCTTTATATTTTGTGTGATAATTATTATGGTACATAGTTGGGATGAAATATTATTTTTTTAAATCAGAGCTGCAATTATTTTTTGGAAAAGTATGAATTATTAGGTTGTATTTAAGAAGTATCTACCTGCTTATATGTATTTTTTTATATAGGTACCTATTTTTTTGGATTATTATATCTAAAACCAACCGGAGGAAAGTAGGTGCTACAAAGCGCCAACGTAAAGGAAAAATCTGATGAGAGTAGTGAGTCTGAAGAGGAAAAACCACCGTTACTGTCTGAAACTGACTCAAATTTTAATCCGAAAAGTAGTGATGAATATCAACGAATGAATAACAATGAAACATTACAAGTGAATGACTATGTTCTTGTGCTATTCGAGGGAGAGAATTAGCTAGGGCAAATAAAAAAAATGATGATAGCATGTCCAGATGCGGAATAAATCATCATTGGGTTTGGCCAGCCAAGGAAGACTTCACGAAAACACAAACCCCAGAAAAGATTTCTTCTACCAGGGCAGCATACGAAATTCCTTGATTGGGATTCTTGTTTGGATTTTTTAAACTTTCTTTAATTCCTTAATACCTACATACCTTTTTTCAATTCGACTAACATAAGTTTAATTAGGTTATATAATTTCTCAACTTTTCTGTTATTTTGCAAATTAGACTTTATTATCTTGTCGAAATAAAATACTTTTATTAATAAGGCTGTGTTGTTGTTTTCAATAATATTTGTAACTTGAATACAGTGTTGACATTTAGCGTTACAACTGTCAACAAGACTTGTTTTTTGTGAAATAAAGTGACAATTTCCAAGGTGGTACATAGTTGGGAACTTCGATGCCTATCTATATACCTTTACGTTGGCGCTTTGTAGCACCTACTTTCCTCTGGTTGGTTTTTCAATAGATTAAAAAAAGGCACTATAGTTAAAGCAAGAACGATAGAGGAAAGAGTGCTGTGCATAGTTGGTGCTACAGGCTGGCAGATGGAATAAATACTTATTTCTTGTCACGCAAAAGGGGATATTAAGATTAATTTTGGAAAGTAGGTTAAAAGAGTCTACTTTATTATTGAAATTTTTTTGAAAATAGCATAATTATGTTTGATAGAACAGGCATTGCGAACATTCTTCGGCAACTTTTGAACTTTTGTCTCTCCTTGCAATTGCTAAAATTCCAACATATACGCAGCACAAACCGTTCGAGAAACAATAAAAAAAGTGATGGCATAACCTTTAAAATATATGTTTTAACCGCCCTACCCAAACGAACGTACGTGATGCGTCCGCGGTATTATCGCCGAACGCAACAAGCCGTATCCCTTACGTCCAGGTACAAAAAAGTATACCCGCAACAACAGAAACGTTTGTGATACGTCAAATTGTTCCTACTCACCTACGCATACGAATACTAGCCTTGAAAATATTTTTACTATAGATGAAAACCATCATAAAGCTTACCTCATATCCTGATGCAGCCCCGACCCCCCGTTGGTCCTGATCTCAGGGTCCGGCTGCGAGTGGAAGATCCTGTCGTAGTTGTCCACGAGGATCTCCACCACAACATTGTAGAACTTGAGGTCCATGATGGAGGCCACAGTCTCCTCCTCCGGCCTGAGGAGCGTAGGCCCGAAGCAGACCGATATGTTGGACACTGTCATCAGGTTCTTGTCGGATTTGGCAGCAACACTGGAGAAAAAGAGAAAACAGATTAGATAATATTAATCGCCTTCATTTTCCCGCAATGTAACATACCACATACCTTTGGCCGCATGTGTTGGGAATAAAACATACACTGCTGATATAAAACAGACTTTAAAAAAAATATATACATATATATATATATATATACTGCAAATAATTCCTGATTTTGTAATAGCAGCATATGTTAATCTTGTTTTTCTTTTCATAGTTATGTCATACCATATTTATATACTATAAACTTATTAAATTATAAAAACGAATGGCCCACGCTCAGACGCTGAAGTCTTTGTGGGCATTTTTTCCAAATTAAGGTATAGCTTAATTTTAATATCTATTTTTTTAAGTGTATTTTTGTAATGAAAATTCTATGTCAATATATGTATGGAATAATAAACACATAAAAAAAAAATATAAAAATAACTAAATCAACATATACCCTGTCCCATCTTTTGCGAATAATCTCTTAGAAACCTCTCACATCCATTCACATATGCATATACACCCTCATTCATATACACACATACACCCTCATTCATATACACACACATGAATACAAACGTCGCGCACATACAAAGTTGTTAACACTCTTCTTATATATTATGTATTATTGGCTTAACAGTGGATTTCTTTTTAAATGGCTTTAGTATTGTTAATGGTCAGCGCATTTGCCTACCATGCAAGAGGCCTACGGCTCGATTCCCGAAGGGGTTTATTCGAAATATTGATTTAATAGTGTTTTCACACTAAAATATTTGTCTGGTACCTGAAGCGCAAGACTGATCATCTTACCTTCATGCAACAAAAATGATCAAGATACGCTGCGATTGGTGTACCAATACAGTGCCCCATGCACTATTAGGTGCGGATAGGGAATGATGATGAGTATTGTTAAAATATTCCTACTTATTATTTATGTAATAGCTTTTAAAATCCCAAATAAAATGAAATCAAATAAATAAATCTTAGTTAGAGACTGATTATTTCAGAGCTTATCTGTCATCTGCTGGGTTAAGTGATCACATTACACACGATGTAACATTCACCACTTATTAAATGTTTAGTTTTGAAACAACAACAAACTTGTAGTAGTAACATTCATATAGATAGATTCAAAACGAAATATTTACAACTGGGTTGGTTATGCATAACTTTCCTCATCATGCGAGACACAAAAATTCTAAGGAATTTTTCCTATAGATAGTCCATATTTAAACATGGGATTTTCCAATTTCTGTCTATACATATATTTGGTTTTGAAATCATAAGCGTATTGGTTCTCATGGTTGACGGAAGATGCAAACTAACGACATCTATTGTTGAAAGAGATAAGTTTTAATAGACCGAAAATCTTTTTATTGGGTTGGTATCCAAGATAAATATCGCCAAAATATTAACTTCCAATTATTTTCATTTTACTTGGGTACTTATTTTTAAACCAGGTGATAACAACATTCTTGGCAGGTAAATTGCAATATTTGCCATTTCTTCCAACCAAAATAATGATTAATAAAAAAATACATTTACAATAATAAATAAGTATATTGCACCTCAGATAAAATAGAGTCAAACACAAAAATTTCAGATTTTTAGTTAAATATTATTTTATATTTTTAGTTAAATATACACATAGAACAAATCATGATGGTGGTATTTTTTTTATTTTTAAGATAAGGCAACCCATCCTTATAAGGATGATTTGTGCCGTATAGTAAATAATATTTTTTTAGTTCAAACAAAAACAAACAAACCATAACGCTGTTTCCCAGTAGGGGTACGCAGAGAGGATAGAACGCCATATCACTCTGTCTTTGCATACAGACCTCGCCTCCTCTACATTCATACATCTTCTCATGCAGGCACGCTGATTATTCCTACTCTTGACATGTCCATCTTCGAGTACTTGATAGACTTGATTGTGTCATGTCTTTCTCGGTCTTCCTCGTTTTCTGCATCCATCAAGATTTGCATCGCAGATCCTTTCTTGCAGCACCTCTTTCTTGATTCTGTCGACAATGCATGTCTTAGCCATACACACTTCATGGATCTTAATATTTGTGCACCTATCATACATCGTTTTACCACACATTCGTCAGAGGGATCGCATCTCACAGTTCACGCAGTTCATGGATCTCAACATTTGTGCACCTACCATACATCGATTTACCACACATTCGCCTGAGTTTTCGCATCTCGACAGCATTTAACCTACTTTCATCATTATTTTTCCAATTCCATACTTCACTCCCATACATTAGAGTTGGCACTAGAACTCCATTGTGAACTGCTAGTTTTGCCTGCTGCGATAAACATTTGTTTACCAAAGTAGATTTCAGTGCACCGTTCACCCTGTTCCCGGCACTCACCCTCTTTTCAATATTTTTCTCAGTCTTTCCATCCATAATAAAACATACTTCCCAGATACACAAATTCTTCTACCTGATTCAGAATATCTCCGTTCACACTGATCTCACATATAGTTATATTTTCATCCCTTTCAAAAACCATCACTTTTGATTTATCAACATTCTTCTTGCAAACTGTATGATGAGATGCCTGAAAGTATGAAGAATGAAAGAAAACTTACGGATTTTAAAAAAAATGTTATGTTTATTGTAATAATGTAGTTATGTAAGAAATATTTAATAAGTATTTGTTATAATTGTAAATATATTAGTTAATATACAATGTAATATTAACTAACTTAAGTAAATAAATAAAAAAAATAATAAAATACATCGTAGACTTTTGTTACCAAGAATTGCAGGTCTTCTTTGCTGCTAGCAAGCAACACGGCATCATCAGCATACAGAAGACAGTCAACAGTTATACCACTCATATTCATTCATTCATTCATTCATTCATTCATTCATTCATTCATTCATTCATTCATTCATTCATTCATTCATTTACACAATTTAATAACTTATTTTTAAGTTATTTAAGTTATCTATGAAAACATTTCTGCCCAATATCCATAATGAATTTGAAAATACAATCAATTTTATAAATCCATTTCATATATTTTTATTTGTATTCGTAGTATGTAATATTTCCTTGCTGAAGGAACAATAAACCCAATGTGTACGAAAAATTAAAGGAAATGAACTTACTTCTTTAAATGTCGCACCACAATTTCAAGCATTTCGAAATTACTCTTTGGTAGTCTATATATAAGGGTATGTACATCATTCACTCTCATGTGTCTCACATCTTGCTCTGAAACAATTAAGAAAAAAAATTGACAGACTTTTTTCATTATAAACTATTGACTATCAAAACGGAAGGAAGGAAAAGCTAAATCAAAATGAAACTTATATTGATAAAAACAGTTGATTTTGCGACCTCTTCCAGTTCATTTTGTCAGTAGTGTAAAATCAGAAGAATATGTCATTTTCACAAATCGGGAATAACATCAATATATTTTATTTATTTGACAAATTGTAGTCTGCATGACTTTACGGATTGTTTAACCCATCACGTAATGCAGACTGTAAATATAAGGTAGAAGTTAATGAATAGAAAGCAGATATTTATTGTGTATGCAGACAATTGGTAGAATTCCATATTTAATTTGGTAATGCATCCAAAATAAAACAAGTTTATTGGATTATAATTCTACTTTTTTTAAAATAAAATATACAAAGGGTATTTTGTGACGCGTTTCGTCTTGTTAGGACATTTTCAAACAAACTAACTTAAAAATTTACAAAGTTTCCTTATATACTAAAAATAATTGCTATTTTATGTTTGTGGATTTCTATACAAGCCAAAATAAGTAGAGTAATTAAACTTCAATTAGGGTATACTGAGTATATTAGAGGAATATTTTGGTTATATTGGGGAAAAACCATCCATTATTTAAAAACATTTGTAAGGATATGACTTTAAAATTTATGTAATAATTATAAAAATATTGATTTCATTTATACAGGTTTATTTTGAAAATTATTTGTCACATGTCATGCCTACCAAATGCACTTCTAACAAACATTGCGTACAAGTTTTGAACCGGGTTGTGGTCCCGTGGCTAGTGTCTCGGACTCACGGATCAAAGGTCCGTGGTTCGATCCCACTCTACCCCAACTCGATTTCCATTTAGTGAGTTATTTACAACTCGTTGAAAATGGCCCTCAAAATTAATTATTTGCGTAAATTATAAGAACGCAAATATTTCTTTTAAATTTTTTTAAAAAAAAGTATGACGCAGTATCAAAAAACAAGGCGTTTGTCCCATAGTGGGCGAAATGTCACATTTTCTGGTAATTTAACTTATTAGAAATTTTATCTGACATTACACGGAAAAAATAATTATATTGTTTACTTTTAAGCGTGTTGTCCAAATGTGTATTAAAATATATGTTTATAGGTAATATTTTTCAATTTTTATTTTTGGTATTGTTTAATAATATGGATGCTTCCATTTTCCATTTTGTTGTATCCCAACTCAACACAGGGCTCTTGGCCTCATAGAGTTAGTAATACGTTATTATTTTTTTGTAATATGTATGAATAAATTAAATAAAAATAAATAAATAAACTGTTACATATACCAAATATTAGTTAAAAATTGTATCGAGCTTATTTATAAAATTAAACATGCGAGGTATTCAATCATATAAATACTAAAAAGATTTTAGTATTATTTTTTATATCTTTGTTAAGATGATTTTTTTATTCTTACTGGCAGCGGCGATGAATCCATTGTGGAATCGGAAGGTCATTAGGGGCTCCGGAAGGTTCCGCAGGTACGTCTTCAGGGCGCTTGTCAGGGTCTTGCTCTCCCACTCGCACTGGTCATCCAGGGCCGTGCCGAGCCGCTCATGGCAGGGTTTCCTCCTGTCCAGGCCCATGGAGAGAAGCTTCGCGACTTTGGAGGCCACACCAGTAACCCTGAAAAAACAGAGATAAGTAAATACTTCTATAAAAGTACTTACCGATTTTTCTATGTCTACCGGTTTCGAGACGTACCCGTCTCGTCATCAGAATACTAATTACACATTACTAGCGGCATGTGTCGGGTCAGGATGTTGGTTTTGTGTTCTGTGGAACTACTACTATGGTGAAGATATATTCTTATTCTTAGTGGTGGGGGTTAGTGCTATGCAAGCTCCTGACGTCACTGCGACCTGTGAAGATCTATTGTGACGGGTCCCCGTGAATAGTTCTCGCCCTCCAAGCCCAGGTCTACAAAGAGCCTGGCTACTGTGTGGAAGGCAAGAGTTTACATTTGGCTAAATTTCCCCCTCCAAGCCCAGATCCGTAAAGTATCGGGCTATTAGGCAGGGAGCGAGCTCATTAACATCCTCGAGTTTGACCAGTGGTCCCTAGAGAGATAATTTCTACATTTTTAACTTGAAAACGGCAAAACGTGGATTCTCGTATTTTATCTGCTAAGGTACGGATATTACATATAAAAAGTTTTATAAATATAGAGGGAATTGTGTGTAAGTGTAATTAATATCATGACGAAGAGATGGGTACGTCTCGAAACCTGTATACCCTCTATCAATTGCTTACTTCAACATAGACATTTATTGACTAATGAAACACTAATATAACATACATATGACTCATATTTTTTGACAAGTTTCTCAAAGTGACTGACTTGTGCTCTTATAGCACAAAAATAATGGTTGTTTAGGAGTACTTTCTGATGCTTAACTCATTTTGTCCAAAATCTGGCATAGGCACATCTAGTTAAACTGTCTAACTTGTACCCCCAGATATAATCTATAGCCGGATAAAATTATGAGTGAAAAATTCAAATCAAATTAATAATACTAGTCGAATAAATAATGATTTCATAAAAAGGGTTGACAATCGAAAGAGTGCCGAATCGAAAGAGTTATCCGTACCTGTATAGACCTTGCTCTTCCAAGCCTCTGTTTTCGAGGGCTTCGATGCACTTGTTCACAAAGTAGAATCCCACTTCATCGAGTGGACGTTCCTCCGCCTTCGCTATAACATTCTGCTGTGAATACATCTGAAAATGGAAACATAACCTAACATTAATACAAATTTATACAAAGAAGTCCATATAAAGTAAACGTAAACATAAAATTTCATTTTATGTTTACGTTTACTTTATACAGTAATAATATTTTATTGTCACATAACTCTTTCATACTGATTTTAACTACCTCACATTATATTATATTTTTTCGTGGGTATGGGTTTTTTTTTGTCGTTCACTGAAGCGTATATTCTTTAAATTTCTTATTCTTGTTTCTAAGAGCCAAAATCACTCGCAAACGAGTGGAGGCGTATAAAAAAAAAAAAAAAAAAAAGTCCATATTTATTTATTTAGCGGGATCGTTGCTAAAAATATCTTTCAACCAACCAAAAAATGTTGGCTATCTTCCATTTTAAGAAATGCTTTCCACTCACTCACTACCTGAGGAATTCCTGTGTATTTTTATGCTTAGCCATTATTTATTTTTGTTATTATTATTTTTAATAAATCTAGGGACATTTACTTCAAATACTATCATAGTGTACAACAGTGCACACTCGCCAATAAGGAGAATTCATACATTTGCAAATGAATACGCAAATGACGTAGATATATTTAATATAACACTTTTGAATTTTAAAAGGCAGTGTATCAATTGACTATCTTCAAATTGTAATACCTAAATAATACTATGTTGATTTCAATTGTTTACCGTTTATTGACTTATATATGTATTCTAAATAAGTATTTTTCTAACTTATAAATTTAAGATTATTTTAATACAACTTATACGCAAAAACGTACTCCTGTTCTCCACTACTAATATGTAATGATTTTTTATTATTTTTTTTTTAAAATTTTATTTTTCTTATCTTTTCTGGACTAGCACCGGAAGCGTAAGACTGATCATCGTACGCAATTGGAGTGCCGATGCAGAGCCCTATGCACCATTGGGTGTGGATGAGGAAATTATGATGATAATGAATATTATGAGCTTAAACAATGTGCAAAACAGTATGCCCCCACCAGAAATAGCTATCCACCTATGAATGATTTAAAAAGAGCGATGATTGAATATGGGTGTCCGATCCAGCTAGTGCCAATTATGATGTAGTAAACAGGTTATCATACAAGACTCACGGGCTCCTTGCCATCCATGGCGTCCATCCAGGCCTTGCGGTCGTCCTCTCCCAACGCCTGCAGGGTGTACGAAATGCCGGGGCGTCCCTCGGCCGTTATGTCGAAGCAGAATCGCTTCTCGATCGTCTCGGACATGCGGCGGACGCAACTCGTCAGGGTCATCGTGTCTGACGGAGTGGTCTGATTAACAAATGCAAAAAAACAACATTTAAATTTGATAAGTTCATGTTTTATTCTACAGGGGGTACTAATTAGACGGGGCTAAGACCCTCTCACCGAGACGATACGTATCTCTGCATCACCAAAGTGACTGAATCTTTAAAGTCGTTAAATTGAGAAAATGTATCTTCAGCTCATTCGGCTCATTTAGATCATCATATTTTCGCATCTTTTGCATCTTCGTATCATTTGTATCTTCATATATTTGTGTCTTTCGTGTATCTAGTTCGTTTGGATCTTTTGTTTGCTTCAGCCGGATGTGTATGAGAGGTGAATGAAACAAATAATTTTGAACCTTAGGCTAATTTATCAACATGATTTCCTTAATTGATTGTATAATAAACCAATAGAAAACTGATGAATTGTTTTATTTACAAAAATAACGTTAATACTATAAGGCATTTTTTATGGAACAAATTATCACAGAAATTATATTTCATGCAAGGTTTATTTATTTTTAATTTACTTTTACAATAGTTAATGTTTTGATTATTATTTAAAATTATAAATATTTAAAAACCCCTTAGCGCGATTACTTTTTAAAACTAGGTTTTTATATTTATAACAAGTGTAGTTATACAATATATTATAAACTAAACAAATGCAAATAAAAAAAAAATACATTTAACATTGAAAAAAAAAACAATAATAGGCCTCTAGCACAAAATGGATAACTGAGCCAATAAGTTATTCCACAGTAAGATTGTTATTTTTAACATTGTTTCATTTGTAATTATTATTAATTGTGATATCTTCCATTTGGATTGTTATTCTTTAATTGTTATATTGTAATCACTTTGTATTTTAAGTAACTTTATATTTTTTATGTTGATTATTATGGCTTAACAGGGGCACTGCCTAAAAAGCCATAGTAGGTAGTATGAATGTTTTTGAAATGATTTAATTAATAAATAAATGAATGAATTAATTAATTAATTAAGATCGGGTTGTGGTCCCGTGGCTAGTGTCTCGGACTCACGGACCAAAGGTCCGTGGTTCGAATCCCACTCTACCCCAATTTGATTCCATTTTCTAATAGTGAGTTATTTACAACTCGTTGAAAATGGCCCTCAAAATTAAATATTTGGGTAAATAATAAGAACGCAAATATTTCTTTTTATTTAAAAAAAAAATATATATAAATAAATAAAAGTGATTCATTAAATATTGATATTTTTAGGGTGGAATTGGTGTCAAAGTCGAGTTGCAGACTTACGGATCAGTGGTCCGAGGTTCAAACCCCACTCTACCCCAACTTGATTTTGTTTTTTGTATAGCTACTTATTTAAAACTCACTGAAACTGGCACTAGATAACAAATATATTTAGGTAAATCGTGAGAATGAAAACATTTAAAAAGGCCTTCTAATGATGCTCGGCTTGATGAAAAATATGTTGCAGGGGTATATACTACTATAGTAGTTAAAAGTATTCCGTTTGTAATCTTTATTAAAGAGATAATAATCTATCAAACAAATGTAGAACAAAAAAAAGTATTTGTGTATATGGTTCAAATACTCACCAATTTGCTTGTGATTTGATTGAATGGCGTCATTTTAAATTCTTTGGTAGATTTTTCATATGTACAATACTGTTTGGTCCATGTGGTTCCAAATGCCTCTGCAAATTAAAAAAAAATGTTATTTAAATAAATTAATATACTCAATTCTTATGCTCCATTCCGTTTGAGACCCACTGTTTATAAAAAATGAACTTAAAATAGTATAAAAGATAAAAAATCCTTAAAAATACCAAAAAATTTCAAATAGTTCTTTTAGTACACACATAATAAAAATAGTTTTTATATCCACAGGAATTAATTCAGGACTGAAAGACATAGAAAGAGAAAGAATTGGATCCGCAGTCAAACCGAAGTATGTGACGTGGCAGAAAGTATTGATCGATTGGCCATAATATAATGAGAAAAAAGTTTATATCTTTCAACATTTTATTTTCGGATGTTAATTTTGTCGTAAGTGGAAGATAGTCATTACACTGTTAATTATTTTTATTCCCAATGTAGGAGCGTACTATCTATATAATGACCTTAACACTTCATGTCACTGTGGCATATCTTTTTACGTGGTCTCAATTCCTCCCCTCCCTGTGCCCGCTCACTATTTTTTTAAGTTGATTAATTTGATACATAGTTTTTTAATGTTTAAAAGGCCGAAAAATAGACTTTTTCAGAATGGCTCACAGGCCACATAAAAATACGAATTAGCCCGTGGGTCACAGTTTCCCCAGGCCTGTTTTAGAGCGATCTTTATTGTATAGTTGTGATACATTTAACATGTCTTGAACAAAAAAGAAAGCTTACACTTTTGTGCGAGCAGTTTTTTAGAGAAATCGATTTACATGTTATGTAAGATACATGAATAAAAATATACAAAAAATCATAGCTCTGACATTAGGAATTGCTTGTCGGGTTATCTCTGCATTTATTCCTGCAAGTATACTTAAAATGAAACATAAAGAAATGTCTGTTAAATACTACATGCACAAAAGTTTGAATGTTTTATTTTTTCTCCAAAACGTGTTTAGGTGAGTGTAAGATAAATTAAAATATTTTTACAACAACAGAATGTACATACTTTTTTCCATTAGAAATAAATAACCAGCTCTTGCATATCCAGCTCCGAATGGAGGCCGACCTGGATCATCCTGTTTCTGAAAAAAATATTAACATAAATTACATAATCTGTTGTAAATATATTATGCATTACAAAGAAATATTCATTGCATAGTATTCCTATAAAGATAAATCTAAAATACTCGTAACATTTACTTTCTGAGTATAAAAAAAAACATGTAAGTAATAGGTAAAAAAACATGTGCTTAGAAGTAAGCGCAAATAAGATTTGCATCTAGATATTCATTTAATATTTCTTGATAAACTCCAAAGTTAATCATTTTGATACAATGTACGAAGGTTAATTTATATGCTCTACCCTGCTTCGAGTTGACCAGGCGAGCTAATGTGTATGCATTATGTAGCCATATATGTAAAGTACCGAGCAGCAAGTTGAAACCCGCAACGGTTTAGTTAGAACGGGCCACTGACCACTGCAAAATACTGGACGATGCTCCAGCACACAAGGCGTTAGTGTCAATGGCTACTATTCACGAAGCTGGGTATGAATTGGTTGAACACCCCCCATATTCACCAGGGCCCCGATAACAACGGGAAGTTAATAGAGTTATCTTCGATTATCTATAAAGTAAAATCTAAATTTCTGTACGAAAGAGTGTATTTAGTAAAGAGTGTACAAAATTTTTTGTTTTCTTTGTTAGACAATTAAAGATATCTCTAATAAATTGTCATTATAATCGGGGCTCTGATCTAGCCCTTCGCTAGTGACGACCTGTTGTTCCAAAAACTAATGGAACATTTACACGGATAGAAATGTTTGAACGACAATGAGATTATTATTATTATTATTATTATGGATAACTTATATAACTCCATTTTCGTAATGTAATACCTCAGGAGTGCTTTCCAAGGTTGTGAGTTATACAGATGAATCGTTGGAAGAGTTTGGACAAATGTTCTACCAGGAAGCTATAGAAATGTTGGAGCATCACTAGGAGAAGTGCACACAAGTCAAGGGGAACTGTGTCAAAAAATAAGGTACAAAAACTTTTTCTCATCCGCTTTGAAACAGGTCAGGGGTGGAGCAATCAGCCCCCAAATCAATCAAACTTGTTGGTTTCAATTAGCTATTTATTGGCCATTGAGCACTTTAGCCTAAGTAGGCTTCTCAAGAATGGTTCGTGAAGAGGCCTGCTTAAGTCAAATACTCAATGGCCAATCAAGAAATAAGTAAAACTTAACAAAGAAGAATGATTGATACTTTGTATCAGAATGATTAACAGCGTTTTGAAGTGAAAGAATAATTGTACAGTTTGTAAAATAATTCTTTTAAGTTTCTGAAACCCCGAAAAATACAGACTTTTGATCGGTCAACAGATTTATTGGTTTCTTGGCGAGCTATGCGAGCGCATATACTCGCTGACTGTTCAATCGGCGATGATCTCAGTTCGCTTCAAGTTTTGAGGCTAAGCTGTGCGTGCCCAATTGCAGCCATAGCGTTGTTGATCATAGAAACTTCGATCGAACCATGAATTGAAGAGATGTAAGAGCGACCAGCGGTATATAGAAAAATGTTGAAGAGCACTCTGATGAGAACATCACGAAAAATCTATGGGCTGAAGTATGAAGCAATCGGCGTATCGGACAGTCTGTGTCCTACGACCAATCAATCAGTTTAATTTGCATAGTGTGCGAGGATACAGCCCGATGCAACAGAACTATTGGGCGATTGTTGTGTCTGTAGTTTGCGGGGGGCATTAGGGAATACAGTTTAGAGTTAAATTTATAGATTTTTTATAATGTAAAGAGAAATTACCATTTGTCGCATTTCCATCATTTTTTTCATTAGTAATTCTGTCTTTTTGCTGGTTTCTTCGAAGTTTCCTCTGGTCTGTAACAGGGTGGTTAATTTTAAGCAAAACCAAACTATTAATTACACACTTCAATCTATCAATGCAAATGAAAAGTGAGGTTAATTATTTCTTAATTGGTGGGGAAAAGAATAAGAAAATATCACATTTTTTTCACAATTTCAAAATAATAAAAGTCTAAGAAATATTGTCGAGTAAAAAAAACTATTTTTTACTACTTATTAGTAACATAAAAAATATTTTTAAATTTATAATTTCGAATTCTCATAAAAACAGTCCATTGCATTGGCCACGTCCCTATTATGTCACGATTCGTGAAAATTTTGAACATTGTTTGTGACCGTTTAAATTTAAATAGAACATCGTCACGAATCTTGACGTCACGATTATCAAGGCCGAACATGTCGCGTTTTTATAGGGACATATTTTTTAATATTTATTTTTTTAAGTTATGTATGAAAACATTTCTCCATAATATCCATATTGATATTGAAAATAAAATGGATTTTTCTAAATGTATTTCAAATTTATTTTACGGTATTCGTAAAATGTGATATTTCCCTATTAGGATAATGACATATTTTGTCAAAGTGATGATTGAATTTTGTATGCTCGATGATGTAAAGCCATTCATTGAATAAAAGTTTTTTTTGTATAAATTGGAAATAAAAGTAATTCCATTTTGTAATTTCAACAGTGTCGCCTGTGTCTAGGTCGCCGCCGAATAGTTAAATCAGCCACTGAACTGTGCGGCTTGGCTGTTCATTAGATGCCGGCATTCAGCTGAATGGCTAGGCCGTGCGTTGAATGAACGTTTGACGAAAGGGTTGAACATCGCTTAACCTATTTAATTTTAATACAAAAATAACAACCGTAACATTTATAATTTGTTTAGTTAAGTGAAGTTAAGTTAGTAGGATAGGTTGGGTTAGGTTTAATAATTTACAAAAATCAACTTAACATAATCCTTCATTTAACTTCATAATTAATACTTAACTTGAGTTAATATTAACATATTACAACAGAGATGAATAACATTTTAGAGAAGGTAATATAGAAGTCTAGGCATCTACAGGGCTTAAGACCTGTCATTGGCTGGTTACATTCACCATTCTGCCCATATTTGAGCATCTATATTTCTTCAATCTGTTCTTCATCTCCGTTGTAATAGGTTAATATTAACAGCTCTCCGGGAGATGAATCCAGTCCTTGTCTACAAAAATTTGGACAAACTGAAAATATTGTTGACAAACCCACCTGGTCCATAAAGAAGTATAGAAATTGAAAAAACATAATTTTTCAGGCGTTGCCTAGTGTGTAGGTGAAATAATTCAATTAGATGAATCTCACCCGCATCAATAGAGGTTTCAGCTCTTTAACTTCGCAAACATCAACAGATGAAAGGATTGGAGGAATATAGATGCTCGAATATGAGCAGAATGGTGAATGTTACACAGTGTGTAAAGTGGCCACTTAAACCAGCCAATTACAGATCGTAAGCCCTGTAGATGCCTAGACTTCTGTATTACCTTCTCTAAAATGTTTTTCATCTCTGTTGTAATGTGTTGATATTAACGCTCCCCTGGGAGTTGAAGTAAAAAAACACTATTTTTTATTATTAAATTTTAACCTTACCTATGCTAACCTAGACCGGCAGCTTTTGGTTAGCTTACAACCAGCCAACACGTTGAATGTTGAAATATCTTAACCTTTCCCTTACTGTCCTAAAGACACCCTTTCTTTACGGTGCTGTGTAGTCACTACACATTAAAAAAAATAAGAGATTTAAAAAGGGAAAAATTGAATATTTATAGGGAATGGCTTTCATTAACCATAATTTAATTCAAAGATGATAATATTTCAAATCTAGCTGCTGAAAACATGAAAAAACCATTCGGTATCGCTAACGACTCGGGCGAAACGTGCACCCGCGCCAACTTCTCGAGAGCTACTAACACTAGTACTGCTAGTAGGCTAGTACTGGACTATGTGACTGTTTCTTCATACGCAACACTGCGAAACATTGGTATACTGTGAGCATAGAATTAAGAATAGTCCAGAAACCGCATACGCACATCAAACAGAAGGCGACTCAACTACTCATAAATGAGTAGGTTTACGTTTTGACCCATTAGTTTCTTTGTAGACGTCGCTCAGTACGCAACTCGTGATTTGAATTCAACTATGCCGTGTTGTGTACTTTTAAAGTGAAGAAATACTGCTAGGATCTTAAAGAAACAGGATGCAATCACATTTCATGTGTAATTAGCTAATGAATGTGTACATAACAAATGCATTACTTAAAAAATGATTTTTTTAATTTAATTTTTTAATTGATAAACCCTTACGGGTTACATACATTTAACAAAATATTTTTACTTTTAAAATTCACATTCTACTGTTAATAATAATATTTTTAACATCTTTTGTTTAGTTTTGTCTGGTAGTTTATTGTATAATTACAGTCCATGGTTTATTAGTCTCGATTGTCCTTTTCTCGTATTATTTTTTAAAACAAAATTATTTTTCCATCTGTCAGATTGTAGAAGAAACAAAATGGAAATTTCGTTAGTTTTGTAAATTTTTTTACCCTACTTTGCTCATCTAATGAGAGAATTAATGAAAATTGAATCTCGAATTAAACAACTCTGTGGTGGACGATGTAATAACTTATATTTACATATAAGTTATCAATTAAAAAAATACTTGATACACTTCCACTTATATATTTTGACCAATTATCTCGAATTAAACAACTCTGTGGTGGACGTTTGACCGACATTATCTTCAAAACATCAAAAATTATTTGACATGATATAAAAATATCCGTTTCATGTCAAATAAAATTTGTTTTATATTTTATGTTCAAAGTTTATTAATTCAATTACTCTTATTAAATGACTCTTTACTTATCTACTCTGTTGTGTCAATCAATGTTTCCGCGTGCACAATAAAATTTTAGAGAAATCAACAGATTGCTTTTTTTACCTTACATTTGTGTTATGGTTATATTCTTCACGATCTGGCAATATTACTCGGTGACTTCAAGTATGCGCGCGGCGAAAGTGTGTCTAAGTGCGGGAATTATTGGACACAGTCCGATGTATTTAAATATGATTCTACGCTTCTTCTGGACTATTCTTAATTCTATGACTGTAAGTATAATTTATCCCCGATTTCCGATAAAATGCTTTTTTTGTGCCTAATAAGTACTTATTATTTAATAACAAATTTCAGTCGATGCGTAAATGTATAATGGAGGAATACTGAAAATCTAAATCCAATATTTTTTTTTTTATTAAGTTTTATTCATTTTAACAAATAAGTAACATACAAAATTGTATTTTTGTTCCCGCAAAGCCGAAGCTTGTCTGCGGGTTACATTACATTTTTTTTAAAATTTATAAGTAAGTACATAGTTTAATAATAATTAAAGAATAAAATATATTTATACACTTAAGTTTCACTTGCTGTTTAAAAACTTTTTGACTATTTTTTTTAATGAAATTAGGTTTTTTTCTTCACGATTTTCAGCTGGTATTAAATTGTACAGTTTTGGTACTACACTACCCATTGTTCTGTCACCATAGTAGTTTTTCTGTCGTGGTACCATCAGCTGCTGTGCCGATACTTGTCGGGTCATGATCTGGTGGTTTATTTTGGATTTAAAATTGCAATCGAGGAAATGATCTGTCATTATCTTATACTGACACTGTTTGTTAATTGGCAAAACATTAACAAAATCAAATAATATTTTATTGTTGTATTTTGCCTCATTCTTTATTTTTACAGGTAAGATAATTTTTAAAATGTGTACCTGTAAGTTCAAGACTCTATCCGTATAAGATTTAAAACTTAATCCCCATATTCTTAATCCATATTGAATAATTGGGTCAACTAGCCCCAAGTAAACTAGTCTCAGCACTGGGTATGGTATGTATGGTTTTAAATGGTACATGTAATATATATATTAGACGCAATGTGTACTAGCTACACATCACCGGGGTTAATTCATTCAACGACCGACCTAGCCATTCGGGTGAATGCCGACATCCAATGAACAACCTAGCCGCTCTGTTCAGTGGCTGATTGTGAAGTTCTTCATTTGATATGAGGGTAGATGACTATGGGACATTAGTTTATAAAGGGTATAGAAAAACAAATTGATGCTAAAACATGGGCTTGTTTATTTTACCTTTTGTATTCGAAGCTGCAGATCGGACATGTACGGTTTGAAGTCTTTGTGCACCTCGTGTCCTTGGTGATAGAATGTGAGCCACCCAAACATAAAACCTGAAATGATTATCAAAAAATATTTTCATCGATTAATTGACTATAATGAGTAGGTGCGATGCTAGGGGAAATGATGCGCCGAGCTATAGAGGAGCCCAAACGTAGGAAAACCGTTCTATGACTATTGGGAATTAAGTTAGCTACAGTTCGCAGCAAAACAATGGGCCGTACTCAGGTCGAGAATTGCCAAATGGATATTAATTTGCATTGTAAATATTTTTTAATGTGTACCTGTGTATTTATTATTGCAGGGTTATTCCAATTTATTTTTCTATAATTCGCCTATATTTATTTTATAAAACTGAAAATACATGTACGTGTTTATTTTTAAATTTATTTATTCATTTTATTCGCAATATGCTTATGTTACGTTTATTAAGACATAAATCCCAACTCCGTGGAACCAAAGTCCTGTGTTGAATTTGTTTGTCCGTCACATCTCCGAAATGGCGAGTCGTAGCGGCCTGAAATTTTGACACGTCATTTTCGATGCGAATTCAAGGTTAACATTGCTATTTTCGATTAAAATTTGAATCGACCTCTACTCGATAAAAACTCAAACATACTGCAATTCACCATAGTCGATTTTTATTTATTATAACGTAAATATCAAAATTATTTACAAACCAAGCTACAAGCAAAGCTACAAAAATATCCGATCGAACAGTTATGTTTATGTTGTCAAATAAAACAAAATGGCCACCAATTGGTTGCTAACCAACAAACCAACATCGCTTGCGTTCTATGAAACATAGTGATAGGGCTTCTCTATAGGTTCAAGCATTATTACTCCGACGGAAGTTGGATCCAAAAAAAGTTTTTTCAGACGCAAAAAAAAGAGCATTTAATTTTACGGCGAAGTTTTTTGAAAACGCATAAAAAATTAATAAAAATGATTTTTTTAACTACGTCACAAGTTTTTCCGAATAAACCAATGACAGTGTTAAGTACTGATTTTAAATTTTCTATACTGGCAACTCATATAAGACTGTAAATATCTCGTTCCTTCCCAAATCCTTCCTATTTCAAATTCTTGTCCTTCTACCGTCCTGTGAGCAAGTCACATGTGAAAAGTTGTCTCTCTGATAAATATTTATCATATCCTGCGTCAGCATATTTGTGAAGTAAAGACTTTGTACGAAATATGCTGACGCAGAAAAGTGTTATATAAACAGCTAAATTATACAGTTCATCATCATCTACACGATACCGGTATCCGTGTTGCAACAATAGTGGAGTGCTCCATATAAGAAACAATCGGAAGATCTTTAAAAGTGAGTAACAATTTCCATACAGTCCACTAAACTCTAATTTCAACTGTTATCAGTGTACAATACCTGAAAGGCATTGAGCTGACCAAACAGACAGATTTCCGGTTTCCAGGAATCCATTTCGAAAATCAGCAGAAATCACCAACAAGGACTTGTGACGTTACGGGCGGAGTAATTAAAAAATTACAGAACTTCAAAAATCATAGCGATAATAATACGATACATATAAATATTTATTTTAAAAAACTTGTTTAAGTTTAATAGTCCACTAACAAGTTTTTTTTTTTTTTAACACTGAACTTCCTCATATAAGTTTTCCAAAATATATCTCCAGGGGTGATATACTGAATCTTCTCTACCCCCTGGAGAGTGCATAATTTGGGGATTTGTGTTTTTTCAATGCGACGACACTTTACTTCATAAAATGGTCACACTGATGATTAAATGTCAAATGATGTATGAAACTGTTTAAAAAATGTTTGGTCAATTCAACCTAATTAAGTGTTTTGGGTAATGCTTAAGTCGCAATAATGGTCTAAATGAAAATTTGGATATTTAGTTTCACGTGTTCGTATTTGTTTGACGTTTAGTGTGGCAATAAATGCAGCAAAGTTTTTTTATATTTTTTTTATATGGGAGTTGCTTTATTATTTACCTTGCTTATAATATACAAGGTTTATATATAAAAAGGTGGATTTTTCTGCAATTAAATTTCTTTAAATTTATCTAAACTGTTAGGATCAGAAGGAATATACTTATGTGGATCAATCGGGAAATTATGCAGCAAAGTTAAGGTGCATACAAAAAATGAAAATCCCCAAATAAACCACTCTCTATAAAGGGGATAGAAAAAATTCAGAATACCACCTCAGGACAAATATTCTAACCATATCGTGAACATGTTTAAACCATATTAATTTCCTTACCAAGTAATGTTTCCACAAATTCAAACTTTTTCCTTTCTTGCACTTCCTGCAAAAGGAACACGTATTCCAGCGACGCCTGGCAGAAGTCGCGATTGGCCATGTCGAGTGATGCATCCGCCTGGAAACAATTCAACTTAGTATTAGTACGGCAAAATTAAATATATTTATTTATTAAACTTCAAGTACAAAAATACACGCAGTTTGGCGGGCTTATCCCTAAAGGCAATATTTTCCAGCCAACCAAAAAACAGACTGCTCAAACCAATTGGCCAAAATTGGTATTTAACTTTTCGTTTTAATGCAGTGTCTGAACTCCGACTATCCGAATCGCTTTCAGAATTTCAGAAAAATAAGTTAAGACAAAAATGTAATGTGATTCGCAAAATAACGACTTGGCTGCCCGAAAACGGATGATGACAGTCAAAAAGCTAACTTTGACCAAGATTTTCAGCAAGCAATGAATTTCATTTATTTATTTGACACTTAATATGCATAAACAATATATATGCATATAAGGGCGGGCATATTGCCTTAAGGCAATTTCTTCCTACCTACCCAAACCGTTTTGTTTGAGAAAATTATAAATACATGGACATATTGAATCTTACAATTTTATACAAAAATTCAAAGCAAAGATTAACAAAAATAAATATAAATAATAAAAAAATAACACTATACTATGAAGAGAGGAAAGGGGATGGGAAGGAAAGAAGAGGGATAAATTTACAGTATGGTACGTATACACTGTACTAATGTACAGCACTTGTAACTACGCTTAACATGTAAAAATGTTGCCTTTTCATTTAATGAATTAAGAGCTAATATTTGTTAATTCATTTTCATTTTCAACATACATACAGCAATGAATTAAAAATCAAGATATCCGAAAGAGGTCCGGTCCCAATTAATTCGGAAAATTGGAGTTCTACCGTATATATTTTCTCTTGTTGCAACAGAGAGATAAACATTTTTGAGAAGGTAATATGGCAATCTGGGCATTTACCGGGCTTATGACCTGTCATCGGTTTAAAAGGGCCACTTCACAAACTGTTCAACATTAACCATTCTGCCCATGTTTGAACATCCACATTTCCTCATTTCTTCCATCTGTTGACTTTTGGGAAGCAAATGGTTTCAGCTCTTTTGCTTCACAATAGTCAACAGATGGAAGGTGGGAGAGTTGAGGAAATGTGGATGTTAAACAACGGCAGAATGGTGAATGTTATAAAGTGGTTACTTAAACCGTCCAATGACAGGGCATAAGCCCTATAAATGCCTAGACTTCTATATTCCATTCTCAAAAATATTTCTCTCTATGTTGCAACAAATTTAGATATAAATAACTCCCTAGGGAGGAGATCCATCCTGTCTGTAAACATTTGGACATACTCAAAACATTGTTGAACATATTAAAAAATATATACAATATTTTGAGTACGTCCAAATGTTTGTAGACAGGCTGGATTTCACTTCCTGGGGAGTTATTAAGAGGATAGGCGGTGCAAAAGATATGTGATGAATAGGTTTTTTAAATATATTTTGACTGTCACTCTCTCGCCAAAGGCTCCGCGATAACTGCACGTCGGACTGACGATGATGCCTAACTAAAGAAAAAGAGTATCAAAACGACATTTCCCAAGATGGTGCATTTTCTGTTTTCCAAAATTATAAATACTCGTAGTACACCGTACGTCCGAAGATGGCAGATAAAACTGGGCCCTTTAATGGGTTTTCGGAAGGTCCTAAATCCCATAAGAAACAATTTATCAAAAAAGTAAAACGATAGAGACACGCCAATAGTAAATATCTATAGTGTGTAAAAAAGTTATAACTTTAGTACCATAACCCAAGGAGAAAATACGTGAATAAGTTTGTATGAAAAAAGTCTGACCACGTTTCCTCTTAACATCTTAATTCATCATCATTATAATTCCATATCCGCTCCCTAGTTGGAGCATATGGTGTTCACAAAGATCCTCCAAGCATCTCTGTCGGCTGCCAGCTCCTGCGCATCCTCCCAAGCCAGGTTTGCGTCCCGTAATTCTGACACGAACTGCCGACGAACAGTCAGCTGTGGACGTCCAAGACGTCGAGAACGTTAAGGCTCTCAGGAGGCATCCGCAGCACATGGTTAAGCCGACGGTATCGCCTCCGCTTGATGACAGTTGTCACCGGAGCTAGCTGCGTCCGTCCTCTTATTACTTCATTCCTTACAAAGTCAAACCGCCGCACATCCAAGATTTTTCTGAGACACCTATTCTCAAAACTCAGAATTTAGCCGTGTTGGGCCCTAGTGGGGTGCCACGATTCGAATCCGAGGAGGAGAATAGGTGTCATGCAGAAGTTATATATGCGGCATTTGGTTTTCGGCATAATGTTTTATAATTTCTTTTTCATAATTTATAAATTTTATTTTACATGTGTGCGTCCCCCATCACTGTTAATAACCGACTGAATCTGTTTCACTCAAAAAAATCCCACAGAACAGCGTCTCTATCTTCCTTGTTATGAGTTTTATCTTCGTGCTCTCTCTTGTACAGAATTATTGTTGTATTAGCGAACATACATTCTTCGCGTAGCAAGGATAAATATTTTTTGTATTAAAATCCAGCAGAGTTATACAAATTTTACATTCCAAATCCGATGTGGAAATGTCCATTTGAAGATCACAAAAAATACAACTTTATCATTTTAAAAAAAAAGAGAGATCTATCAAGTAGTGTGTCACATCACAGCCACACAAGAGTTATTTTAGAGGTAGAATAAGGGCGGGAATCACTGGCGGCTCCTGACCGAAAACATTGGCAGTGCATTTCTTTACATTTTGTCAACTTGTATATTAAGTTCAATAATATTATAACAACATGACAGGTCTGACGTGATAAACGAGCAATAGTATGATAGCCCGCGCATCGGAACCAGAAACGCTAAAATCGCCTAACATTATACGTACGTTATAGATAACTTAATCTACTAAATTCGTACTGATATCATGTCATTACGCATGTTCAAAGTGACATTACAAAAGAACTTCAAACTTCAAATCTACTCATGCGTTGGCAATGCCCGGACTCTCGTATCTTCTCCCTCTAACGCACGAATTACCGGTATGAAGCGTTGTGTATCTCGCTCAAATGACGATTTTAGGAGAGATATGTTATATTTCGTACAAATTCAGGGTAAAGAATTGTGCAATACAGAATATGCACGGGGACGATTGCGCATGCGTAGACAAGATGTGAAAATCGTCCGCTAGAGTCGATCTCGCTAGATCTTTTGGCGCTAGTATTGAACATTATGATGTTTACGAGTATAATATTGCAACGAATCCCCGTTTTTTTGTAGCTACATATAACATATTTTAACTATCAATAAACTTACTCATTTATTTGTACATATTTTTACTTGGCAGTGCACTGCACTTATGCTATGTTTATTCTAACACTATGCCTAGGAGTAACTTTGTACAAGGTTTAAAAGGTTCAAGGTACTCCATCTACACAAAATAACTGAAACGCTTGTCAATCAATACCAAATCGAGGCCATTAGGCTTAATTACCATAGAAAATATTATTATCGGTAGAGGCGAAAGGCAGCACGAAATTCCTAGCCACGGTGATTCTTATCGCTAATCCCACCCCGTTTCGAGACGCCTTAATGGGGTTTTGGATATGCAACGGGAAAACTTTTTCATGGGGAAATTGTTCATTTCAAACGCTGAAATGATTGCATACTCATATCACGAAGGCAAGCAGGCACGTGTTTTGTTATCATATTTTATTTATTTATTAAGTATTAGCGGACCCGACTGACGTTGTTTAAAAACGGAAAAAAACTATTACGGTTTGGTCAATTCAGCCTATTAGAGTACTTTTTAGATGTAATTTTTAGAAGTACCATATTATGTGTATTACATGAGTTGTAAAATTTGTCCAAAAACTCCCAAAAATGAACTGTTTAGCAAACTAGTTGTAAATATTTATGTTTCCGTCCCCTGTTAAAATACTTATTTGATCTTATCTCTAAAATATGTTAAGAATAGAATAAAAACTGTAAATGTTGTAAACAATTCACTAGTCTTAAAGATGCCTACTTAGGCGAAAGCGCTCGTTGGTCAAAATAATAAAAAGTAAAACTAAACCAAGAAGTATCATTGATAAGTTTATTTATAATTTTATCATAATCATTAAAATTTGTCTGTTAGTAAATAGTAATTATTAAATAGTAAGTTAGCCTGTAGATTGACCTTATTTAAAAAAATAAATATTTAAGTATAATGTGCAGCGCCCTTGAAGTGATTGTCGAAATTTGTTATTATTTATGTAATGCTTAAGTTCGCAGTAATGTTCTGCATGAAAATCATCATGTTTGATTTCACGTGTTCATATTTATTTGACGTTTCATCATTAGTGTGGTCAGACATGAAGCAAAGTGTAAACGCTTGCAAAAAATAAAAATCCTCAAATTTATCACTCTCAAGGGGGTAGAGAAGACTCAGAAGACACCCCAGGGCTGTCGAGCTAATGATGATGACGAAGTTGTAATAAAAAGATACAAATATGTGTAGAAAACTTGAGTAAGCGCACCAAGATCAAAATTTGATCTCATTACGAGGATTTCTATATCAAATATAGAAATCTCTCGGTGACTGATCTCTTGAGAAAAATGTCGCATGTTTATTTATCTTATTAATATGACGCGAAATGCCCGGTAAAGATTGCGAAAAACTTGATATGTTCTTGTAAGGAAAACGGTATAGTTGACTTTCTGTACAGCTTTCCAGAGCGATACAAGTCTCAGTCTGGTGTTGAATAATATACGAAGATTCGCATCCGTCGAAAGACTACAAAAAATATTCCACGGACCTACTCATTCAGTTGTGCAAAGGAAATAGGTACTACAGACGTTACAACTTTAGCCAAGGAACCTAAAAATATATGTTTACTAGCGGACCGACAGACGTTGTCCTGCACGAGCGTTGGGTTGCCTGCTATTAGCTCGGAAAAAGACTTCTCAATAATAAGTAGGTACCCAGTTACTTGTTTATGATTGAATTCCAAAACCAAAAATTATTAATATTCAAATATTGAAATTAAGGAGGTACCTAGGAACTTTTTTATGTTTGAGTTCCAAAACATAAAATAATCATTTATTTTTTAAATACAGAATTGTTTTTGCAAATGTCAAACTCTGCTCTTCTAGTGCGCACGCTTCTCTTCTCGCACTGTATTTAGGATTGCGATTTAAAAAAATGTATTGAATGTCAGTCAATATTATTTTAGTATTACCAAAAACCCAGTAAAAATAAATAAATGGGAATAAATTACAAGGAATTTAAGGAAAGAATCTGTGTGGGATTCATAAAAAGCGAATGTTGTTTGTAAAAATATAAAACAAACTTTTTTTTATACATAAAACAACATCCTTCAATTTTTTGGACACGCGTTTATTTTTTTTTACAAATTAGATTGAAATTTTTAATATCTGCGAACACGCGCAGCGCCAAGACCTACATTTCGCTGAAAACAGCACGTAAATCGGTTAAGCCGTTTAAAACGTACAGAAGAATTATATATATAAAGATATTTAAAATTCAATTTATGTATGCCAACGTATACAACAAACATAATGTACCTACTAGTCGATTATATAAAGCTGATGCGTTTGCAAAACTTACACAAATGCATTTAAAATCTACTGGATGTTGATTTAAAAAAAGTTATATTAAATTTTAACCAAATGTGCTATCTTTATTTTTCATCAATAAGTGTGTATACATATTTTCTCCAGTATAATTTGTACTGTGCATTTAAGTTACACTGGATTCATATTATTACAATTCACAGAATATTGAATAAAAAACATACTTGTTAATAAATATATGACATTTTCTGAAGTGATTATTTTTTTTCGCTTTAATCCAAACGAGATTTTTAAAACATTTAATAAGATTTCAAGATTTTTAAAATGATTATTCTGTACATTAAAAACATTCCGCATTTCATAAAATGATACATGCGTTTATTACGGTTCCATACTATTTTTTAAAATAACTAACACAATAAAACAGAACAGAACAGAGACACTAAATTTGGCGAACGCGCATTTGCGGTCGCAGGCCCTACGGCATGGAATGCTCTCCCAGCAGAGGTCCGAAACTGTGAGAGTGAAGTGATCTTTCGGAAGAAACTGAAAACCCACGTGTTCTCTAAATCATTTGAATAAATTCTTAGCACGTGGTGACAAAGTACATTATTTTTCTTAAATTAAAAAGTTTAAATTAAATTTATGTCTTTGTATAATCACTTAGTAAAGCGCCCTTGTGGTATTATATCAAGAAAATGGCGCTATATAAGTTATCCATAATTATTATTATTATTATAATGATTTGGTCTGTTCACCATATGACTGTTTTGTGCCTCAAATAAAACCTGACTATATTTAAAATCAAAATTCTCGATGTGGACTATTTACTATCCACTTTTTAAAAACATTTTTGAGCTCCCTTCTCAATTTTAAGATGTCACTGGTAGACTGAAAACGTTAATCGAACTGCTTTTCCTTTTTTATTTGGTTCGTTTGCTGCTTCCAACAATTCGAAACGCAGACAGGGGGAGTTCCTGAAACTTGCGATAATTTTGGGGATGATATATGAAAATGTGATACAGTTTCGACATCTACCTTTCTTTGAGGAATGGTTTGACAATGGGGCAGGAAAAGCGCATTTGAGAGGCGGAAAAACAATACAAAGGGGAAACGTGGAGTCAACAAACGGAAGACAAGGCAGGATAATAATGACTGAAACAATCATTTCATGCACACGGAAAATCACTTTTATCACTTCCAACTTTTACGTCATTTTTATTCCGCATTTTACTAGAGAAAACGCACACCCATAGAATTAAGAATAGTCCAGAAACCGCATACGCGCATCAAACAGAAGGCGACTAAACTACTCTAAAAACGAGTAGTTTTACGTTTTGACCTATTAGTTTCTTTGTAGACGTCGTTCAGTACGCAACTCCCGATTTGAATTCAAATATGCCATTTTGTGTCGTTTCAAAGTGTAGAAATACTGCTGGGATCTTAAAGAAACAGCATGGTATCACATTTCATGTGTAAGTAGCAAATGCATGTGTATATAGCAAATGCATTACTTAAAAAATGATTTTTTTTATTTAAATTTTGTTAAATGTATGTAACCCTTACGGGTTACATACATTTAACAAAATATTTTTACTTTTAAAAATTTACATTCAACTGTTAATAATAATATTTTTAACATCTTTTGTTTAGTTTTGTCTGGTAGTTTATTGTATAATTACAGTCCATGGTTTATTAGTCTCGATTGTCCTTTTCTCGTTTTAGAATATTGTGTATGATATTTTTCTGATATTCTCGTATTGTGTTCATGTTAACTACAGTTTTTTTTAAGTTTTAATTCTTTGTCTAAAATTACATCAGTGGCTAATTTATGAATAAATTTTAAGGATTCTAGTTTGAAGAATTCAGTTACATTTAATCGTTTAGTTTGTTTAAAAAGTTCTTTAGCTGCTGTTAGATAGGGTAGGTCATATACTAATTTTAATGTTTTATTTTGCTGTCTTTGTAGTCTGTTTAGGTCATTTTCATTTCCTGTTCTCCATAGTAGTTGCATATAACTTTTTTTTTATCTGTCAGATTGTAAAAAAAAAAATTGAATGTTATCTTGAATTCTTGTTATTTTGAAGTTATCTATAATTATAATTATTATTAACGGGCATTTGGTTCTCGTGTCAAGAATTTAGCTCCGAGTCTTATATATTTATCGTGTTTATGAATATATTGTATACCATTATTTTATTGCCCTTGTTTGTCTTTGCTACATAGTTTTATGTACTTTTTGTTCAGTTTCTTGTGTATGTGTTTCTTTATGTAACTGCTGTAATTGGTTTAGGCCGTATATACAATAAATAAATTCTGAAATGTGTAATGAACGCATACAACGCAGCGAACAAATCATGAAAAAATGTTCAATGTCGAACAATACTCACAGGGGTAGATTCGCAAGGTGACAGGAAATACGAAGGATAAAAATACATAGAATAACGTTTGAAATTTACTGTCATAGACTTCCTTTTGTATACTGCGGATGTCACAAGTATCGATAGAAAGGGGATTAAGGATTTGAACAGAATACAACGCCCCCGGGCAAGTACCGAAATAAAATCAAACGCTGGCGATGTATTGATATTTTTATGATCGAAGAGTTTTGTTTTATTATTTTTATGTTTTAGCAATAAATCTTAGAAATATCAAATTTTTAATTTGTCCAAATGTTTGTACCTGAAGACTGAATTTTGAATTCTGATTGAATTATTTAAGGCCCTTACCGGTACCTATAAGGGCAGGTATGAAGGTCATAAAAACGTTAATAAGATATTGTTACAAATTGAATATTACAACCAGAATTATCTTCTTTTAAAAAAAGGAGAAAACAATTCTAAAAAAAAGGTTTTAACTAAAATATTTCAATAAATATATTTTTTTAAGTATTAACGAAGGCATAATTTTACATAGAAATAAAGGAAAATTCCACAAAAATGTATGTGATTTAAAATGCTTGTATTTCTTTTCAATAACAAAAAAATAAAATTTTGCTTCGGCCACTTTCATGTTCAATTTATTATCTTCAAATTATTAGGACAAATTTTAGTTCAATACTTAGTCATTATGTGTGAACCCAGATACCTAATTATAGTCTAAATTTGAAATGGCGTAATCTGCAGGTCTGAAAGTAATTATATTTTAGTTACATAAAACTTTTGAGTATATTTTTAAATAGAAACACCTTTAAAAAGTATTGTTTTTTTAATTTTTTATTACTGCGCGATAAAAATAAACATACGTTTTAAAATGGCAAAATCGTATGATTTCCTCATTTTGCGTGCGTTTTACCAGACTGCAGCCTCAACACACTAGGCAAAGCCAACGCTTGAAATGAAGAATTATAAAAATGGGAAAATTGTTTTCAAGCGTCATTACTCAATATGAACCTCTTCTTATTTATTAAAAAAAATATTTATTCAATAGCCTTAAAATCAAAAGTCCTGCTGAATTGTAAGCATACAACTCGTCAGGAGCTTTTTACATATTGTCGCGTTAGGGAAACAAATTCTATGTAGATACATAATTTTTTTGCGACATGAAAGTTTGAAATGAAGACATTATTTATTCTAATATTTTTTATTAATCTCAATAAACTTAATAATACTTAAGGATTGATTTCGATATTCTTTAAAATTTTGATGCAGATAGAAATAAATGCATACTGCAAATAAATCATATTTTCGTAATTTCAGCGTATGTTAATTTGTTTTTTTAAAAATTATATTTTCTTTTCTTTTCTTTTTCTTTTCTCTTTTTATAGTCATGTCATACCATATATATGTGCTATAAACTTTTTAATAATTTAAAAAGGAATGGCCCACGCTCAGACGCTGTAGTCTTTGTGGGCATTTTTTCTTATTCATGTTATAGCTTAATTTTAAGTTGTAGTTTTCTAAAGTGTATTTTTGTAATTATATTTCTATGTAAATAATATATGTATGGAAAAAAAAAGATATTTAAATATAAGTTGGCGCAAAAGTTATCACCCTTTCGGAAGACGCAATAACTTTTGCAAATGGCGGCAAACGTTAGTTCTTCTTTGTCATTTGTGAAGTAAACAGATAAAAAAATACACGTCAACAAGACATGAATTGTTATACTACTCTAAGAATGTGGAAAAATAGATTATTTTCGCCATATATACTTGTTTTACCATTTATTTATTCGTTCTACATGACCAAACCATCTCAGAGCCCCTTTCTTAATCGTATTAATTTTACCTGATTTACACTCTCGCCAGATTTCATCATACGGAAATAAAAGTAGGCTTTTTTTTTGCACAAGTTTAAATGATATATTTCGCTGTCATAATCGATTTTACAGTCTGTCAATACACAGAAATAATTCCCAGAGCGGGTGCCATTCAATAAAATCATTGTCATAAATGTAAATATATAAATCCAGGGGTGATTTTGCACAACGGGGGTAGGTACTGGGTACTCAATAAAGCGGTGATTACAGGCTATGACTAGGACGAGGGTTCATACCGGAGAAGGAATAATTAGCATTAGCATCGCGAATTCGTGCTGATATAATGATAAGCATAAACATATGCTTAATTTAGTGAAACGCGAATTATTTCGTCTTATGTCCGATGCGTATTAAAAACTCATTTTGCAGCAGAACATGTGTGATGCTTTGTAAATTTTGCTGGCGGCCTCTGTGGTTAAGACACTTGACTCACACACGAAAGGTTCTGGGTTCGGTTCCCGGTGAACACCCAGTTAAATATGATTTTTCTCAAGCCTGGGTGTAATTCACCACTGTAATTATATATATATATAGTTGGATAATTTATATAGCGCCATTTTTGTGAAAATCACCTCAAGGGCGCTGTACAATTAATAAATATCCCAGTACGTCTTGCAGCTACAGAGCGCATGGACGGTTGGGATTCTAGTTCCTCGTTTTCAATTAAGATCAATAAAAAATTATAACAGATAGGAGCTAGATTACAGGACGTCTTGCAGCTACAGAGCGCATAGACAGTTAGAAATTTAGCCCCCATTTACACATTTTAAAAATTGACAAATAAATTTAGTGTATAAATGATACTAAAAAAAAAAAAATATATGAATAATAAAAAGGAGTAAGATTACAACACGTATTGCAGCTACTAAGCGCATAGACGATTGGAATTCTAGACCCCATTGTAATTGTGCCTCAAGGCCTGTTGTGGTGAGAAAAAAAAGCACGTGCTTTGCTGCAGTTTTTTTTATATATTAAAAAAAAAATATTTGTACATAAATACACATTACAAAAAATAATAACGTATTCCTACGTCTATGAGGCCAACAGCCCTGTGTTCAGTTGGGATACAACATTTTTATAACATAAACATCTGGACAACAAACTAAATAGTATATAAATCTATGCAATATCTCGCAACAGTCTCTTGCAAGCAATTATTATTATGGATAACTTATACAGCGCCATTTTCGTAAAACAGAACCTCAAGGGCGCTTTACAAAGTGATTATATAAAGAAATAAATTTAATATCAACTTATTAAATTTGTAACTTAAGAAAAACGATGTACTTTGCCATCACATGCTAAGGATTTATTCAAATGATTGAGAGAACAAGTGGGTTTTAAGTTTTTTTCCGAAACATCACTTCACTCTTAAGCTAGGGTTTCCTAGGACAGCGGTGCCCGTATCTTAACGGCCGTAGTGAACGGTGATGCGGTGGACAGCCGTCGTAACGGTAATTAGAGAGTTGTTTCCTAGGAAAACGGTGTTGATAACACCGTTAAAAAATAAAACCACTCTCTAGCCACCTCTACGACGGCTGTCCACCGCATCACCGTTCACTACGGCCGTAAAGATACGGGCGCCGCTGTCCTAGGAAACCCTAGCTTTACAGTTTCGCACCTCTGCTGGGAGAGCATTTCATGCCGTAGGACCGGCGACCGCAAATGTGCGTTCGCCGAATTTAGTGCGCTGTTTGCGTAGAGGTATAATAACTTTTCCTCTCGACGTAGATGTATCTGATCTAAGCGTAAGAAGTATGTCAGCTAGTTCATCTGGAATGCCTAATGCCCTTAGATATTCTGGAGCAGAGTTGTGCAGTGACTTATACATAAGCCAACAGAGTTTTTTTCCACCCTCTGTGGAAAACGTAGCCAGTGTAATTCACGAAGGTCTCTAAGTTGTATCAGTATTTATAATAATTAATGATTTAAGAATTGATTTGCGAAAAAGCTCATTTAAGTCAATATTACACCCGTTTACCTTATTATACATAATATTATAAGCTTTGCAAATGCGTACACTTCCATATTCCAATCTTTAAAATGTTCTCCATCTTTGTTGTAATATAAATGTTAATAACTCCCTAAGGATTGAAATCCTTTTCTTGTATACAAGTTTACAGACACTTACAAAATTGTTACCTACGAATGATTAGCATTCGCGTTAGTAATATCGTTTAAGGTGCTATTATATAAATATATTCATTTCATTAGCACGTTAGCGCAATAAAAAAAATCATTAACTCTCATCAATGGGTCATACTGCATCCATCACACCAAGGACCAATCTTGCCCCCCGGCGACATAATATTCGACAATAATAATGTACTATATTCTGTATTGTGCGAGATGGGGTAGGTACAGGCATTGAATACATCCCTCGGCCTCACTTAGTACGAATGAAGATATCGATTGAATTGAATTTTTAATGATGTCGTGTTGCATTGAATCGATAGTTTTGAATAGTGATGCGCGTCATTGGAGGCCAAAAGAATAAAAAGTTATGTTTGAAAATATATATATTTATTAATTTGTTTTACAGAAACATACAACTTGCCCACCTCATATCGCACACCGTATCTGAGGACATAAGTCTCCTTGGCGGTGCCCACATACACGGAAAATTTGCGCATTGTCAAACGAGAAAAGCTGCCAGAAGGAGCTCTCTGAAATCTGGTAGCCTTAGCATCTTTGTGCTGAAAGAAGATAATCCACAAGTACATAATATGTACTTCATTGGATTGAGAAAAGAGGGAAGTGAATTCTTCACTGACTGGGATTCAATTGATTGGACATGATCAATCGCCGAAATTATTACAAAACTTTTTAAAAGCCTTGAAATTCTTTTTGGAAGTCACCAAATCTGTATATCCGACAGGACCTATAACAGGGCCACGGATAGTAGCGAGAAGCTCCATTCGGTAATCATAGAGAAGGGGAAAGGGACAAAAACACACAGTCAATAATGATAAAAAATTTACTAATATTATAAATGTGAAAGTGTGTTTGTTTCCTTCACGTCTAAACAGAGAGACCGATCGACATATTTTTTTGCGTAGGGATTGCCGGAGATGTGAGAAGTAAAATAGGATACTTATTTTTTATCCCGAATTAACAAAATACAATGAAAAAAAGTATAATATATCAACAATGAGCAACGTTATGTGAAAATGAGTAGTCGGTAAGGTAAGATGTCAAAAAGAATCGATTTGAAATCAATTCTTTAAATTTCTGTATTTTTTTATTTTTTATTCATAAATTTCATAAAAAGTACATATTTATGTAAAATTCTAAACATATCTACTTTTACACATCTAGTAAATGTTATCACTGTAACTCTCCAAAAAAAGATACTAACTCTTGTGCTTGGAGAGTGACTTAAACTGTTTTAGTTGCTTCTTTATAAGAGTTTATATAATTTTAAATACGAGTATATGAGAAGAAAAATAAAAACACAGGTTATATAAAGAAAAAACATAAAACAATAATACCTTCATACTAATTAAAATTTAATGTTGTGTTTACACGAGCTCAAAAAATTTCTTTAGATTCACTTTAAATTTATTTATTGATATATTATTTTTAATGGTTTTTAGTTCATTAGGAAGATTATTAGAATTTTTTACACCTTTAAATACAAAGCAATTTTGACCATGACTTGTATGGAATTTAGGAATTTTAATATTATGTTGGTATCTGATGAATTTATTCATTTAAAATTCTTTTTTTTTATTTTTATATATATTTGTATAATATAATTTATTTTATAAAGAGTGTCTACTGTATGAACCTTAAATATTTTGTATAGACTTTCCGTATTGAATGTTGAGGGTTTCTTTAAATATACTTGCTTTATTTATGGTTAGTTTGTTTTTCTAACATATTTAATAAATTACATTTTTTTTACAAAAGAAATACACAAGGCGAAAGTACTCATGAAGAAAACGAAACAAATATAACACCAAAAAACAGGAAACTGCTTGGTACTTGGTGCGAGAGTTTGCTTTTCGTTTTGGTTTTGTGGTAGGATTTTGGATTTTTGAACAAAATTGTTACATCACCGCGCGCAAAGGAGTTTTTTACCACAATCTTTAAGAGTTAATATTATTAACGTGATACGAAAAAATAAACATTCTTAAAAGGATGTTAAATTTAATTTTTTCTTTAATACTAAAGATAAAATGAAATCATCATAAGGTCACAAAAAACATTAAAAAATTTGTGTATTTGTTCTGTCATATACTCAAAAATGATTAATTTTTTTAGATTTTGCCGTGCGCGATTTTCATATAAATCGGCACGGAGTGAGCCGAATGAATAATTTTATTTACTGTCGAACGCAAACTTATACTTCAAGAATTTGTGTTGAGATAAACATTGAAGCCGGACGGACGTCGCGACGCGTGAGGATTGTTGATACATCTACCTAAGAAAAACGGGTTTTTGTGCATCATATAAAATATCAATATAATTCACGCGTGGTCATTAGCCTACTGCCTGTCCTTAAGATTATTAATGTTATTTTAAAATAGTACATACTTTATGATTACTGATATAAACAAATCAATTTATTTCTTGTTTATTTTGAACATAATAATGCTTATGCGAACTATTTTTTTTTATAACACCCACGCACAGACGCTCATGTAGATTTTTCAGCATTTATTTTATTGTTATTTTTATATGTTTGTAAATAAAACTAAGAACCTACATTAAAAAAATCGGTGATCCAAATAACCATTATAAATAATTATTTTATTACGTATTATTGCCGTTTACAATATTTCACATCACTAGTTCTGATACAATATTTATTTTAAGTAAATAATATAAACTCTATGCTGAAAGTGGGTGTACCAAACTGCTGTTGCGAAAATGGCGTTTTAGAATAATCGAAATTCCAGTACAAAATTTCGCCTTGTGATGTAGAGGATAACGCGTTTAGCTACAGTGCATGGTATCACTTTTTGACTACCGAAAGGCCCATTTTATACCAATAGTCCAAATCTGCAAGACACAGTAAAATTGTGGTAGATTGATATTTGTCATATACAAATTTCTTTCAAGATAATTTCGAATAAGGTTCTGCAAGAAACAAACTCACGTTGCTCGTTATACGAGTTAACTCTTAAAAGACTGTGGTAAATAACCTCTTGGCGCGCGGTGATGTAACATCGTGTTACCACTAGTAAAAGACAGAATATTCTAACGTTCAGCCATTTAAAAAACATGGAGACGAACCATTTAATAATTATTTTTCCATAATTTATGTGAATAAACATATTATAATTTAGCCCTGTTATAACATAATAAATTTTAAATCATAAATACGCCGCTCATGTTACGCGCGTACGTCCAAGCAGATTTGTCAATTTTTGCTAATTGCTAATCTCGAATTTTACATTACATTTTTTCATATATTTATTTATTTGTGTAAATATTTTATTGTCAATTTATTTATAGATTTGACTATTTTTACATTTTTGATGGAAACTTTATATAAATCAATACACACATTGAAAAAAAAACATTTAGTTTCTACACTCCGTATACGTCCTGAATATAAGGTAATTTTTACCTGCGGGAAATCAAACTCGTTTATACAAATTATACAGAATAAGAAAACTCCCATCTCCTCTTTACCTATTTATTGGAATGTGCTCAAGTAAAGGGCAATAAATAAGTACACTAAATTTTCAGGGTATCTTAATCGTTTCTTACATTGCGATTAGTTTTACGCTTCAGATGCCAGACCGGGGACTATGATATATTACAGTTTTGAAAAAAAAACTGTTTTAAATTAATTTTGCCAGGAAACGAACCAGGCCCACTTTCTGCATGTAAAATTTAATATTCATGTTTAAAAATATATCATTACATATTACTGACGAAAAAACGTTAAATTTTCGTACGGAAAATTCGATTCTACTTTATACTCAATGAAGAACGTCAGCCCTAAGGGAAATTGGATTCAATAAATAAGGGCATTGGAAGCAAAGATAGCAAACTCCCGTTTTGGTATTTTCGAGAAAAATAACAAATCTGCTACACTAATGCCAAAGATAATCTTTATGTTAGAAATGTTATTTTCACTGAACGTAAACTTTAAGATAGTAATAAATTAGCTTTAAAGAAACACGAATTGAAAAAGCTTTCTTAATATTTGTATGGCACGGCCATTTCGAAAATTTAAAGCCTGTCATTAGTCGAATAAGATGGCTGATGGATATTGCTTTGCTTGCTTAATACTACTTTTAAACCATCAGAAGTATGATTATAAACTACATTTACAACTCAACTCAAGATTTTTATAAAAATAAAGTTGATAAACTACAGAATGACATCATAACAACAAAAAAAATTGTGGGAGGTTGCTATCTTCGCTTCCAATCCCCTTAAATGTTTTCATGCGCGCGGTGAAAATTGGAGCATTAAATTGTACGGTAAAGTTTCTTGAAAATGGACGAAAAAAATTATTAAAAATATTTCAATTAAAACCACTACTTTGAACGACGTCACTGGTTCATATGACCAACCAATGAAATGAGAGCTGTGAAGGATATCCGGTTAGCTTACCGTAAACGAACCAATCGAAAGAACTGACAGAGAAGAACCTCTGACCTCTGAGTTATTTCAGAAATACAAAACTTTAAAAAATCATAGCGCTGATAATACGATTTATAAAAATAATTTTAAAAAACTTTTTGGCTTGGTTAAATAGTCTATTAACATTTTTTTTTACTAAACATTGGACTTCCTCATTGAAGACAACTATTAACCCTTTTCTTGGTAATGTATCCTTTAAGATACATGTGATTTCAATTTTTCTCATGAGCTAAACACGATTAAAATATAATTTAGTTAAAACTGCTTTACCCTATTTTTCGTTCTAAACTGCGTTGTCATAATTCATAATAAACTTTGATTAAAACATTTTGTTTTTGGGATACTGAAGCCTTTTCGATCATCAAATATTTAAAAAAAACTTTTTTCGTTCTGCTAAGATAAGGATCAACTTCCTATTGTAATTGGGGCCCTGGGACGATGAAAATGATAACCAAACGCAATAACCACATCTTCACTAGAAAGACACACATAATAAAATTAATAAATACTCACCCATCGTGAAATGCGATTTAATCTCACTTAAAATCAAAAACGAATTACTGAAATTATACAAATAATTATCTTTTCTTAACGCGTTGAAATGTTTGGATTAATATTATTATAAAAAAATACGAAAACACTATATTGTTCCAATGCTGAGGATTTTATGGAATTTTCATGGAAACCACGCATTAAATATTATAATTAGATAAACAATATCAAATGCGCTATATTATGAACAGAAACCGAATTGACACATTTTTCAGAAATACAACACAAACATTTTTATAAAATTGTCGCAAAATCACAACACAAAAATGTCGGCTCCGTACAACAAAAGTTGAAGGTCTATTTTCCGGCCGACAAAATGGGTGATTTTCAAAACAAATCGTGATATTATCACATAAAGCGTCCGTAAAAACACTTATGGAACTCGCATTCTGTTGAAAATTCTACAAATTATTTGATGTCGGTTTATATTGTCAAATTACGCCGTTGCTTGATAGAAATATAGTAAATGCCGAGAGCGTCACCGAATGACATTTCTATGCCCGCCATTTTCCGTTATGTTTCGTGTTATGGTCACGATGGCAGCACTGTGCTTGTATTCGGCGGGAACCGGGAACATTTTCACGATATCACTGCACATAAAAATTGGCTGTGATCAATATGCCTTTTCTAATATATGTCATTTTCGGTACCTAAATAGTCATTGTTTGTTGATTTTGTTTTTTTTTTAAGTTTTGTATTTTGTAAATATTTATTGTTTGTTGATTTTGATATTTTTAAAGTTTTGTATTTGTGGATAGGATACGAAAAATAACAAGTAAGTTTGTAATATATTTCGATAATCATGATTTTTATTCTGCTTTTGTAAATAATTCAAATTAAATTAAAAAGTAAATAAGTCTGTTAATGAGTTTATAAAAAAAACCATTGAGAATATTATATGAAATTATGTAAAGTGTGTTTTTTAAATAAACTAAATAAATTACTGTAGGCGTAAAAAATAACCGAAATTAAAATAAAATAAAAATAATCTTACATTATTATATAATATAAGCACTACCCACAGATGCATCATATCTGTGTAAAGAATACTCTCCAAGTATAAAGTAGTCAAAATAGTTTTTGTTCATCATCATCATTCCACTCCCTAGTTGGAGCATATGGTATTCCTACAAGCGAGCCTTCACGCATCTATATCGGCTGCCATCTCCTGTGCGTCCTTCCAAGTCAGATTTGCGTCCCGTAGTTCTGACATAAGCTGCCGACAAACAGTCAGCAGCGGACGTTCAGGACGTCAAGGACCTAATTTACTTATTGATTTATTTTTGCACCACAACAGGCCAGGAGGCCCAATTACAGAGGTGAATTACATCACAGAACACCCAAGCTTGATGAAAATCACATTTTAATATTTGTGTTCTCACCGGGAATCGAACCCGGAACCTTTTGTGTGTGAGTCAAGCGTCTTGAACACTACACCACGGAGGCCGCCATAAAATAGGCAAGGGTGGTTAGGGCTCTCAGAAGGCATCCGAAGTATATGGCCCTGCCAATCGTATTGACAGTGGTCACCGAAGTTTGCTGCGTCGTTTTTGTTACTCTACTAATATTTTAACAAAATGACGCATATAAAATGGCGGCACAGGATCGATTTTCTCCTCTACGTATGTAAATCGTGGAAACTCGCTAGGACCCAACAACAAACTATTGAGTTTTGAGAATAGGTGCCTCAAAAGAATACTGAGTGTACGATGGTTTAACTTTGTAAGGGAAATTGAAACATGAAAGGATAACAATTTTTGTCAAGCGATGACGATACAGCTGGTTGGCCAATATATACGGATCCTTCCCGAGAGCCTTAACCACGATTGCTTACTTTAGAAGACGTCGAGGGCCTAGACGTCACTAAATTACAGTTCGTCAGGAATTCACGTCTGAACTACGGGATGCGGACTTGGCTTGGAAGGACAAAAGGGGGTTAGCCGCAGACAGAAGAAACAGAGGCGAAAAATGTTCTTCAAAAGATTTTCGATAATGAAGTAAGTTTTTCGTTTCGCTCTGAAAATAATAAATAAAAAAAAACGCCAACAACAGGTGCCAATTTTTGAGGGCATCGATATTAACCTATATTTATTGAATGAGAGGGTTGGAAAAAGACGACATTATTTACAATAGTACAAATCCTACGATGGGGAAAAGAGACGGCGAAATGAAAATCCGATCCGTTTACGCACGAGTGAATGAGAGGGGACATATTATTTCATAACCTTCAGAGGAAGAGTGAGAGAGAAAATAAGTCAACTGTCACGCATGCTCGCGAGGGGTAAAGTAGAGCTTCAGCGAAAAATTAACACAAAAATAAGAATGTTATATTCGGACACATAGTAAAAAGGAGCGTTTTAAAAAAGCCGTCAGAAATGGTTTATTTTAAGACACGCAGATTTTTTTTGTAAATGGGTAAAGAAATTGTTATTTCTGGCGGATTTGTAAAATTAACAAAGGGAAAGCTTTGTGCAAAAAGGCGGGAAAAGACAATGCTTTGAGTTGCCATTGTGTTATTTTTTATGACACCACTGTGAATGACAAATTCACTCCATGCTAAATATACCGCTAATAAATTAGTTTGTTAAACGGGATGGAGTGGGGTGATGACGGGGTATTATTATTTATAGTTATAAGGGACATATAAATCAAACAATGCTTTTTTTGCGTAGGTCTTGTTAAGCGTATAAAGGGCGCCATTTGAAACCCTCAAATGAGTTAATTTAAACTTCTTAGATTTTTACGACCGTTAAGATACGTAATAAGTTTTTCTAGGTTATCATGCCGTGTGTCATTCGTACTATTTTCCGACGTAACGAATCGCATTACAGCGTCCATCATTAGGGATTAAAGTTATATGTGAACATAGAATTCAGAATAGTCCAGAAACCGCATACGCACATCAAACAGAAGGCGACTCAACTACTCATAAATGAGTAGGTTAACGTTTTGACCCATTAGTTTCTTTGTAGACGTCGCTCAGTACGCAACTCCTGAATCGAATTTAACCATGCCGTGTTGTGTCCTTTAAAAGTGTATAAATACTGCTGAGATCTTAAAGAAACAGGATGCAATCACATTTCATGTGTAATTATCAAATGAATTTGTTTGTCACAAATGCATTACTTAAAAATTTAATTCTTTTTCAATCTGTCAGATTGTCGAAGAAACAAAATGGAAATTTCGTTAGTGTTGCCAGGGTAGTAAATTTTTTTACCTTACTTGCCTCATATAATAAGGGAAAAAAAGAAAATTGAACCTCGGATTAAACAACGCCGTGGTGGACATTTGGCCGACATTATCTTTAAAACATAAAATATCATTTAACATGATATAAAAATATCCGTTTTATGAAAAATAAAATTTGTTTTATATTTCAAGTTCAAAGTTCATTAATTCAATTACTCTTTTTAAATGACCCTTTACTTATTTACTCTGTTGTGTCAATCAATGTTTCCGAGTGCACAATAAAATTTTGGAAAATTTAACAAATTGTCTTTTTTCTTACCTTACATTTGTGTTATGGTTATAATCTTCGCGATCTGGCAATATTACTTGGTGACTTCAAGTATGCGCGTGGCGAAGGTGTGTCTAAGTGGGGGAATTATTGGACGCAGTCCGATGCTCTACGCTACGCTCCTACTGGACTATTTTTAATTCTATGTCTGTAAAGATAGACGTCTTTATAGATAGATTTCTTTATCGTAGAAAGTGCGCTACAGATTTCAAATTAAGAAGCTGTACACAGCAACGACTGCGACTCGGTACAAATCCTTAGTACTTAAGGTTGCACATCAATCTACGCAGATAACATAAAACCTAATTAATTATTTATTTATTTATTGACGGACTTATTCACTCCAACAATGGCAAACACATTACTTTATAATACATACAGGTACAATTGAAATAAAATACATCTAAAGCTAGGACAAAAAAATAATAACAACTACTACCTCAAGACAAGATGTGGTCTATCTTAGTAATGAGAAATGAAATTGGATTAAAAAATGTTTTCTTGCGCGTGGTAAAAATTAGAGTTTATTAAATTGATTAAATGATTAAAGTTTCTTGAAAATGTAAGAAAAAGATAATAAAAAATATATTAATAAAACACACTTCATTGAACGACGTCACTGGTTCATATGAACCAACTAATTATATAAGAGCTGTGAAGAATATCCGGTTTGCTAAACGTAAACGAACCGATCAGGAGAGCTGACAGAGAAGAACCTCTGACGTCACACGCGGAGTTATTTCAGAAATACAAAACTTTAAAAATCATAGCGCTGATAATACGATGTACAAAAATACAAAAAAAATTGGCTTAGTTTAACAGCCTAATAACAATTTTTTTTTAAAGACACTGTACTTCCTCATTGTTTAAATCTAGAAAAATGAACACCAAAAAAACAGATCTTGTCTCAAGTTTGCAATGCGACACATTTGGGACATTGGTGCATGCAAGCCATGCATGTGAGCTGTGTTGATCAAGGAACAGCACATTATTATTATGGACACTGAAATGCGATCTAAAACGTCAATAACGAACGACATACGACATAATAACCCAGTAAAACTTATTGCGAGTTAATTGTAATTAAAATTTTGAAATAATTCAAATTTTAAACATTCATTAAATAACTTTAATTATTTTTAAATCTTTTTTTTATTTATTTATTACCTTCGAATATCTCACAGTTAGAACTGCAATTAGCACGTAAGGGCGCGAAATAGGCAAACAAGGTATAATTGAATAAATTAAAACGTATTAAATGTAAATAATGTAAGCAATAGACACCATAACTGATATAATGTTTTTACTGTTTGTGTTTTCTTAACTTTTTATTTATTTGTTTAAATTAATTTTTATTATTATTGTATTTTTAACTTGTTTTTGGTCAGGCTGTCAGAAATTGCTAGTGGCAATGAGTCCGCCATTATACCATGTATACCTTTGTTTTATTTATTGTATTTATTACAATTTATACTTATATAATGGTTGATAAAGATTTTTTATTATTATTATTAATGCATTTTTTAAAATACGCTAAGTAAAAGAAGCGAAATTCACTATCAACTATTATTTCTACGGGTCTTACTTATAAACCTGATGTAAAGTTACACCTAGGCACAGTAGTAGAATGAGGATGAGAATGCCATTCTTATTCTACCACTATAATAAGAAAAATACAATTTAAAAAACAGCATCATTTGAAATGGTAATTAATTATTGAAAAAAAAAACATTTTTTTTAGTTTATGCATTGAAGTCTTAAAATTGAATCTTATTTCAACTGCCCTCCATATCATTTTTTAAAATTACAGATGGTCCATTCTGCCATCTGACTACCGAAATAAATACATGTATTTGTTGTTATTTACTTGAACATGATTAATTTTCATTGATTTTGTCGAGCGCGATTTTCATATAATTTTGTATGGAGTGAATCGAGTGAATAATTATTTGCTGTCGAACGCAAACTTAGTCTTAAAAAAATATTTACAGATAAACATTGGTGTCGGACGAACGTCGCGTTGCTTGGGATTTGGGATATTGCTGACACATCTACCTATGAAAAAGTGTTTTGGTGCACCGTATGAAGTACCTAACTGGCGCGTGTTAGCCAGCCTACCGCCTCTCCTAAAAATAGGTTATTATTAGTCGGGAGGAACATCGGATTTAACTTACTCTACAAAAAAAAGATTTTTTAAAGATTCTCATAGTGTTTATAATGAATATTTTCATTCATTATTTTCGTTTTGAAAATAAGGTCTTTCGAAAACGATCGTTACGTAAGTTGGTAATAGATTTTGTCATAGAAGTTCACGAGCAATGCATTCATTTTAATGTTGGTAATGCCACAGGCCACAGAAAGAAATATAAGGAGAGTTGTCTATGCATATTTTCTTAAGCCCCCCCTTTACCCACTCCACACTCCAGTTCCGGGCACTGACAGATGAAAGTGAAAACGGATTACATGTTACATCTCGAATTTCTTTTATTATTTTATGGTTTTCAACCTCTTCTAAATTAATTCAATTTATCATGAAAATTATAAATCACAACTTGTAGCGTTTGATGAGTGACAGGACGCGGTAAAACAGAAGCTATCTACGATACTCTATAAAATCCATAGACATTGATGAAAAAAATCCGATGACGTCACAAAACATCCGAAGACGTCATACTTAATGACGTCACGAATTGTTTGTTTTTGGCATCATTTAAATTACTATAATTGAATCCTTTATATCTCCCTTATATCTTAACATATTTTAATAAGGATACTACCGATCGGTTTGTGATTTTTTAGATTAATTTATTGGCTAATAAAAAAAATCCATGATAATTGCCCATTCAATATGCAATTTCTTTACGTGTATTGTACAATTTGTGGAAACATGTCATAGATTCAGAACCACGGGCTCGGGTATTGGGCACATACCCATTCAAGGAAAATAAAACAAAGTACAATAAAATACCTCTTGGAAGACTGTGTCCTGTTTTTTGGTCGACAGGTTCAAAGTTCGTTCTTGTGTTTGGCAGAATTTTGCTGTTTTCTTGTCGAATTTCTTTTTTCCCTCCTATAAAAAAAAAAACAGTTATTCTTAGTATCTTTTGTTTCTCTACAAGTGATTCTTAACTTTTTCGAAATCACGGTGCACTTTTGCCATAAGAAAAAAACACGATGCGCCGATCGGGCGGAAAACAAAGAAAAATATGTGGACTAAACAATTATTACAAATGAAACAAATAACATGCAGATTTCAGAAATATTAAGTCGAATATTTAATATGGCTATCCTCAATAATTCTGGGGCTTGGGGCTAAAAGGGACATCCATAATAATATGCTAAGGGGTGCTATATTTGTGTAGTTTTTTACCGTTTACGTTTTATGCGGTTTCATGTTCACTAATCTTGTAAAACTTACTAGTTCATTTTTTTGTTTGTTTTTTTTTACAGTATACATAAGAGGTAAAACAGAGTATTAAAAAAAATAAAGGATTATTACATAGCAATGAAATACAGATTAGCAGTAAAAATGGTACACAAAAAATCTTACAAAGGCATGGCCTGTTCGTGGGTATACAAGAAATGTTAATGAATTTTTGCTCCTATAATAAATAGACAGTTATAATATATTTGTGTAACATAAGAAAGAGAAAACAAAATATTCTGTAAAAGATTATAAGGTATTTTCCATTATTTATAGTAATAAAAAAAAAAGGATATAATTTTTTTTTTTAAAAAACATAAAAATATTCCTTATTATTAAAGGGCAACAAAATATATCATGGAAAAAAAGAGTTTATATCTTTATTTTGAATCCAGGATAGTGCGTGTTTTTTAAAAGAAGGAAAATTTGCTCGATGCATAATTATTGTATTTTTTTGTTGCAAACTTTTAAAAATAAATTTTATGCCGCTGAAATTCCACTCGTCAATGCGATTTTTGATATGCTAGCTTTCATATTATGTCTAACTTAAACTTTAACTGTAAATGGGGTCTAGATTTCTAACCTCCCATGCGCTCTGCAGCTGCAAGACATGTCATCTAGATTCTATTCGTCTAAATTAAAAACCTTTCTTACTCATTTTTGTGCAATGTAAATGAGGACTAGATTTCTAAACGTGCGTGCGCTATGTGGCTGCAAGACGTGTTGTAATCTAGCTCTTACAAAATTATTACAATTTAACCCTAAGTGAAATAGGGAACTAGATTCTTAACCGACTATGCGCTCTATAGCTGCAAGGCATGTTGGATGCTTATTATACAGCGCCCTTGAGATGGTTTTTAATTTTTATAATTCTTAAGCTATTGAACTATTTTGCAAACAAGTAGCTTAATCACAAATAACTATCGAAGTGCTTAAAAACATGCTAAGCATTTGAGCGATCACAATGAACAATAATGAACATGCTTAAGTTATCGCAGTCATAAGTCAACGCGTGTGTAATCTCTAAGTCAACGCTCGTGTCAGTTAGTTTTTTGTTTTCCTCGTAAATAAATACAGTGCACTGGCGAAAAATCGGCGTTTACTATAAAAAAATATATAATATATTGCATTTGCAAAATAGTAAGGAGTATCTAATACAAAAAAAGTGAAAATTAAATTACAATTACTATGGCGACTGCTTTTCTTGACATTAATTTTGCTTGCCAACCGCCGGCTAAATGCGATAAATAGCACGATAAAAAATAAAGCACTTTTGGAATATTTTGTATATTTACACCGGTGAAATTCAAATATGTGATTGCGCAGCAGGATTATACGTCGCGAAACCTTAATATTTTGACATTTAATATTAGGTGTTCACGGATATTGCATTGTGATCGCGAATACGATAAGCAACCATGGTGAGAAATTGTTATCACGTCGCTTATTGGCACGTCGATAGTTATTTGTGATTGCGCTACAGTTGAAATAATATTTATGTTGTCCCCCCTTAAAAAACTACTTATGTGATTTTCTTGCACCCAAACCTTGTAACAAATATTATAAAAGTGCAAAATGTTGTAAACAATTTACCGGTCATGAAGATGCCTTCTTAGGCGAAAGCGCTCGTTGGTCAAAATCAAATGAAAGTGAATCTAAACCAAGATGTTTTATTGATAATTTTATCTAAGGAGTTTTATGGTGAAATATCTACAAAAAACATCAATCTAATTCAATGTAATTACATCTCTTTAGTGTAATTCTATAATATTGAAGATATATAATATGAATGGGAAATTGTATAGGAAAATGTATCGACGAATACCTTCGAATTTTATATTTTTCTAGTATGTATCTTTGTTACCTTAAAAAATAAAATAAAATAAATCCAAACTCGAATTCCTTTTCAGGAGAGTAGTCGTAACGTCAAAACCAGTCGTCTAACGCTCTGGTTATATTTCACACACAGAACTGTATTCTTCATCCGCCTGGATGGGTGGTCCGTGTCTCGGACTCAAGGCTCAAAGGTCCATGGTTCGAATCCCACTCAGCCCAAAGTTGATTCCCATTTTCTAATAGTGAGTTATTTACAACTCGTTGAAAATGGCCCTCAAAATGACATATTTGGGTAAATCAAAAGAATGCAAGGATTTATTTTATCTCAAAAAATTATAAATATTTTTATCAATACGAAAAATACCTTGACAGCTCCAATGTGTTCTTTGCGGAATTTTTCGAGGGGTTGTATAATCTGGTCATATGCTCGCCCCAGCTGTGAACAAATAAAAAATTGTTTAATAAAATCGAACAAAATCAAATAACATTTCTTACTACATACATTACATTTCTTTTTTTTTTTACAATAAACATAATAATAAAACAGAGTATTAAAAAAATAAAGCATAATTAAATATCAATGAAATACATATTAATAGAAAAATAATAAACAAAAAAATCCCACAAAGGCATGGCCTGTTCGTGGGTATACAAGAAAATGTTAATGAATTTTAGCTCCTAAAATAAATAATGGACAGTTATAATATTTTTGTATAACATAAGAAAGAAAAAATAAAATATTATGTAAAAGATAATATGGTATTTTTTTTAATAGTAATTAAAAAAGGAAATAAAAATATTTTTAAAAAACCAAAAAAATACATTTATTGTTATTTTAATACATTACATATAAAAATAACAGTAGAACACATACAAAATATTATACAACATGGAGTTAATATCATTTGAAAGATTCCCTTTTTCTTTTTTTTTTCTTTCCACTTTTACTCCCTCGTCATAGTACAGGGTAGATTATTACTTATATTTATTTCAATCTCTTTGAAAACAACCTTTTTATTTATATTTTCAGATAAAATTAAAAATTTGAAAGCCCCACCCAACTCATTCGGATCCATTTTAGAGGTCTTGTGGTCTCCTTTGAGATACGCGTACTGATTTTTTTTTATATACCTAGGGCACTGCATTGGTACACCGATCGCAGGATATATTGATAGTTTTTTTAGACATTAAGGTAAAATGATCCGTCTAACACTTCAGGGACTAGTGTAAAAACACCCATTCAAATAAATATTTCATGTCAAGGCAGGCGTCGTGGCTCAGTTGGTTAAACATCCAACTGTGAAACTGGCGTCGCGGGTTCGGTTCCCGCCAGTTGCATTTTTACTCACAATTGGTCTGGGTGTTGTGGTGTATTATTTATAACTTCCTTCTTATCTGCTGACAAGGCTCTAAAATAGAGGCTTAGGGGGTTATTTTCTTTTAAAAAACATGACGGGAATCGAACCCGAGACCTCCTGCATGATAGGCAAACGCGCTGACCATTACACCACGAGGCCGTCATACCTATACCATATTAATTATATCGACAATATGTCGGTAGTCAGATGGCAGAAGCGACCATCTGTATTTTTGTCTATGTTTTAGTTTTCAAAAGTTTTAATTAATATTTCAGTAAATACACGCAGCAAAAAAATAAAAAAATTAGCGTCATTTAGAACGGTAATTTATTATTGAAAAGCAACACTAAAATATTTTACTTTGTGGATTAAAGTATTGAAATTGAGACGAATTTCAGCTCTCCTGAACATTTTTGAAAATTACAGATGGTCCCTTCTGCCATCTGACTACCGATTTTGATATTTATTTAGCATTTATTTTACAGAATCAAACGGTTTGAATAAGTAGGAAGACTTTGCCTTAAGGCAATATACCCGCCTTATATATCCATATAAACTATGAACGATATAATGTGTTTAAATAAGTAAACAAATAAATTGATTGATGACGAATATTTTTTAATTTTATCAACAGATGGCATTCACGCTTTGAAATATCGGTTGGAGATGCTTCCGGAAAACTGTCTGAGAAGAATTTTCGACGATTAGGTTTGCGTCTTGGATAAACAAATTTCAATTCGACTTTAAATTAGATAGAAATTGACACGGCTCAATTGGGCTCATTGCATTATTTTTTAAAATTTTGGTATCTTTTTCTCCTAAATGAGTTTAATAAACTGGATTTTTTAAAACTAATAAAATGTCTGTCTTATCTGCCTGTCCGTCTATCTCAATGGCGATTTCTCGGTACAATTTTTCGTCCTACAAACTGCTGTTTAGCCGTGGACAATGGTCGAGTCCCGGGACAAAACAGTATTGTATTATCTACGTAAAAACGGCATAAGAACAGTGTAGATAATAAAATTAATCTAAAATTATCAATACTCAAAAAACTGTCGCCCCTTATTTTAGATAGTTTGAAACGAATATAACGAATAATTATTGCGGAGTATAATTATAAAAATCATTGTTTGTATTTTGATAGAGCGATACATATCTCTAGGTAATATTTCTCATGATGCGTGAAGGAATACTTTGTCATATTTGTAACTGATCTATCATTATACCATGTAATAACAACACAATCGTGTTCGTTAAGCCGTGACATTTTATAACAACAAAAAAATATTATATGTAATAATTACACAATAGTTGACGTATTCACATGAGTCAGAGTTGCAAGTGTCACGTTCATTTTTGTGGAGGCGGCAGTATAAAGGTCTATGAAATACTGTCCAGTAAAAAAAATTTTTTTTTGCTAATTATTCGTACCCTAAAAAATTACTTTAAAATTTGTAATTTTGAATTCCCGCAGTAACGGTGATTCGAACACCTCACGATTTATGTTTATTTGTTCGTGGCCATTGAAATTTGTGAAGAAAAATATCACGAATCTTGACGTCACAACAACCAAGGCCAAACACGTCGCGTTTTGGTACGAACGTATTTTTATTGAATTTTTTTTTAACATTTATGTATGAAAACATTTCTCCACAATATTCATGTTGATCTTAAAAACACAATTGATTATTTTAAATCCATTTCATATATATTTTAATCGGTACTCGTAGTTGTGATATTTCCCTATTAAAATGAAATCAAAAACTACCCCACTAATTTTTCGTTTCTCGATATTGATATTTGGCAATCTGGATGACTGGAGTTCGAATAAACGGAATTCTACTGTATTTTGATTTTTGACGAGAAAAAAGTATTCTGCCGCCACATATCTTTTTTCAATTATCTTTGAATCATTTGAATAAATTTTTACTTTTATATTAAGTCCTTATATGAGAATCAATGCACAGAAGATTGATCTAAATTTTCAGAGGCATAATCTGCCGGTCGAAAAGTAATTATATTTTAGTTGTATATAACTCGTTTATTTAACATTAATTTATTAAGGTACCGATATGATATCGGTTATATCTCAATAAATAATTGTTTACTTAATTTTTTTGAAAAAAAAAACAAATAACATTTTCAGGCGTTGCCTAGTATGTAGGTGAAACAATTCAATTAGATGAATCTCACCCGCATAAATAAAGGTTTCAGCTCTTTAACTTCACAAACATAAACAGATAAAAGAATTGAAGGAATATAGATGTTCAAATATAGGCAGAATGGTAAATGTTACACAGTGTGTAAAGTGGCCACTCAAACCAGCCATTGACAGGTCATAAGCCCTGTAGATGTCTAGACTTCTATATTACCTTCTCTTAAATAATCTTCATCTCTGTTGTAATATGTTAATATAAACAGCTCCCCAGGGAGTTGAATCCAGTCCTTGTCTACAAAAATTTGGACAAACTCAAAATATTGTTATTTTTTTTAATTGCGATATTTGGAAAAAACCGCGTTTGAAAACGGCTAAATCGTATGATTTCCTTGCTTTTTATGAGACTATTTTTCCTTAATATCGAAGCAATCAATGTTACTATGGTTTGCAGTAACATTTCATTAGTTAGGACAACATTAGTAAGCTTCGGTAGTCAATATATCTGTGACCTTTATCCCGTCTAATGAAATGTACACATTGTACACAACACACAAGACTTGGCAGACGGGGGAGGGGGTTGGATGTTTGAGATCCACTATATTACTGCCCATAAAGCGGCCATTACATCCCCATTACCCACAGAGGTAAGTTAAATTTGTCATTTGATACATGGTCAACCTCAACCTCGAGGAAAACTCGACCCCAGATCATTGCAGGAGACTGCTGCGAGACGTTGCATAGATTCATATAATATGGTACTATTAAGCGTGCTGTCTAGATGTTGAAATTTATGTTTATGATATAATTTATGTTTATATGCATAGAATTAAGAATACTCCAGAAACCGCATACGCACATCAAGCAGAAGCCGACTCAACTACTCATAAATGAGTAGGTTTACGTTTTGCCCCATTAATATGTAATAATAATAATATTTGGCTGATTTATATGGCGCCATTTTTGTAAAAAATCACCTCAAAGGAGCTTTAAAATTGTATATCTAAACTTACATTCTAACTAAACTTAAGTGATATATTATATTTCCAGATTTAAAATTGAGGGTATGATAGTCTAAAGAAGTGGGCTTTTAGTTGGGATCTGAATTGACTGGGAGTGTCGATGATTCGTAAGTTTGATAGCAATTGGTTCCAGGCAGAGGGGCCGGCGGCGGCAAAAGCACGATCTCCAAATCTAGTGTTTGGGGAGCGCCGGATTTCGACAAGTTTTCCTCTTCCTGAATCAAATGCTGACCTAAGAGTAGATTTTCTTTGACATGTATTTTCCCTAATACAAAGGTCCGATAGGTATTTTGGAGCCATTTCATGAAGGGATTTGAATACTGTCCAGCACAGCTTGTATTTTATTCTCTCTGGGCTTTTTAACCAGTGCAAATCTCGAAGATGTTGTGAGATGTGAGAATATTTTTTTACTCCCGTAATAAGCCTTGCTGCTGCATTGAAAATAGATTGAAGTTTATTAGTTTGATATTTTGGGAGATTTGCGTATATTCCATTACAGTAATCTAGACGCGAAACGACATAAGTTTCTTTGTTGACGTCACTCAGTACGCAACTCCTGATTTGAATTCAACTATGCTGTGTTGTGTCCTTTTTAAGTGTAGAAATACTGCTAGGATCTTAAAGGAACAGGATAGCATCACATTCCATGTGTAATTAACAAACGAATGATTAAGTAGCAAATTAATTTTTTTTTTAAATAATTATTTTTCTATCTGTCAGATTGTCGATAAAACAAAATGGAAATTTCGTTAGTGTTGCCAGGGTAGATTTTTTTTTACCCTACTTTGCTCATTTAATAAAAGAACTACTGAAAATTAGACCTCGGATTAAACAACGCCGTGGGGGACATTTGAACGACGTTATCTTTAAAACATCAAATATTATTTAGCATGATATAAAAATATCCGTTTTGTGTCAAATAAAAATTGTTTTATGTTTAAAGTTCATAAATTCAATTACTCTTATTAAATTACCCTTTATTTATCTAATCTGTTGTGTCAATCAATGTTTCTACGTGCACAATATTTTTTTGAGAAATTAACAGATTGCTTTTTTTTTACCTTACATTTGTGTTATGATTATTTTTTTTCGACAAAGATCCATTATCTCAGTTTCGCTTTCTATGGTTGGCTGCTTTCTGCATAGCTACGTTCAATTGAGGTAGGACCATTGATCCATGAGTTCGCGACACTACCAAGGGATCACAAACTACAATATCCATAAACTACGATGTTATATATTTCTAGCGACAAGCAATTATAATCGTACCAACGAGCTATAAGACAGTTTAGAAAAGGTTTGTAATTTACACACACGTTATGGGAAACCGAGTTTAACACATTATCAGGATTGGCCGACAAAGCACGGGGTATGGCCGACAGCTGACAGCCATACATGATACTCATATTGAAATTCAACTGGGGTAACTTGGTCAACAGCTCAGAGTAATAATTCTCTAGATATGCCCTGAAGGTTTGCGGCCTCCGTGGTGTAGTGGCCAAAGACACTTCGCCGCCCTAGTTCTTGTATGTTCAATAGATGATAGCAAAACAGCAGCATTATAAATTAAATATATTTGTAATGTTATTATTAGAACACACATAACAATATGTATGATATGTGTGGCCTACTTTAAGATTTAAATAAAAAAATAAAAAAATAATAAAAAAAAACTGAGTTAAGTTTAATTAACATATTACAACAGAGACGAAGAACATTTAAGAGAAGGTAATATGGAAGTCTAGGCATCTACAGGGCTTATGACCTGTCAATGGCTGGTTTAAGTGGCCACTTTACACACTGTGTAAACTTCACCATTCTGCCCATATTTGAACATCTATATTCCTTCAATTCTTTCATATGTTGATGTTTGTGAAGTTAAAGAGCTAAAACCTTTATTTATGCGGGTGAGATTCATCTAATTGAATTATTTCACCCACATACTAGGCAACGCCTGAAAATGTTATTTTTTTCAATTTCTATACTTTTTCGTGGACCAGGTGGATTTATCAACAATATTTTGAGTTTGTCCAAATTTTTGTAGACAAGGACTGAATTCAACTCCCTGGGGAGCAATTTATATTAACATATTGCAACAGAGATAAAAAAACATTTAAGAGAAGGTAATATAGACGTCCAGGCATCTACAGGGCTTATGACCTGTCAATGGCTGGGTAATGTGGCCACTTCACACACTGTGTAACATTCACCATTCTGTCCATATTATAACATCTACCCCTTAACTAACTATGAACTATAAATTGAGAGTACTATGAATTAAAATTAAAAATTTTAAAAGCGAGCAGGAAAACGGCAGATAACGATGGATAGTGTTTACTATTATCTGTTTATTTTTTATACATTTATATCAATAAACCATGTTTTAAATAAGTTTTTTTTAACTAGCTACTGAATATATTTATGCATCAGACTAACGTTGATATCAGAGTAAAAAACATATAAAGCTGGTAATACAACCAAATCCCAAAAATTGGGCGGAGATTAGATCAAATAACAATGCGATAATACAACTGTTTTGTCAAATACGGCAGCGGCGCTGATGGTAACGGATCGTAATGCATTTAACCGGCCAAAATCGGCCAGTATTCATTTAACCATAGACTTAACGACTCGTAACACTACGAACGTTTATAAAACGCAATTATCGACTGGTATACCATATATTAGTTAAAAATGGTATCAAGTTAACGAACGGATATTTATAAAACCGGCCCTTAGAGAACTAAGATGACCCAAGTTAGCCGACATGACCAAGTTAGCTAACATGACCAAGTTAGCAACGTTTACCCTACACCGCCTAGTGTCATACCACGTGAAAGTCTTTTAACGAGTTGAAAGTGATAATTGCCCCTAAGGCGACCATCTCCGTCGCAATTTCTAAAAGGCGCATGTTGTCCATTTTTTAAAAAAATAATTTATTTATTTAATTAATCGGCGAAGAAATTAATTCGCACACGTCAAGGTGATGTTGGCGGTTTGAGAAAGAAAACAAGATTAATAATGCAGCAATTTGTCCGAATTGCAGATGCGTCGCCTTGAAATTATAATTTTGTCTCACCGAACCGATTTTGATATGTGAACTTGACATTGTTATTAACCTTAACCGCATGTATGTCACCGCGTCCAGGCGGATGAAGAACACAGAAATAAAACCAGAACCTTGGACGAGTGTTTTCGACTTGATTCCTGAAAAAGGAAATCGAGTGGACATAGGCCCGCTTCGTTAATGTGTTCTTTATTTTATTTTTTATTAAAATATACGGCAAAAATGCGTTTCACGAAAATTATAATATAAACATATTTGGTCTAATTACCGCATAAAGTACTTTTTACCCAAGATTTAAAACAAAACTGAAACCTAAAAATTATATAACTCATTCAAAAGCAGTTTAAAACAATTAAAAAATAAATATAAAAATCAAATTAGATAATAAAATATTTTAAAGGATTAATATAATAAGAAAATTATAAAGCACTGTTTCATAAAAAACAAAGACAAAACTTTTTACCCAAGAATTAGAAATTATGTAACACATTCAGTAGAAGTTTAAAACAATTTTTTTTAAATAATTTTAAAAACTTTAAAAAATAAATTGTAAAAAAATGTGTCACTAGAAAACGCCATTGATAGTTGTGACGTCAAGATTCGTGACGATGTTCCATAAATTTTTTAATGGTTAGGAACAAAGTTGAAAATAAACATGAATCGTGACGTATTAGGGGCGTGGCCATTGCAATGACCGTTTTTGCGGGAATTCAAAATTACAAATTTAAAAATACTTTTTATGCTACTAATAAGTAGCTAAAAATTATTTTTTTTCCGAACAGTATTTCATATACAGGTGTTCTTTTAACCCTGTCACATCCGAAACCACGATGATCAGTATGAGCAAGAAGACATATTGGCACATAAAAAAAAAATTTAGAAAGACTAAAATCTTAAAAAATAAAATATAGAAAAAAAACAAATGATTGCTTACTTCTGCAGGGGAGAAACGAGGAGGGGGCCCCCCTCACTTCTCCCCTGCAGAAGTAAGCAACCATTTGTTTTTTTAAATATTTTATTTTTTTAAATTTTCGTTGTTCTAAATATTTTTTAATATGCTAATATGTCTTCTTGCCTATACTGATCTTCGTGGTTTCGGATGTGACAGGGTTTAAAAAACACCCTGTATGTACCCTTATTACTTTTGAAATGTTTAAAAAACATTATATCTCCCTATTTCGCTGTCACACACGCTTAAAATGTATGAAAAAATGCTCTACTTTGTTTCATCTTGGTAAATTAATTTTGACTGCAGTCAATTAGCCGAATTATAAATGGTTGAATAGCTGCCTCTGATTCTGTACGATTCACAAATTATATTATTGCAAGTATAATATAGTACATACGAGTATTATCATAATACGAGTATTGGGATAGTGCAGTGGTCGGCAAACTCAATAGTCAAAAGAGCCAAGGATGAAAAAGAACAAAGAGGGAAAACATTTTTGAGTCGGAAATAAGGAAGTCTAGGCATTTACAGGGCTTGTGACCCGTCATTGACTGGTTTATCTGTCATTGTTGATTCTGTTCCCTAGTTCGCCCTCACCTAGAGTATTCCTCTGTTATCTGGTCTCTAGATTATGATGTTCACATAAAAAATATTGAATCAGTTCAACGTCGATTTTTAAGAAAGATAGGCTATAGGTTGGGCTTATCCAGAGACCTATATACGTATAATGAGTTAGAAACTACCTTGAATATATCTTCTCTTCAAGACCACCGAAATAAATCCGACCTTATAGTCCTATTTAAAATTCTCAACTCACTCTTTGATGCGCCTGAACTACTGAGCTCAATAAAATTAAATATCCCAACTAGAAACCTCAGACAAAACTCACTCTTTCATACCAATAACCATAGAACTAACTATGGTTTTCATTCCCCTATGCCCAGAATTCTTAGGTCTGCCAACAAACATACCAGTCTTGATTTCTTTGATAACAAGTTGTCTTCTTTCAAACGATCACTGAATCAAATTCAATTATTAACACCTCTCTCCCGCTTCCACTCCCACAAAGTCTACTATAAACCATTGAGTCTTTCTAATTTCGTTATAATAATTTTCTATGTATAAATGTGTCCATAAAATGCCCATTGGGCGTAAATATAAATATATGAAATAAATAAACTAACTGGTGTAAGAGGAAGTATTACAAAACAAAGCTTTAAGAATCATTTTGAAAAAAAACCGATACACAAGTACAAATTTGAAGTTAAAAGAATTAAAAGTACTGACATAAAAGCAAATAATATTATTCAATACGATGATGTTTATGTATATTATAAGTAATTTTTAAAAAACAACAGAATTTTGGAAAAAATTGATCAAATCCAACATGAACATGATCACAATACCAGATAAAAGGAAAAAATCAGATTCCTATTTAGAAAAAAAGGCGAAGTCAAAAAAAAGTTCTGTTTTATAAAAGGAAGTAAATTTAAAAAAAATTTAAACAGAAGGTTAAGAAATATGTATTAAATAACTTATAAATTAAATAGATGTACGTTGTTATTATTGGAGCACACATAAGAATATGCTTATGTGTGCCCTATTTCAAGATTCAAAATGAAATGTAAAATAAAAAAAATAATAAGAAATAAAAATTAAATGTGTTTTCAGGCGTTGCCTAGAAGGTGAAATAATTTAGCTAGATTAATATCACCACCATCAATAAAGATTTCGGCTCATTTACTTCACAAAAGTCGACAGAAGGAAAAGTTGAGAAAATATGGATGTTTGAACATTAGCTTGCCAACTGCCAGCTAAATGCAATAAATAGCATGATAAATAATAACTGAAGAAATAAAAATAGCAGTTTTGGAATATTTTCAATATTTACGCCGGTAAAATTTAAATATGTGATTGCGCAGCAGGATTATACGTCGCGAAACGTAAATATTTTGATATTTAATATTAGGTGTTGACGGATGTTTCATTGTGATCGCGAATACGATAAACAACCATGGTAAAAAATGTTATCTCGTCGCTTATTAGCACGTCGATAGTTATTTGTAATTGAGCTATTAGTGTTGAAAATTATCATGTCTCCTTCTCCGGTCTTTTAAAGCATAACACTTTTAAAATGTCCGCGGACAAAGCGCTCAAGAGCCACGCTTCACCGACCACTGGGATATGGATTTACGTATGCAAATTTTACGCGGTAGTCAGTTATTAACATCGGGTAAGACTATAATAATAAATTATGTACTCGGACAAGTCTCAGCGGTCTTCATTCGTCAAGGTGACGGTTAATCAAATAGAAAATATGGCACGAATCAATTGATTGTAATTGGACGATGCGAACAGCGGGTATTATATTCTGATTTGTCATTGATAACGTCAGCAAGACGGCAGACGGTGGCAATTGTATGCAAATCGTTAGTAATCGAGCAAATTAGGCGTAACTACGCGCTACAACTTGCTGATGCTTGTGACTCTTCGAAAGCGTTACACTTTTTTGCTGACAAAGGGGCCTCGATTAAAATAGGAAGTTAACAGAGTTATCTTCGACTGAATATAGAGAAAAATCGATATTGTGTACGAAAATGAGTATTCAGGGTGTTCTTTAAACCCTGTCACATCCGAAACCACAATGGTCAGTATGGGCAAGAAGACATATTAGCATATTAAAAAAAATATTTAGAACAAATATTTTTTTTAAAATAAATATTTAAAAAAAACAAATGGTTGCTTACTTCTGCAGGGGAGAAGTGAGGGGAGCGCGGCGCAGATCAGACTCCCCGTCCCTCATTTCTCCCCTGCAGAAGTAAGCAACCATTTGCTTTTTTTTATATTTTATTTTTTTAAATTTTATTCGTTCTAAAAAAATATTTTAATATGCCAATATGTCTTCTAGCTCATACTGATTATCGTGGTTTCGGATGTGACAGGGTTTAATGAACACCTGTATTTGCATAACCATTAGGATAGGCCGATATTTTTTTTCCGAATTTTGAAATGAAAGGGGTCTAAAAAGTTACCTTTTGGATTACTCGAAATGCAAAAAATATTTTACACTACTTTTGGCCCCTTAACCAGAGCTTGAAGTTTTTGAAAAGGTTGATTTTTTGCGCTAAACCGGCTGTCATTTTTTATTTGAGTAAAAAAAATCAGTCCAATAAAATTGTATAATGTGCATTAAACCTTACTAAATAAGCATCTACGGGCGTGAGTTTCACTTTGTTTTGTAATAAATGAGTAGCATTGTTTTAATGAGCCATTGTTTTCGCCAATATTAGGCGCTCAACGGAATCAGTTCCGCGGAGTGTCAAATGTTTGCGTTTAGGTAGTTTAAAAACGAATTTAAATTTGCAATGTGATTAAGTCATATCTTTACTAACGAAAAATAATTTTATCAATATATATAATTAACAAAATGTTTAGACAGTGATAAACTTCAAACCTCGGTTGAGGGCCAAAAGTAGTATGAAATATTTTTTTAATAATTTTTACGTTCAATGTGATCCAAAATGCAAATTTTAGGACCCCTTTCACATTGATATCTTAAAATAAAAACACGGCCCACTCCAATGACCATTTAAAGTATTTTCATCAGCAACTATTAATTGAACATGTCTAAAAGAAGAAAAAAATATACATATTCTGCTTTTCATAAAGAAAACTTAATTTTACTTTGTAGATAATATTGAAGATAAATGTTAACTTCCCATTGTAATGGGGGCCCAGGGCCCCGATTCCAAACGCTATCTTTATCGGTACATACCGAGACGATATACTTAATATTCCTATCTCTATCTACCTCGTAGTGTTTTCTTTACGTCATCTCAGACGTCATATGATCAAATTCAACCAGCAAGTGTCGCTGAAACTTTAATACACATTCAATGCTTAATTAAAATATTTCACATTCGTATTTTAAATAATCTTTTGTGCAGCCACAAAACCGCCAACCAAAATGATTTAAAAAAAATCGCAATTAAAGCAAACAATTGTGGCGCAAATATTATTTTTATACGACATTTGATAGTTCCTAAGACGGTGTTGTTAACTTCTGTCATATCTCTATCTACCTATGTATTACAAAGCCGGCTTCGTCGATATGTCGATCCGTGCTCTCAGGAAGATAGGAAAAAATGTGGAAAAGTTTAACGAATTTGTTTATTTTTGTGAAACTATTTCAGAAGCTGCTCGTGCTAGATTTTTCGCCAACGCTATTCTAAACTATATTTAAAAACCGTTTAATTTGTGGAACGGTAAATGTTACAGCTACTTCTATAAAATAACCGAAACGGCCATCTCTATTAACTTCATCGGTAACCTGTTATTGAACATGTTTGGAAAAAAATGTATCCACATTATTTTTCCAATACAGAAAACGTAATCAATTCAAACCGACGTGCATCCCGCTCAAAGTATTTCTCCGAAACCGTCAAATAAATTGAGGTATTGTAAGAATTATTTCAGGAGTCACGTGTCAAAACTAGCAACACTAAATATAAAATGAACGTAGTTGTGCAGAAAGCAGCCAGTCCACAATTTTGAAAAAAATAGATATTGGTGTTATCGGGTCAGTAAGATCAATTCTATGTTCTGCTAAAAACAGCCAGGCCGCTTTCGTACAAAAAACTGTAAAAATCACCTTCTGAAAATAGTGACGATCACAAAAACGGAATTTCTCAATTTGCAGAAAACACCCACAGCACTAGAAAAATCTTACGGTACTTTAAAAATTATAAAAATGGTGCAACACGTAATTTGATTCTTGTTTGTAATATAAAAAAAACGACATTGTTTATCATTTGAACGTAGTTATGCAGAAAGCAGCCAGCCATAGAAAAATGTAACCGAGATAATAGCACCTTAGTAAAAAAAATGAATAATCAAATCTACGCAATACTTGGAATGTTTTTGACTTTGACAAACGATAAACAATGAATACATTATTTTTTTTTTATATTGCAAAAAAGAATCTAATTACGTATTTAACCAGTTTTACTGATTTTCAAAGTACCATTGGATTTTTTTAGTGCTGTGGGTGTTTTCTGCAAATTGAGAAATGCCGTTTTTGTGATCGACACCATTTTCAAAATGTGATTAATACAGTTTTTTGTATGAAAATGGTCTGGCTGTTTATAACAGAACATAGAATTGACTTTACTGCATCCGATAATGTCAATTTATATTTTTTCAAAATTGTAGACTGGCTGCTTTTGCATAACTACGTTCATTTTTCAGAGTCATAACATTCCAACTGTTGTGCAGATTTGATTATTCACTCTTTTTTTACAAACGTGCTATTACTTTAGTTTCACTTTTCTATAGCTGGCTGCTTTTTGCATAACTACGTTCAAGTATTTCCAAAGTTTGATTGAATTAAGATTTTTTAATAAAATGTATGTCACCGAGCATGTTAGAAAATGCATTTTCGCGTTCGTGCATTTATTTTTCAAAGAATTAAAAAAAAAAACCTTTTGATATTTTAACCACCACCTTAGATATTTACCTAACTGCCAGTAAAACATATAGTTGTATCATCAGTAATATTCCTTTTGTTTGCATGAGGCGATGAGAGTGATGTGTCTTATATCTGACTGTTAATAAACATGTTCTTTTATAATTATTATTTTTTCTATTACATTATTCCATTTCTACAATATAAATAAAATAATAGCTTACCATCCTGTCTCTCTCGTCTTCTACGGTTCTGATGAGCTGGCTAAATTGCTTCAGCGACCTGGAGATGACGAGCTCATCTTCAGTCAAGGACTGTCCGATACACTCGAAGTCGAATTGCTCCAGAGATTCTGATAGAGTTCGCTGGGCTGTTGAAAGACCTGGAAACAAGAGAAAATATGGTTAAAGAAGTCATCTTTAAAATCTAATCAGAACACCCAGACACGTAGGATGTAGATATAACTGGTAACATCTTAGTAGGGTATTATCACTCGGGAGGAATATCGGATTTAACCTTCTCGACAAATAAAAGATTTTTTAAAGATTCTCCTAGTGGTTATATAAACCATTATAATGAATATTTTCATTAATTATTTTCGTTTTAAAAATAAGGTCTTTAGAAAACGATCGTTTCGTAAGTTGGTAATAAATTTTGACACAGAAGTTCACGAGTAATGCATTCATTTTAATGTTGGTAATGCCATAAGCCACAGATAGAAATATAGGGAGAGTTGTCTATGCATATTATCTTAAGCCTCCCCCTTACCCACTCCAGACTAAAATGGATACAAAGTCGTTGGAACAATAGGCTTCTTTCATCCCTCCGGCAACTGCACGTGGACCGGACCATCTTCTAGGAATTCAGCAAAAATATGTGTTTGCACATGTGCGATACTGCGACAGTGACTAGTGACTACACAATGTTTTCCACAATGTTTATAATAATAATAATCATTTATTTTATTCATATATATGTACATTACAAAATAAAATATCTTAATTCATACATATATAAATAATTAGGTAAAATTAGGTATATGTAAAAAAAACACATTAGTATACATAATATCCAAAGAATAATATGTTAAAAAAGTAAGAGAATCTTGTAACGAAAAACTCCCTCAGAGACGTGAAAAATGTCAATGTCCAAAGTGATATTGTTCAACATAGAGATAGCCCTTCCAACAGGCATAACCATTGGCAGGTTGGTCCTGTATATTGGAATGTGAAACAGTCTATGTTGACGCTGTCTAAGGTAATTATCAGGAACATAAAAGCTAATGCTCCGCATAATTTCAGGGTTGTCAATAATACCGCGCAACAATCGAAAGAAGTGCGTTGTTAAATACACATTCCTTCTAGTCTTCAAACTGCTGTAACCAAGCATACCCTGGAGAAACTCAGTGGGATAAAGCCATGGATAATATCCGCACTCCCTCATGTAGAGAAACCGAAGAAATTTCTTCTGAACCCTCTCCACCATAAGAGAGTACTTCAACTCACACGGTCCCCAAATCATCGAGCCACTCTCGAGTCTACTTCGCACCAACTAGTTATAAAGAATTCTCAGTACTCGTGTACTACCAAAAACCCTAGCAGTACGCAAGACGAATCCTAACATCTTCAATGAACTACTACAAACTGTTTCGATCTGATCATGAAATGTCAGGGAACTCACAAAAGTGATGCCTAGATCTTTAACCTTCGCAATCCGCATAAGATTCTGGTCATTCATTCTATAGCGGAAGAATAGCGTTTTGTGGGCCCTGGTGAAAGACATAACTGAGCATTTTGAAATATTGAACAATAATTTATTTCGTCTTCCCCATTCAGATACGTTTAATATATCCGTTTGGAGAGAACTAAAATCATCCAAAGTTTTAACCCTCAAAAATAGTTTCAAGTCATCCGCGAATAATAAAAAACGCGATTTGACTACAACTTTTTTAATATCATTGATAAAAATAGAGAACAGTAATGGACCCAAGTTGGATCCCTGGGGAACACCTGAGTAAGTATTAAAAATTTTTGATGCAAACAAGCCATGTGAAACGTATTGATTTCGGTTTCGGAGGTAGCTCGCCATTAATTTTAGCATTCCATCCGAGAAACCGATCTCACTCAGCTTGTTTAACATAACATCATGATCGACTGTATCAAAGGCTTTGGCAAAGTCATTATATGAACAGTCAACCTGATGTCCTGCATCTAATGCAGCCGTAATATAGTCTGTAAATATCATTAAATTTGTTTCAACCGAGCGACCCTTCCTGAACCCATGCTGTTCATCTATTATAAATGGCTCGACTCGAGAAGCGATGATTTTAATTATTAAAATTTCAAATACCTTAGCTGGCGCTGAAAGTACAGCTACAGGTCTATAGTTTTCTACGGATGACTTAGAGCCACTATTGTGTATAGGAGTAACTTTAGATATCTTCCAAATTTCTGGAAAGACTCCTGTATTTAATGACAAATTAAATACCCTTCGGATATTTTTATCAGTAATGTTATCCACAGTTTTGAAGTGCTTTATTTGTTTAGTTTTTTATTGTTTACTTTTTAGCACGAACACTTTGCAAATTTACTATTATGCTCAATGTTTGTTTTTGTAAATTTATTGATAATTTTAAGTTGCCAGAATTTCACTCGTCCATGCACTTTGTAGCTGCAAGACGATTAGTAATCTAGCTTCAATAGGTAAATGTTATCAACTATCAAATATCCTAATTTAGTAAGTGAGGTCTATAATCCCAACCGCCCATGCGCTCTGTAGCTGCAAAACGTGCCGGGATATTTATTCTAAAAATAACTTTTTTTCTACAGACTTGTTTTAAAGCTTCACAAGCTTATTGATCATTTTTTTATTTCGAAAACACTGATCTTCTTCATTATATTGGATGTAAAATTAATGAACTTAATTGTAGAACTTGAAATAGGATTAGGCTACCGCTTAAAAATACAAAACAAAATAGCTGTATGATGACATTCCTGGGCTGGTATTCTGAACGGTATAGTGCGCGTAAAGAATGCTTTGCTATCGCGTATTTAGTACATAAAACGCGCAAAATGCTGTTTACCATATTGATGTGCTGTAAATTTATTTATTTTTATTATTATTATGTTTCTGATCCTATATAATATTGTTGGTGATATACTCGTATGTTGACCAATTACTCGTCCCAACTCAACACAGAACTTTAAGTCCCACGAAGTTGGGACTTATGTCACGAAAAATGTAAAATAAGCTGTTTATAAGCAAATGAATTTAATATCTGTTCGATTGGTTGAAAAAATAATAATCTTAATGTCCCCTTTTGCGTGACAAGAAATAAGTATTTATTCCATCTGCCAGTCTGTAGGACTAACTATGCACAACACTCTTTCCTCTATCGTTCTTGCTCTAACTATAATGTTTTTTTCATCTATTTATATATTTTACGTACCCCTTAATTTATTTAAAAATAAATTAAGACTTATTATTTCTGGCTGCGATACGATCCCACTTACTATTTAATGATGCACACTCCTGAACACTTACTCCCACACTAATACACATAAACACACATCTTCACTTACTCTCATACAAATACACATAAACGAATCCTTTTGTTGTACCACAATTCAATAATATGTATGATTTTTATTTAGAAACTTTGCTGGTCTGTCTTTAAGCTGTATTTTTTTTTTAAATGTTATAATTTCATTGTCGACTGTTTGTTTCTTTAAAATAAATAAATAAATATTATAAGTTTGTAAAGCGGCCTAGAGGTAGTATACTACGAAAATGGCGCTTTATAAGTTATCCATATTAATAATAACAAAAAATATCAATATCCTAAAAACGAAATACTTGATAACTAAAAAAAAACACTTTTCCTACAAAATTACTAAGTTACGAAATTTTATTGTCTTCTTTAAAGTTATCATTAAGTGAGTTATGTTGGATTCAAAATTAAGACGATATGGAATATTACGTCGTACAATACTCATACAATATGAATTATGAGGTCAATATGATGTGTCTAGTGTCTACTATGTACTGTCTGCCGGACCAGACTCGCCCACGCATTCCACAGTGATGCACCAATTATGATAGCGTGCGTGTAATATTTACAGGAATTTCAACCGTGAACCATATGCAGACTCCGTATAATAATAACAGTTGCTGACTACTATCGCAAGATATTCCTCGTAAACGAGTTTAACTTTAAAACAATGCCAGTCTGTTCTGAGAGGGTCAACAAAGGTCCGAGGGAGAAATTCCTTAAAGAGAAAAACGTTACTCTATAAAAATATGGCTTTAGGATTGGTACATTATGCAATTTTACAAAATAAAAATATTAGAGAATTTAATTAGATTTTTAAAATTAATTTACAAGTATTTATTTATTATATTTACTAATATTTACCTAAGTATTAGTTTGAAATAATAAAACATTTATATATATTTTTTTAATGTTATTCAAAATTGTTTTCTTAGTTTTTTTAACTGGTTCAAAGTATTTCTAATACTAAATTATCTTTTTTTTATCGATAATTCTATAACTGGTAATAATTTATTCTTTTATATCATTTTATTTAATCCTGCTTTACAAAATTGTAAATAATAAATTCGATTCCCCGGAACTCATTAATCTACTTGCTTACCGTGTCCCCTCCAGGCCAACTAGACTCTCTGATATTTTCTATATTGGTAAAATTAAAACTAATCATCGGAAACATTTAACGATCCCTCGTATATGTGAAACATTTAACAAAAAAATTAATAGTCTTGATATATTCAACACTCCATACAATATGTACAGAAGAGAAATAATAGGCTTGATTCATGCTCTTCATTCATAATTCATTTAATCATTAAATCAAATGCAATTTTCCACTCTTACTTTCCTTCAATCATCCTTTACCACTCCTTATCAATTTCCTTCTTTTCCTTTCCACTATCTCCTTGTTTAGTCCATATTTATCTTATTTTAACATATAGTATATTTATTATTTATATAGTTTAAACTTCAAGCCGTCGTCGCTTTATTACAGTATTATTTAGTAAATACACAAAATTGGATGGCAGGCCCTACTATGTATACATTTTATATAGTTTTTTAAAAAAATATTAATTTAACCTGTACATCTGTTTGTATTTGAAATAAATAAAAGATAAAATATATGGTTTATTTTTTTTAGACTTTCTTAATTTGTTAATTAATAATATTATTTTTAATGCTCTGTATTACTTATGTTTACATGTATGTATATTTAATTGTATTTGTAACTAATATGTAAAAGGCACTAAGTGCTGTTTATTTCAATAAAATAAAAAATAAAAATTACAGCCAATTACAACAGTTATATAAAGAAACATAATGAACAAGAAACTGAACAAAAATAACATAAAACTATGTAGCAAAAACAAACAAGGGCAATGAAATAATGGTATACAATATATTCATAAACATGACAAACATATAAGACTTCGAGCTAAACCATGCCAATGGATTTTCATCGCACACTGTTTTAGTGGCAAAGAGATCTACGAAAAGCCAGAAGATCTATCCCAAAGAATTCCAAGTTGTTTGACGAATTTCCTAATCTACACATTCTGGACATAGGGGCGTACATTGTTCTTAGAACTACTACTACTACCATCACGCCATTTCCCCGTAGGGGAAAGCAGAGAGAATGGACCGCCACACACGTCTATCCTGGCATACATTCCTAGCGTCCTCCACATTCATACATCTTGTCATACACGCCTTTCGGTTCTGTCTGCTTTTGACATGACCAGCCTTAAGATTTTGGTTTATCTGATCATGCCACGTCTTCCTTGGTCGTCCTCGTCTCACGTTGCCGTACATTTTCGCCATATATACTTGTTTTACCATTCATTCGTCCATTCGTTCTACGTGACCAAACCATCTCAGAGACCCGACCCTTTCTTAATCTTATCAATTATACTTGACTCAGATTTTACACTCTAGCCTGATTTCATCATTTTGATTTTGACTTTGACTTCTGGTGACATGGTTGTGTTATGTACTTACATGGTACGTATTGTATTTAGTTATCTGGAGGTAGAAATTACATACTCCACAGGATGTAATGTACCCAGAGCTCTGATGCATTTGGTACTTAGCCATCTGGTAAAGCCCTCTGGGACCAATATGAACATCTTACGCAATACAGAAATCATGTATTTTTATGAAAACGGGTCGTTTATAGTATGCACCTGTAATACATATGCTTCAGTGCTTAAGAAATAGAATTTTGCGTGAATCTCAGGATGTCGCGTGGCAAATAACTGTACCTATTTTTTGTATCAAATCTACCCCTCCAAAGGACCAAAACTTGCATTATATAAATCCATACGCAGTCCTTTGAGGATGAATTAAAAATGTAATTTCTCGTGGTTACTACGTCACTCTGACGTAATACTTAGTTTTAATAAATACGGTAGCTTTCGAGTGTAACAGGGCTTTTTGTAATGTCTTTTAAATAATAAAATGAATATACAACGTCTTCGTGTCTTCTCAATTGATCTGTTGGACTTCGAATATTTATTCTGTGTGTGCTACACTACATCGGCACATAACAGTTGGGAACATAGAAAAAAAATGATTGCAACAGAGATGGGGCATTACTTATAGCATAAGTATTTTGAAAACGCATAAAAGTTCAATCTCAGTTCTACGTTTCTCCAATGAAGACAGATTGAGAAATTGCTCTGTTTCAAAATAGGAATAATTACCCCTTTGCAATCCGAGCGATCAAGCCACTTTTATTAGAAAACGGTGTTGGACAGTTGTATATAATATAAAATGAATGAATTAAATCTACGAACATATCAATAAGCCATAACTCTTTATTGATACAGCAAACAAAAACAGGAAATAAACAGAGATAATTCGAGCGTTACGTAGTTGAAAACGAAGACGTGGTTCAACGACTGGATATATTTATATAATAATTATTAGGTATATATGTAGTCTGTAGTCTATCGCTAACACGAAATGCCTACAGAGAATCGAGAGGTGTCCGGTTAGCTAGAGGCATTCCTGCATGACGCGTGCGTGAAGGTTTTTTAGAGAATGCGTGACGTCACTGAGACGCATCCGTGACGTCAGAAGACGGGGTCGCGCTGCAGTGCAGAGCCTAAACCATCGTAACGTAATTTTGTCGTTTTTGAGTAATTTATTGATTCGCAATCAGCATTTAATATGCTATAACTGTATCCAACTCTTTTATCGCTACGACAACATCATCATCATCAAAATTACAGTTCCGCTCCCTAGTTAGAGCATATGGTGTCCACAAAGAGCATCTATGCATCTCTGTTAGAGACGCCCCTTCTTTATTTACATTTAAGTCAAGATTGAAATGTCACTATATTTAAACTGTTCCTTTATCCTTCTTATTTCCTTCCCATCCCCTTTCCTCTCTTCATAGTATAGTGTAGGTTCTTTTTTTTATATATTTTCATTTTGTTAATCTTGGTTTTTAATTTTTGTACAAAATTGTAAGATTCAATATGTCCATGATTCGTAATTTTCTCAAACTGGTAGGTAGGAAGAAATTGCCTTAAGGCAATATCCCCGCCCTTATGCATATTTATGTAAATTGTGCACGTATATAAAGTGTTTAAATAAATAAATTGTTACTTTTTTTATTCCCAATGAAAAGGCATACTACCAATATAATAACCTTAACACTTCATGTCACTGTAGAATATCTTTTTACGTCGTCTCAATTCCTCCCCTCCCTGTATCTGCTCACTATGTTTATAAGTTGATAAATTCTTCGATACATATATTTTTTAATCTTTAAAAGGCCGAAAAATAGACTTTTTCAGAAATGCTCGCGGGTCATATAAAAATACGAATCAGCCTGCATGCGTCAAATAAAATAATTCATTACAAAAGTGCACCCCTTTTAGTGAGAAGAGCCGAGTTTGACATTTGTAAAAAGAATTCGATATTTGAAAATTCATTATTTTATGTTTTTTTTTTATTCAATATTTGAAAATTAATGATTTTTAGTCTTGGAATTCAATCATTAAGAGGACAAAGTCTGTCGGGTCCGCTAGTGTTATTATATATATATCGGCCGACTGATACTAGTACCGTACTTATGATAACAAAAATAATTTAAAAGACATTAAGGTTTATTGAGGTTGGATTAATGTAGCGTGCGCGGTGATTATAAACAGGTAATCAGACGATTCGTTTCACTGACCAAGTGGTACAGTGTTGTCTCTTAATTGATATTGCATTTTGATTGAATAAAATCAATCGATTCGTGGAAACATACTGGATTCTGATTAACTTATTAATCAACACTGGCATTCAATGTTCCGATTCGCCGGTTACGAAATAATGATGTGCTGCTCCTCGATCAGCACAGCACAAACTATGGCTCGCGTGCACCGATGTCCCGATTGTGTCGTATTGTAAACCCGAGACAGGATCCGGACTTTTAAATGCGAGTCTTTCTAGATTTTAACAATCACTAAAATAGACCAGATCTTGTCTCGAGGTCCAGGCGGATGAAAAATACAGTTTTGTGTGTGGAATAGAACCAGAATTCTTGACACCACACCCAGTGGTGCATAGGGCACAGCATTGTGAAATCAAATGCAGCGTATCTAGATCATCTGTTGCAGGAAGGTAAGTTGATCAGACTTACGCTTCAGGTGCCAATATTTCTGGTCAACCCTTCCGGAAATCGAACACGGGACCTCGAGCATAAAATGAAAAATACATACAACCCTCACTATACATCGTTCACCGTCTCTAGATAGTAAAGTTTTCATAAACAAATTACAAGAATTTATTAAAGATATTGTTTTTTGGAAAACGTTGATTTTTTATTTGTTCTTTTAGGTTTATTTTTTGTTTCTTATATTAAAATATCTTTACTGTGTATTTTTATGGTGCACGTGCTGTAACGTAAAACTGACAAAACCATTTATACCCACGCACAGGCTATGCCTATTTGGGATTTTTTTTCTTATTTTATTCTGTTTTATGTTTTGTTTGTATGCTATCTTATGTGAGAAAAAAAATACAAAAAGCATTTTTTTAAGCATGGTAGGCGGAAGCGCCAACCACTACACTACACTATTTTTTTAATTTTTAATACATATCCACATTTTTTTAATTTATCGCATCTTTGACTTTGTTTTTTTAATGTTTTTTTTCAATTTATTATTTATTTTACTATGTTAGTAATACATTTTTTACTATTTTTTTTTACTGAGTTTTAAATTATGTTTTTTACTACCTATGTCTTTTACTGTGTTTCTTTCTATGTATTCTCCTTTTACCATGTATTTTACTGAGTTTTTAAATACGTTTTTACTATATTTTTTACTACATGTTTTTCTATGTTTTTGAAACATTTTTATTATGTTTTTTTAACCATGTATTTTTACTATGTTTTTCACAATGTCTAATACATTTATTTAATTTTATATGTATGGATTACTGTTTCTTATATTTATATATATTTTTGACTGGCTTAGAGCAGAGTAAATAATCCTAGTTAGATAGTCAAAGCAACTATGTATAAATGTATAATTGTTCGCATAAATTATGAAAATAAATCAATAAATTGTAATAACATGTATATTTTATTAAATAAAGATTTTAATTTTTAATATATATACTCGTATATATAATTCAAAACATTATTTTTTAGCTATCGCTCTATGGAACTGAGCAATCGATATAAATAAAAACTAAAATTAAGTCTTTTATTGTTATTTGTGAGTCACTGACCCCAATATCCAATTTTCACTTTCATTGGAAAGGAAAATAAATGTAAAATAAAGTAAGTTGCTAGAAAACATGACATTGAAATTTGTAATTAATCTTTTAATACGGACAAAAAAACCTCTATCTTACAACCGGCCGAATCATTTAAGGGGAAAGAGACTAAATTGAGCTGACTAATTAACTGAGAACTGAGCTTAATGTAATTAAATATTTATTTACTCAGGAACCGAGTATTATTTTTTTTACTGGTATCCTTGAGTAAGTGTCTATTTTTTTCGGCCTTTGTTGGTTGTCGTAATTACAGTTAAAACTATATATTTTGTAACAGAAGACTCTGGCTGGTTTGTTTATTATTTGAGGAAATATATTTAATTTATTCTATTGAACAAACACAAATATATAGTAAATATAACCCATTATACGATATTCAACTTTAATTGTCACCCTATACCAATAAACTCTTATCCCTTCCTTCACCCCCTCCCTCTCTTTTTTCAACTGTTTCTCCCACAACATAAAATATTTTCATAACCTAATCAGTGCATGTAAGTAAATCTTAATTTCATATTGTTACTATTGTAAGTGCAACAACTATGGTGAAGGTGTATTGTATAGTGGGTTTTGCATGTTGATTTAATTGATGCCCTGACGAAAAGACGGGTTCGTCTCGAAACCGGTAGCCATTGAAAAGCCGGTGATTGGTTATATACAAATATTTAATAACATTTAGTAAAATGTTTGACCACAAAGTTTATGCTTTATATATTAATAATATAATATTAATTCTAATGGAATTTTGTCGATAAATTATTTATCAGCAATAGAGACCCAGTGTTGATTAAAAATAATGGTTAAATAATTTCTAGATAAATAATAATATTTAAATAAACAGAAATTTTCATATGGGTTTTTCCTCACGGGAATGAATTTAGGTCAGAAATGGAGAACATTTTATAAAAGGGAACATAGATGTATAGGCATTTACAAGGCTTGTGACCTGTCATACTTCGAGGAGGTGTATGAAACATATATACCGTTGAGCTCCTTAAGATTTCATATTTTTTCCATGTATTGAGAGGTAATGAATACGCCATACTCCAGCTTGTCGTGAAAGAGAAGATCTATGGACATAGAGAGGTCGGAATAAAACAGCTTCCCTGGCTTCGAAACATCCGAGAATGGACCAGGGTTAGAACTGTGGAGGAGCTGTTTCGCACTGCTCAGGACTCAGGACAGGAAAACTTTCTCTCGAGTGATCGTCAGCTTCGGGGGGAACCCGAAATGACACGTGAAGAAGATGCGATTATTATGAAATTGATTATAATTTTGAAGTCTAATTAGACAGTATTAGCTGAAATAATCAAACAAAGAATATTGAATAATTTATTATGAATGTAATACATAGATTTTTAAAACAAGACAAGGACAATCAAGACTAATGAACCAGGGACTGAAATTATACAATAAACTACCAGACAAAACTAAACAAAAGACTCAGACAAACTTTACAAAAGATGTAAAAAATATTATTTTAAACAACAGAGTATAAATGAAAAATGTATGTATTATTTTATGTAAAATGAATGTTATAATCCGTAAGGGTTTATAAATAAATTTTCAAATAAAAAAAAATAAAAAAAATAAAAAAAAACAATCAAAAGAGGCTAGCGTAAAACACGACGAATTCTCCGAATGCAACACCAATAAATATTTTACATTTGTTTGATACCGCAAACTCCAATATCACGTACAATTTTATTCCGGTGAGTATTTATTATTTATATCAATGACAAATGTTTACTCAGGCTGAACTAAAACATAAGAGGAAAGGCGGTCTGATTTTCTTCAAACAAACGTATTCCGGTATTTTATGCCTGCCCTTTGGCGCTAAAGCGGTGACTTTTTTACACACCAACGATATGAACCATTGACGCCGCGTCTTTATCGTTTTGTTTTTTTGATAAATTGATCCTTATGGGAGCTAGGATTGTCCAAAAACCATACTAACCGTCCACAAACTTTGGATATACACGAAATTTTGTTTCTATGTTAATAATAAATTAATTAAGCTACACACTCTAAAATATGGTGGAGTTCTATAATTGAGGATATACAGTATTTTTCGGATAATAACACGCACCTATTTGCTCAGAAAATTCAACTAAAAAATAAGGTGCGTCTTACGGGCCGATGCGTTTTATCGTCCGAAACATTTTTTTTTTACCTAAAAATTGAAAGATAAATTTTGGGGTACATCTTATGGTCCGATGCGTCTTATTGTCAACAAATTACGGTTTATGAAGAATAATTCCAATGCTTACTTAGAAATTGTATGTATTTTATGTGTCCTTGTTGGACTTCCAAATAAAATAAAATAGACCTTTAATATTAAATCTTCGCTAAATTAGTTTAAAAAAAAAATGAATATGCGCAAAAAATAAGCTAAGTAATTCCGTTATAAATTTCGGATTTGCGAAGGGTTACGTTGCTTTTTGGAAACCCTGATCGAAATTATTGATTCAGATTTAGAAATGTTTGTCACATTCAACTCGATTTCTGCATAAAATGAAAATTCGGAAAAAAACGATGACTGATTTCTGTATTATTCTTAATAATATTTAAACAAAATTGCTTTATGTCTCATTCTTTGAATACCCCAAGACGAGTCCTGGTTCTTTATTATGCCTTTGTTTCATACTTTACATAATTTCGACGGAATTTATTACAATAAAAATAATCTTAACCACAAGCATGTCTCACTCGCTTAAACGTTAAATTTGTTTGCCGCCGTATATTTATATATTAAAATGAGTTGGTGGCACACTTTGTATCAATACAACGAGCATCTTGAAGAACCAATTGAAATGGCAATTATAACTATTTTTATGTAATTTTTTTAGCTTGCGAATTTTTTCGCTTAGCATATTGTTTTTTTTTTCCCCCTTTTTATGGCCTTTACCATTCTCGGTAATACTAGCTGGAAACAAAGAGTGTTTAAAAATCTTAAATGGGAGCAAAACAATATTACAGACAAGACAGAAAAAAACCGATAAACATTAAACATTTTTAAAATACATGGAACATATCTTAAAATTAAAATTACAACAATTAGAAATGAAACAAAAATCGCAATGATAATATGCATTATTAAGAAAAACACCCAAAACCTTGATAATACATATTTTACAACAAAAATATATTATGAAAACATAAGTCAGCGTAGACTTGGGAAGACGTAGACTCGTAGACTCACTCGAAATTTTATCTTGTTTACTATTCTAGAGATTTATTTATTTATACATCAACGGTTCAAAGAACCTTTTACAAAAAGTAATTAATTTAAAGAAATAATCACAGCAGTGCACAATAATCATGTAGTACATAGTATGAAATAATAGAATAATTAAAACTAAACAATTTAGTAAACATATAATACAAAAATTTAAAAAGAAATGTAACATTTTTAATAAAGATTGTAATAACCATGATAAAATTTTATGAACTAAATATAAATATAACACAGTAAAGTTGAGAATAACTAGATAATAATAATAAAAAAACAAATACACCATTAGTACTTAAAAATTATAAGTTTTTTGAGCAATAAAATAAAAAAAAAAAATTAAAAAGTTAAATTACTAAATAATACCTCCATTTAGTGAAATTATTATTAATCGTTGGTTGGAAGAAGTTGCCATTTGGCAATAAATTCACCAATGTACAATTTAAAATTATGTCTAACATGTTAAATAAAGAAATCACGTATTCCAGGAAACAAAGTTAAATTTAATAATATATTTAAAAATAAATCAATTATTTTTCTAAAAATAACGACTGAGAATTCGTTTTAATTTATGAACAGAATTTGTATTGAATAATAAGATAAACATAATCTATGAGAACTTATTTCTATTTACATAATAAGAGCTTAAAATATTCAGATACAACAATAATTATTTGATGATTATATTTTACAATAAATTTTATAACATTATGCAGCAATTAATTGACATATAGCATGTTGGTAATTATTATTGTTATGCAAGAATTCACAGAAGGTATTACTTATTTTTTTATTTAAATAGTTTGTCCTGTGGTGCAGTAGTAAGTACTTTACTTCCGTAAAAGAGGTCCTGGTTTAATACTGACATGGTTACAAAGCAGTATCAATTAAAAAAGTATTGTCTTACAATAATGCCTGAAACGGGTAGATGAATTTGTGTATCTGGGATAGAAATACTGAGAAATATATTGAAAAGACGGGTAGTGCCGAAAGCAGGCTGAACGGTGCACTAAAATCTACCTTGGCAAATAAATGTTGGTCGAAGGAGACTGAATTGGTAGTTCACAATTAAGTCCTGGAGCAGACTCTTAAGTATGGAAGCAATGTATTGAATTGGAAAAAAAAATATGAAAATAGGAGTGCTGTCGAAATGCGATATTTCAGGCGAGTGTGAGATAAAACTTTGAAGAATAGGCGCACAAATATCGAGATCCGAATTATTTCTTTGAAAATAGACGCACTGTATTTAAAATATGGTATTTTTATACATTATTAATGATAAATTAAACTCTTTGAACCTACTCTCCAAAATAATTTTAATATCCTCTTTTGCATGACACGAAATAAATATTTATTCAATTTTCCAGGCTGTAGCACTAACTATGCATAACACTCTTTCCTTTATCGTTTTTGTTCACATAATATATATTTTTTCATACATTGATTTATGAAAAAAACATGCTTTATTGTTTATTTTTAAATAAATCTGGCTGCGATACACTCCCACTTGATTTTTAATGATGCACACGCTTACACACACCCGAACACTTATTCTCATACAAATATACACAAACCCACCTTCTTAATGAGTCATAATTTCATATGCATGATTATTATTTAGAATCTTCGCTGGTCTGTCTTCAACCTTAAAGATCTTTGACATGTAATTTAATCATTGTTGACTGTATTTTTCTACATAATAAATAAATAAAATAGCGAAATGCTGAGATTAACATTAACGACAAAATTGAAAAAGGAATTATGCGCTGGTTTGGACATGTAGAGTGAATGGACGGCGAAAGAACGGCTGAAAAGATTTCCTATGCGAATGTTGGTGGATGCAGAAAACGGACAAAAACCAAAAAAGACATGTAAAGAAGATAGACATATTAAAAGTCGGAATAATAATAATCCCGTGCATGAGAATATGTATGTAGAGAAAGCAAGGTGTGTATATAATGACAGATGAGAAAAGGGGTTCAATTTATTTATTTACATTACAAACAATAATAAATGATAACAATAATAAATGATAAAAATAATGTGACCTCACTGGGGTTACCCGTGCCGAGGACATGTAACAATACACCTTTTTTTTGCGTGTGAGAATATACAAAGAAGACTTAATATACAGAGAAAAATAACATAATGTTAAGACAGTTTTAAACACCACGTACTTATGTTTATATTTAATTTCTGTATTCCAGTATTATTTATATTATAAATCGTAAAATAAAAGAGCAAAAACATAACATAAACTATACGTTTGTGGAGCAGGTGATTCAATATTGGTTAGGCGAATGAGCCAATCCATTTTACTTCTACCCACCTCCACTATCCATTTTTTTATAGCTTTTTTGTACATTTTTTCGTTACTGATTGTTTTAATGGACAGTGAAAGTAGGTTATAGATTTGAATGGCATAATACTCAAAATTATTTTGTCTGAAAGTGGTATTTGTTTATGTTGTCTTTGTGTTGAGGATCTAGTGATTTTATTTTTTTAAATCTGTAAGCGAGTGTTGTTTCAGCGTATAATTGCTTTAGTGTCATAAGTTGTGATTTTTTAAATATTCCTTAAGTATAATATGTTTGTTTCTGTACTTTAAGTATTATTTCAATTATGGATTTTTGTGCAACAAATACACTATTTAAAACTGTGTCGCTCGCACCACCCCATCCGATTATACCGTACTCCAAAATTGGTTGGAAAAATGCAAAATAAATCTTTCAAAGTTCTTTTCCATTAATAATATTTTGACTTTTAAAAAAATATATACGTTAGTCTATTAATATATCTTGTCTATCCTCTCTGCCTGCTCCCTACGGAGAAACAGCTTTATGGTTTGTTTGTTTGTTTAACCTTATCAAATTATTTTTAAAAGCATGCACTCTTCGCAGCTAATATATATTAATATTTAATTAATTTACAATGCTAATGTTTACAAAGCCACAACTAATTGGCACATTCGCAACACATGGTTCATCGGCAGAAGGAAAGTAGAAAATGACGATAGCCTATTTCTCGGACGTATTGAGACGTAAAAATGCAACAGATGCCATATTGTCAGCGGGCAAATAATAATGAAATGACGTCACACATTCTGTAGCCAATAAGACGCGACGCGACAAAAAAATAAATTCAATACACATATGCAAATGAAGGAACTTTTTCTACCATATTTTAAGAGAGATTTACATGCAGTGACGAATTTTAGATATAATTTGACAACTTCCAATTTCTACAGGCGATTATTAGTAGGCTAAGATGTCAGAGGAATTCAATATTTTAGAAAAAATTCAAACAAGAACCAGAGCTAAAAATTAAGGTCCGTATAACAAATAGTCACAGGAAATGTAAATAATTTAAAAAAATGTTTTTAATCCAAATATTTTGTCTTCATTACTGTTATTTTTTAAATAGTATTCAGAAAAAAATATGACATAATAATTATGTATTTTGTCTGTTTTCATTTTAATTATGTCTCAATTCTTTTTTTAAAATTTTTTATTTATGACAGAATTGAAATTATTATTAGTATTGATTTTAAACGCATGTTCATTATAGCATATTTGTACGAAATGCTGAAAAAAAAATTTCCTAACTTTCCTGACATATCATATTCTGCCATCTAAATAACCCTCTTCTTCACATACCTCTTGTTTCATCTAATTATAGGCAAAATTCATATTTATGGCGAACTTTTAATAATTTTAATGTAATAAATAAATCATTTAACATAGATTCATTTGAAAATAATCTTAATAACGTGCGGCGTTTGCTTTCGAAATAGCTCGTAGTATTTTTTTCTTTTCTTTTAAATTTACATTTAATTACAATTCATTTTATGTTCGAGAATCTTTTTTAACTTACTGTGATGCTACTTGTGAAAACCTGTAATTGGCTTATTTGTTATTTGTTTTGTTATATAAATATGATATAATTATAGCTGTTGGTTATCCAAATAAATAAAAATAAATAAAATAAATAAAACAATGACGCTATAACATGATATGTTTGTGATACCATATTTAGCCATATTTCAAGAACAGACATGACATCTTTAGTAATAAAGTAATGGTTAACAAAACAAGATATGTTTGACATATCTATAATTAATATTTAATAATATTTTGCCATCTAAAATAAAGACGGCACATTTGTTGTCATATCATATTTGTTGTTAAGTGACATATTTCAATTTGCCATCTTTGAAAATAGAAAAATAAACGTATTATAAAGTGACAAGGCTAATATTCTCTAACCCTGCAAAACGAAAACATACCATATTTTGCTAAATCTCATCGAGACGAATCCGATGATATATTTGATAATTCAATACGCCTAAGTCATCTTCCCACAGAATACATTTTTTTTTCACCACAACGGGCCAGGAAGCCCGATTACAGTGGTGAATTATATCACAGAACACCCAGGCTTGAGAAAAATCACATTAGAAATGTGTTCACGGAAGCCGCCATACTACATCCAGGGTCCCGATACCAATGAGAAGTTAACATTTATCTTCAATTTTATGTACAAAGTAAAATTAAGTTTTCTGTATGAAAAGCAGAATTTGAATACAATTTTTTCTTCTAAACATGTTCAATTATAGATTACCGACGAAGATACTTTAAATGTTCATGGAAATATAGTCATTTTCGTACATATATATCGGTTTTTCTCTATATACAGTCGAAGATAACTTTCTTAACTTCCCATTGCAATCGGGGCCCGGTAGTTCAATCAACTCTATCCGTGTTTACAGAGAACTGCACCCATGAAGTGAAGATAAATCGAATTAAAACTATTTTCGTTATCTTGCCGACACACAGACTAGTGAGAAGTGAGTATTGAGTGACGCCCGTGTGTGGCTGGCTATGCCTGTGCAGGCGATTGCGGGATCGAAAGAGAAACGACTTTATTATTTTTTACACATGATCCCTTCCGGGCTTAAGGACTATTATAAGGGATGCTTTCAAAAAATGTGGTTCCTTCCTACAAACAAGATCTACAAGACCTAAGACAGAGGCATTTTGAAAATTGAAATATTTGAATAAATAATAAGAACTTAAGTATTCCTCATAGAATTAAGAATGGTCCAGAAACCGCATACGCACATCAAATAGAAGGCGACTCAACTACTCATAAATGAGTAGGTTTACGTTTTGCCCCATTAGTTTCTTTGTAGACGTCGCTCAGTAGGCAACTCCTGATTTGAATTCAACTATGCCGTGTTGTGTTCTTTTAAAGTGTAGAAATACTGCTAGGATCTTAAAGAAACAGGATGGCATCACATTTCATGCGTAATTAACAAACGAGTGTTTAAGTAGCAAATGAATTACTTAAACATTGAATTATTTTTCCATCTGCCAGATTGTCGAAGAAACAAAATGAAAATTTCGTTAGTGTTGCCAGGGTAGATTTTTTTTTACCCTACTTTGCTTATTTAATAAAAGAACTAATGAAAATTAGACCTCGGATTAAACAACGCCGTAGGGGACATTAGAACGAAATTATCCTTAAAACATCAAATATTATTTGGCATAATATAAAAATATCCGTTTTGTGTCAAATAAAATTAGTTTTATATTTTCAAGTTTTAACGTCATAAATTCAATTACTTTTATTAAATGACCCTTTATTTATCTAATCTGTTATGTCAATCAATGTTTCCGCGTGCACATTAAAATTTAGAGAAATTAACAGATTTATATTTTTTTTACTTACATTTGTGTTATGATTATTTTTTTTCCCCATCAAGCAACATTACCCGGCGACTTAACGTATGCGCGCGGCGAAAGTGTATCTAAGTAGGGGAATTATTGGACACAGTCGGATGTATTCAAATATGATTCTACGCTCCTTCTGGACTATTCTTAATTCTATGGTATTCCTCTTTTTTTTTAAATAAAAAAATATTGTTTGTACTTACATGTAAACAAATATTTTGTATTATTATTTATTCATATTTTTTCCTTTTAAACTAAGATCAATAATAAAATAATGTGACCTCACTAGGGTTACCCGTGCCGAGGACACTTAACAATATACTTTAAAAATATTTTTAACAGACATAGACGACTTAATATACAGAGATACTGAATAAAATGTTCAGAAAGTTTATATTTAATTTATGTACACCTATATTATTTACCTATATGGTATAACGTACAACAAAATAACATGAACTATACATTTGTGGCAGGGGCGAACCGTGTATAGAAGCAATTATGCGCAGCTTACCATTATATTTGACTAACCATAACAATATTTTATTGTAACTTTATTTACAGAAAAAACAAATAAACAATTACCATTTATTTAAAATCATTACCACCGTTTGTATTTTTATCCTAATATAAATATAAATTTTAATAAAGCGCGCCCAGCGCCTACGGTGGGCCAAGAAACTAGATTATTCCTGCTTATTTTTCATACAAATAAGTATGTATATTATATTTTGAATGTCTTAACCCCAGTGCGGGTTTTTTCTCCTAGATTAAACTTGCAGATTACACAAATTATTCGAAGATTCTTGATTCGGAAGACAGTATTTCAAACATTGTTTCTTAAGGACTATTTTTCTTTGAGATGGTATTTTTGACATAAGACCATAATTACTTTCATGCGTCATATTGCAAATTGCAGGGCATATAACGCTCCACGCGGCCGTTTTTAGCACCATTAATTACAAGAACAATGCAGCCAGTTGACATTTCAATTGAATACCTAATATCGACTGAATTCATCTGGTATTTTTTATTTATTTTTTAATGAATTATATATTAAAGTAATGGATAATATATCTATATAATATAATATATCACGAAGTTACATCGTTTGAGTTGATTTCGTGGATGAGAGTTGTTGTATCACACAGAACCACAGAAAAATATCAATTCATAGTATATACATTATATTATGTAGGTACAAATATATGATATTTTTTTATAGCTTACCTGCAAATAAAATCACCATTCGCCACTGATTTGTGGAGCAGTTTATTCAATATTGGTTTGGGCGAATGAGACAGTAAATTTTACTTCTACCCAGCTCCACTCTCCATTTTTTAAACATTTTCTCATTTCTAATTGTTTTAATAGACAGTGGAAGTAGGTTATAGATTTTAATTGCAAATTACTCAAAATTCCTTTGTCCGTAAGTGGACACTTACTTACTTTAAGATACTTCCTCTTGTTGAATCGATCGATTAGCGCTTTAATTTTCAATTAATGTAAGAAGAAAATATCGGAGGATAGAAGGATAAAGGTCTTAGGTTTTGTTAGCAGGACATAGAGTGACTTTACTAATATGTTCACAGTTGAAACACTATATTGCTCACTTGTTCGTCCTCTTTTAGAATATGCATACGTGATCTGGTCTACCTTCTATCTAGACCGGATAAATAATATCGAATCGGTGCAACATCGTTTGCTAAGAGAGGTAGCATATATGATTGGCTACGAGAGGGGAGACTACACTTACGGAGAAATGGAGCCAATGTTGAAAATCTCAAGTCTACAAAAACGTAGAAATAATATTGACTCCATATTTATGTTTAATTTACTGAATGGCTTAATTGATGTACCATCGTAACTGGAACAAGTGGCATTCAATATTCCAATCCGCTGGTTGCGAAATAATTATGCGCTCTTCCTTGATCAACACAGCACAGACTATGGCTTGCATGCACCAATGTCCCGATTGTGTCGTATTGTAAACTTGAGACAAGATCTGGACTTTTTTGGTGTAAGTCTTTATAGATTTAAAAAATCACTAAGCTAAACCGAATCTTGTCTTAAGGTAGTAATTTGTTTTTGTCCTAGCATTAATTTTATTTAGTTGTATTTTATTTGATTAGTACCTGTATTTATTATAAGAAATTGTATTTACCATTGCTAGAATGGACTGTATAAGTCCGTCGATAAATAAATAAATTATAAATTTCGCACATACGAGAATTAAAGATCCAATAGGGAATGTAAAGATGTGCGCTCGCGTTCGGGTTTTATAAATATCTACTCTCTGTAATTAATTAGTAATTAGCTATCATAGAGATCGGTGTAGCATGTCGGAATAATGTCACTTGACACACATTAACCGAGAATTATTATGGAGATATGCACTTTGTCGGGGTCATGATTCATTGCTTCAACGACCATTTCGTCATTTCTAAGATAAAATGTAATATCTAAAAAACCTGTGCTTATCGTCATCATTTCCCTTTCCTGATCCAGTAAAGCATATGGCACTGCATTTGTAAACCAAATGCAGCGTATTTTGATTATCTGTTACTTGAGGGTCAAGTGTCCAGGAACAATTGCAATGTAAACAACCTTTAAAATCAATACAGGTAAACGTCGTTTTGCGCCGGTTCAACTAACGCCGATTTACAAGTATACCGTTTGGTGCAGGCGTGGGATTCCCCGGTTCGGCCGACTCCAGACGAACGTAGGCGCCGCGGTTCTAATAGCAGACACACTTTTACATTGATTTATATTGATTTCATATACATATACAATATAAGTAATTAAAAGTAGTTTAAAAGTATAAAAACATGTCAATGCAGCAGAGAAAAAAGAAGGAATAACAGGTAAAGAAGTAATATTTAAAATTTGAAAAAGCAATATAAGGAAAAGATTTTGAACTAAAGGTAGTTGATAAAATTTCAGTAAAGCGATTTTCGCAGTAATACAAAATTCAGTAGAAAAATTTGATTAAAATGAACAATATTAATGTAGGTAATGTGAAGTGATGTAAGAGAAAAAGGGATCAACGGGAGTTTTATTCAAAAGCTTTCAATACACTATTTTTGAATAATTGTAATCCTGTATGATAGATATCTATATGGTTAAAAAATTTATTAAAAGTGGAACACGATCTATGTAAAAACGAATTCTGAAAATAGTTCGTATTGACGCTAGGTATTCGAAAGGTTGGGTGATTTCGTAGGGCACGTGATGGACAGTTAATTTGAATTATGTCATATTTATTTTCTTTTATTTAGGAAACATACAGTACAGTTACAAAGTTTAATATTTTACACAATTAGACTTAACTCTAATGGACCAGTGAAGTTTCCATATTATAAAGCTTAAAGGTTAATTATGAAAGTATAAAAAAGAGCGGCGTGCGTGCATAAGAAGATGTATGAATGTAGAGGAAGCGAGGTCTGTATGCCAAGATAGAGTGTTATGGCGTTCTATCCTCTCTGCCTACCCCTACGGGAAAACGGCGTAATGGTTTGTTGTTTGTTGTTGTTGTTGTTGTAATAAAGAGAAGGAAAAAGAAAAACATAAACGAAAGTTGTTTAAAAATTAAAATTTAAGTAAAAAAAAGATATTTTAAAGTTTGTAGTTTGTAGTGAGTATTTACAAATGGAAATAATATTAAAAATTAAGAAAATTTGTAGGAGTAATTAAAAATTAACAATTGAAATAAAGAATGAAAAACATGCTCAGATGTAAAAATAAAATAGTAATAACATTTTTTTTAAAAATGGAAAAATATAAATATACACATACATATTTTAAGGGATTCAAAGAAACGATGAGAAGAATCTTTAAGTGAAATGTAAGACAGTAAATTGAGGTCAATTTAAAAAACATCTTCAAAATTAATGAATACATATATTGTCATATGTATTGTTTATTGTTTGTGAACCAAAATAAATAAAAATAATATAGTAAGAAATCAATCGTGTTCGGATTTTTGGGATCGTATGAAATGGGCCGTATTGGCACCTTCCAGTCAAGTTGGAAGACAAGAACATGATGTTTTGATGTGGATACAAAACAATGCGGGAAGCGATGCTATGGTTCTCATATTATTGACATTGCGGTAAGTGTGGGTAATTTTTATGATATTGCAACACGATATAATTGCTGCGACGCGCAATTTCATTGTTTGTTCTAAGAAACCGCACGGAAGAATAAAAACAACAAAAAAGGTTGCCAGATGCTCATAATACCAGTACATAATGTAACCACCAGACATTGTGATGCGCGGTTACCACAAAAACATTTTTAATCCTCTAGACGCAGTTTTTTTAAGTGAATTACGTGACAATAGATGGTTTGATCAGCGAGCGAGCGGGAAATCCAGAAAGCGCTGGAAAAAAGACAAAAGAGCGCTTGTGAAGACAATGATGCAAAATAACTCAGTCTCGAAGTCAGGTGTTGAATGCTTTCACTATCTTTTGCGAAAAATCCAGTGTCAATTGCATTGGATTCATGTATAACTCTGACATTTGTTATTCGTCGTACTGATTTCATTTTTTGCATAATCCTACACCACTATTAGTAAAGATCAACAACAACAACAACAAACCATCACGCCGTTTCCCCGTAGGGGTAGGCAGAGAGGACAGAACGCCATAACACCCTATCTTGGCATACAGACCTCGCTTCCTCTACATTCATACATCTTCTCATGCACGCACGCCGATTATTCCTACTTTTGACATGTCCATCTTCAAGTATTTGATGGACTTGATCGTGCCATGTCTTTCTCGGTCTTCCTCGTTTTCTGCATCCATCAACATTTGCATCGTAGATCCTTTTAGCCGTTCTTTCGCTGTCCATTCGCTCTACATGTCCAAACCAACGCAGCACCCCTTTCTTGATTCTGTCAATAATGCATGTCTCAGCCTTACACACTTCACGGATCTCGACATTTGTGCACCTATCATACATCGTTTTACCACACATTCGCCCGAGGGATCGCATTTCGACAGCATTCAACCTACTTTCATCATTATTTTTCCAATTCCATACTTCGCTCCCATACATCAGAGTTGGAACTAGAACTCCGTTGTGAACTGCTAGTTTAGCCTCCTGCGATAAACATTTGTTTGCCAAAGTAGATTTTAGTGCACCGTTCACCCTGTTCCCGGCACTCACCCTCCTTTCAATATCTTTTTCGGCCTTTCCGTCCCTAGTAAACATACTTCCCAGGTACACAAATTCTTCTACCTGATTCAGAATATCTCCGTTCACGCTGATCTCACATTTAGTTATATTTTCATCCCTTTCAAAAACCATCACTTTCGATTTATCAACATTCATAAGCAAATGTAAATATTTTTTTAACGAATGAGGAACTTCAGCCCTACGGGAAATTGGATACAAAAAATGTTTTCTTACGCGGGGTAAAAATTAGAGCATTAAATTGTACTGCAAAGTTTCTTGAAAATGTACAGAAAAAATAATAAAAAATATTTTGATAAAAACGCACTACTTTAAATGACGTCACTGGTTCGAGTGAATCAACCTATGATCTAAGATCTATGGAAGATTTCCGGTCTGCTTGTCGCTTCTGGACCAATGGAAAGAACTGAATGAGAATAAGCGGAAATGAACCTCTGACGTTACACGCGGAGTTATTTCAGAAATACAAAACTTTGAAAAATCGTAGCGCCGATAATACGATATATAAAAATAAAAAAATAAAAATATGACTTAGTTTAACAGTCTATTGACAATTTTTTTTTTTTTTAAACCACCGAACCTCCTCATTCTTTCAATTATAATCCACATTTGTCAACCCTGCGGGAAATTGGATACAATAAATATTTCTTTGCACGCGGTAAAAATTAGAGCATTAAATTGTACGACAAAGTTTCTTAAAAATGTTTAAAAAAAAAAAAACAAAAATATTTTAATAAAAACTATCTACTTTTGAAGATGTTATTGGTTCATATAAAGCAACCAATGATAAGAGAGCTGTGAAAGATATCCGGTTTACTGACCCTAGACGGACCAATCGGCAGAACTGACACTTTGCAAAAAAACATTTTGCTGTTCAATATCAAAATTAAAAGAAATACTTTTATTAAGGTTAGAATAATTTATTGGGTCATTTGGCCATTTTGTGTTCGAGTCCCACTTTTGTTTTAGTAGCTTTATTTGTATGATTTAATTTCCATTCATATTTTTATGTTTGTTTATTTACTATAGTTTATCACTTTGCAGAATGTAATTTAAACCTTGTCATGTATATTTTTCTAAATGTAAAAGCCCGCTTCACGAGTTTAAAATAAAACAAATAAAAAATAAATAAAATACATATACCTGTTATATCATTACTTCGTCATTCATTTTTTTTTAAATGACTAAACCATCTAAGTGACCCTTTCTTATTTTTATCAATTATACCTATCTCAGATTTTCAGTCTCGCCTGATTTCATAACCCTGTCATATATTTATTTCCCGCACATTCGTTGAAGAGATCGCATTTCGACCTCGTTCACCCTGTTTTTATCCCTCGTCTGCCAGTTTCACGTTTCACATCCAACAAGTGAGCAAAAAGAGTGGTAGTGTTATATTCAGATAAAATCACGATTTATGAAATTTATATTTGCAAAAAAAAGTTACTCTATATTAATACCTATATGAGAAGTCAATCCTTGAAATGTTTCGTTGCCTGTGCTTTTTTGCAACTCGGACAAAAAGGAATATCTCTTTTATGGAGTCCATATTGTCGGGATCGTAGAACAACGACGCAAGTGATTTTCTTCAACTCTACGTAAGAGCGGTTTGAAATTTTTTTGACACTTTATTTCACAACTTAATAAGTGCAAAAATATACCATTTGATACTTGGGTAAGTTACACATATTTTTATTATTTAATTTATTTCTGAATTTAGCTTATATAACATGGTATATAAACTAATATTTACACTATTTTTACTTACATCTTTTTACAGTAAATAATTTTTAAATATTAAATTCATTCAATTTCAATTTATTGCAACAGATGAAGGAAATCCAGCCAGTCTGCAAGCATTTTGACATACTCAAACATTGTTGAAATTCATTCAAACTCATTTCATTCCTCATACTTTCAGACAACTCTTCATACATTTTTAAACCTTTATACATAATACAATTTTGGGATTCTATTTATTTTTAAATGGCAGCATTGTCTATACTTTTAGTACGGTTCTTATAAAATGTTTTATTTGACTCTATCTTATTAATAAAGTATTTGGGCAATCGATTGTATAAAATATAAATATAAAAAAAAGCATTATATTATATATCAGTCTTTTTTCATTGCTATCCAATCGAATTGAGTTCTATTCACATTTTTTATATTTTAATATAACTATTTTTCTTGAGCACTATTCTCGAGGCTTTATTTTGAAGTACTTCCGATTTATTTAAATTTCCGTCATTTGCTAAAAATAATACTGTAGAGCAGTAATCTACAGGGTGTTCTTTAAACCCTGTCACATCCGAAACCACGATGATCAGTATGAGCAAGAAGACATATTGGCACATTAAAATAAATTTTTAGAACGAATATATTTTTTTAAAATAAAATATTTAAAAAACAAATGGTTGCTAATTTCTGCAGGGGAGAAACGAGGAGGGGGGAGTCTGACACACCGTTAACCACGCGGCCGCGACCCCTCTCTCGCTTCTCCCCTGCAGAATTAAGCAACCATTTGTTATATTTAATATTTTATTTTTACAAATTTTTTTCGTTCTAACTATTTTTTTATATATGCCAATATGTCTTCTTGCCCATACTGATCATCGTGGTTTCCGATGTGACAGGGTTTAAAGGACACCCTGTATATGTGGAATAATTATAGTTTTATATATGAGTTCTGCAGAATTTCTATCTAATTTATTTCTCAAACTACCTAGAAAGATATTTTTTCAGATATGTTTTTTAAAACATTCTCAAAGTTTGCATTCATAGTTAATTTCGAGTCTAAAATTATACCCCATATAATTTAAGGAAGACCGTGGAGTTCTATAATTGGGGACATATGTTAAGAATGATACCACTGCTTACTTACAAATTGTATTTATTTTATGTATCTTTGTTGAACTTATTAATAAAATAAATAAAAAACCAAGAAAAAAAAACTTTTTGAATATCAAATATAAGTCAATGTCCCATTTTTCGCACATCCGTCGTTGTTCCACGATCTCGACGGTGTAAGCAAAACCTTGGCCAAACAGTCGGTATTATGATACACAATGCCTAGCTCAGCACATTCTCAGCCTGGCGTGGCATTCTTTCCCATTAATGAGCGGGTTCCTGCGTCGTCGAACTTCACCTTTCTCACAAAAGTCTGGGATTCAGGAACCCGAAGAATTCTATCAGTAGTAGTATTTTGTACTCGTATATACAAGAGCATCCTTAACCATTTCATAACGGATGATCATTAAAATACGAATACACAAAATTTAAGATTTATTTACTACCGCACCTAACGAAATTAAAAAGTGGTTCAACAATGTTTTGAGTATGTCCAAATGCTTGCAGACTGGCTGGATTGCATGCATTTGGATATACTCAAAACATTGTTGAATTAACTACCTGGTAAAAGAAGAAGTATGAAAAATTGGAAAATTGTTTTCAGGCGTTGCCTAGTAGATGAATTGGTTGGTGAATTTTTTTTTTCAATTTTTATAATTCTTCTTTTACCATTGATAAATAATTACCACAACTTAAGACGAAATTCCGTTAAAACCCCTTAAACAATTTAAAATATATATTTTTTTCATTTGAATTTTATAAATAAAGGCTTACTCCGAACTCCTGTACACTGAACTCGAGTTCGTTGAAAATGATCTGTTTGACAAACACAAACTAAAGCGATGGTCTGGCTTCAGTAGCTCACGATCACAAATAACTATCGACGTGCTAATAAGCGACGTGATAACAATTTCTCACCATGGTTGTTTATAGTATTCGTGATCACAATGCAACATCCGTGAACACTTAACATTAAATATCAAAATATTTCCGTTTCGCGACGTATAATCCTGCTGCGCAATCACATATTTGAATTTCACCGGTGTAAATATGGAAAATATTCCAAAATGCTATTTTTATTTATTTATTTATAATTTATCATGCTATTTATTGCATTTAGCCAGCGCGGCGGTTGGCAAGCCAAATGTCAAGAAAAGCAGTCGCCATAGCAATTGTAATTTAATTTTCACTTTTTTGTATTAAATGCTCCTTACTATTTTGCAAGTGCAATAAATTGTATTATTTTTATAGCAAACACCGATTTTTCGCCAGTGAACTGTATTTATTTACGAGGAAAACAAAAACAAACCAACACGAGCTTTGACTTAGAGATTACACACGCGTTGATTTATGACTGCGATAACTTTAGCATGTTCATTATTGTTCATTGTGATCGCTCAAATGCTTAGCATGATTTTAAGCACGTCGATAGTTATTTGTGATTGAGCTACAGAGTGACGTTTCAGGCATGCAAAAATCTTAATCATTTCCCCGTACGCATCCATTAGTTTAATTAACATGATTTTAGTAAAAACGAACTACTTTGAACGACGCCACTAGTTCTCCCAAATCAACTAATGATATAGAGTTGGGTTAGATTTACGGTTTACGGGAAGCCAACTGGCCAATCAGCACGACTCACCTAGAAGAAGGGAAACAGAACTTGAGACGTCACACGTGGAGTAATTTCACAGTAAAAAAAGTTTGAAAATCATAGCGCTGATAACACGATACATACAAAAAAAAATGTTTTATTGGCTTAGCCATTTTTTTTTATTAATAAAACCACTGAATTACTTCGTAGTCAATTTATTTGAAAACGATAAAATAAATACCAAAATTTTTGTAATATTGCTTACGTATATTTAGAATACCAATTCTTTTTTACATCCATGGGAATCAATTCAGGTCTGAAAGGGTTTATCACGAGGCGAGGATACGAATAAGGAAAACCGACAATAATACTTGAAAGGATCAAAGAATTTTAGGTTGGAAGTTTCGGTTATTAAACAATTCGTAGAGTCTAATTTTTTTTCACAATTAAAGGGTATACGGCAAAAACGGGCAAATGAAATTATTTCATTTTTTAATAAAATACTTTTCTTCTTTGATTACATAATAGAAAATTTTAATTTGGATACAGTCAAGTCTATTAAGGACCTTGTAGTAATCATAGACTGTAAACATTCCGTTAATTAACATATTGATACTATGATAAACAAGTCACTAAAACTCTTGGGTTTTGTTAGCAGGATATCTAGTGACTTTACTAATATGTTCACGGTTAAAACACTATATTGCTCACTTGTTCGTCCTCTTTTAGAATATGCATGCGTGATCTGGTCTCCCTTCTATGTAGGCCGGATAAATCGTATCGAATCGGTGCAACATCGTTTGCTAAGAAGAGTAGCGTGGATGATTGGCCTCGATAGGCGAGACTACACTTACGGAGAAATGGAGTCAATGTTCAAAATCTCAAGTTTACAAAAACGTAGAAATAACAATGACTCCATATTTATGTTTAATTTACTAAATGGCTTAATTGATGTACCATCGTTACTGGAACAAATGGCATTCAATGTTCCAATCCGCCGATTGCGAAATAATAATGTTAACATATTACAACAGAGATGAAGAACATCTAAGAAAAGGTAATATGGAAATCTAGGCATCTACAGGGCTTATGACCTGTCAATGGTTGGTTTAAGTGGCCACTTTACACACTGTGTAACATTCACCATTCTGCCTATATTTTAACATCTATATTCCTTCAATTCTTTCATCTGTTGATGTTTGTGAAGTTAAAGAGCTGAAACCTTTATTTATGCAGGTGAGATTCATCTAATTGAATTATTTCACCTACATACTAGGCAACGCCTGAAAATGTTATTTTTTTCAATTTCTATACTTCTTCATGGACCAGGTAATTTATCAACAATATTTTGAGTTTGTCCAAATTTTTTTAGACAAGGACTGGATTCAACTCCCTGGGGAGCTGTTTATATTAACATATTACAACAGAGATGAAGAAAATATATTTGTTCAACAAATTTCTTAGATGTTCTTCATCTCTGTTGTAATATGTTAATATAAACAGCTCCCCAGGGAGTTGAATCCAGTCCTTGTCTTCAAAAATTTGGACAAACTCAAAATATTGTTAAATAATAATGTGCTGTTCTTTGATCAGCACAGTACAAACTATGGCTTGCATGCATCAATGTCCCGATTGTGTCGTATTGTAAACTCGAGACAAGATCTGGACTTTTTTTGGTGTAAGTCTTTACAGATTTAAAAAAATCACTAAGATAGACCGGATCTTGTCTTGAGGTAGTAATTTCTTATTTTTTTGTCCTAGCTTTAATTTGATTTAGTTGTGTTTTGTTTTATTAGTGTCTGTATTTATTATAAGAAATTGTATTTACCATCGTTAGAATGGACTGCATTAGTCGGTCAAATAAAGAAATAAATAAATATTTTTTTCTATAAAATGATATGAATAAAATAGAATATTCAAAAATAATAAAATTGACTCCTTATCTTAAAAGGTACGAAAAACATATGGAGGCGCGGCCGGTAAAAACCCAGTCAAAAAATCGATCATTTCTTCAATTTTCGTCTGTTCGAGGAAGGCGTTTTGTAAAATTTAACTTGTTTAATTTATTTTATACTATTTTATTGTTTGCACCACAACCGGCATTGAGACTCAATTACAGCACAGTACCGCAGGCTTGAAAGATATTACATTTAATTTTTGTATTCTTACCGGGAATCGAACCCAGAACCTTTCATAAGTGTCTTAATCACTACACCAAGGAGGCAGCCAGTCTTCGGTTATTGTAAGTATAAATATACTTGATAATTTTATGAGGAACAGAGATTTACATTGGTACACAAATATGAAACCAACAATATATTTAAAAAAAATATATTTTACTTTGTTTTTTACTATGGTGTTTTCTTTTTACTACGTATTATATGGTTTTTATTTATGTTTTTTTACTACATTTTTTACAGTTTTTTTACTTTTTATTTTACTATATTTTTTACCATGTCTGTTACCATTATTGTTGTTTCTATGTATTAATAACTGTTTTTTTTATATAGTTTTTTAACTGGCTTAGAACGGAGTAAATAACCCTAGTTAGATAGTCAAAGCAACTTTATATAATTTTATGTATATAATATGATAATAAATAAATAAAATTATACGATATATAAATATTTAATAACAATTAATAAAACGTTTGAACACAAAATTAATGCTTAAAATATTAATGACTGAACTTTTAAAATAAGTTTCGGTTTCCGCTGAAAATATTGTTTCGGTTGGTCACTTATGTGTACCATAGAGTGAGAGATCCCATTTAGGGACATTGAGTTTGAGATGGCTTTGACAGAGTTAAAGCAATTAACTGTTATTCTGTTAGTATTGCTTTCCCGACTAGAAGAAAGTCGAACACATCCAACGAAGTAAAAACCAGTTTTGTACTCCATACAAGACAAATTATTATGGTGAAAAAATAACTAGGTAGCTCAAACCGCCAGACAATAAAATGGGCGATTTATTTTCACTTTCAACGTTTACAGTACAGGTCCGAACTCCGAACTCCGAACTCCGAACTCCGAACTCAATATATAAGGCACGAAAATGTTTTGTTAAATTTTTAGTGAGATTAGAATTAGAGGTGCACCACAATGAGGAACTTCAGTCCTTCGTGAAATTAGATGCAAAAAACGTTATCTTACGCGCGGTAAAAATTAGAGCTTTAAATTATACGGCAAAGTTTCTTGAAAATAAAGAAAAAATACTTTAATCAAAACGTACTACTTTGAATGTCGTCACTAGTTCATATAAATCAACCGATGACAGAGTTGTGGAATATTTCAGGTTTGCTTATCGTCAACGGACCAGTCGGCAGAACAGACCGAGAAGAAGCGGAAGCATTCTTAATGATGAATTGCTCTTAAACAAATACACATAAACACACCCTCTTACACGTATATGTATATGGCGGCCTCCATGGTGAAGTGGTTAAGAAAGTTGAGAAGAGAAGAAGGAAGAAGAAAGAGTAAGTAAATATAAAGCAGTGAAAAAAGAAATAAAAATAATATAAATATACACGTACAACCAGTGGCGACCACTGGCTGAAAAATATGACGGTTCACAGTGTGTAATTTGATAATTAAAGGTATTATTAGTACATGCATTTTCCCTAAGTAGGCAATATGGAAACATTTCAGATATCATTTTTCAACACTTCACATCGATTTCCTTATTATCTAATGTACAGATTGTTTTATTAGGTCAAATATTCGTACAAATTAAACTTACTTATTTTTGTAGAAAAGCTCAATTCGTCGTTCTTTTTTATTTCCGAACACTTCAAAGCACAATGATTTTAAATTATATTGCGAAAAAGCCTTGCATTATTTTTATTTAAGCTTCCCTGAGGAAAATGTTATATTTTCGTTTAGTAACGGTTTGTCTTTAAAGGTGCGATATCTACAGTAAAAAATAGAATAGATCAGAAACTTCGCTGGTCTGTCTTTCAAACTAATCTTTATTATTGATTGATTTGGTGTTTATTTTGTAGAACTCCATATTTAAACTTATAATTAGAAATCAAACACTGATTTGAGTCAACTGAACACTTTATTTTATTTTTACAAATATAAACATATAATTCTATAATAATATAATAATAAAATAATATAATCTTTATTATATCATTCAACCATTGTTGATTGTATAATAAATAAAAACATCGTAGGTCTGTTTATATTTTTGAACCCAACTGTATTCGAACTCAATTCGGTTCTGAATTAGTTTAAAACGCTGTTATAATGACAACGATTTGTGCAATTTCTCAAGAAAACGATTTGATTCAGTTGATGTTATGAAAAGCAAAAGGACAACTTTAGTAGGAAAATCGCCGTAACACGTACCTACTTACTTGTGTAGTTTTATTTTGGCCTCAATTGATCTCTGGTATGGTTTATTATTGTTTATACCGTGTCACAGTCACCGCTAGTTTCATTGTTATAATAACTGCACTATTGCAATAATATTTATTGTACGTTTCATAAAAGGTACAATAAATTAAAAATATTTATTTATTTATTTATATACGACATTTCTGTTATTTACATATATGTGGTATAAAGAGTGCTTAAAAATAAAAATATTTAAAAAAAATCGAGTATGAAATATTAATATACTCGTGCTGTACACATTATTAATTACTTAAAAAAACATATATATTTTAAAGAAATTATACAATAACAAAATACATTAATCAATCAAATTATAACTATTCCAACCTAATCTTCTGAAGATGATTTGCTCTTTTTGATAAAAATATGTTGGTCACTTTATTTTTTAAGTTAGGCAGAGATAAACTAAATATATCGAAATGTGATGCATATTCATTCCCGGTATTCTGTAATCTAACAATAGGTGAGTTATATTGAGCTACCGTTCGACAATTTTGACAATAAAATATTGTAGACGTTCTGCTTAATCTAGGTGGTACATAGAATGAAATCAATTTCAGTAGATCAGGGGTATCAAACATTGGTTTTATTATTTTATATAAAGTCGTAAGATCGGTCGATGTTCTTCGTTCTTGCAATTTAGTTAATTTAAGAGAGTCTAAAATTTTGTTCTAATTTAATTGATTAGTAGAAAAACCCATCTTAAAACCCATATTAAAACATTGTCATGTAAAAGATTATCATTCCAACATTTACTAATAACAAATTACAACAGAGATGGAGAACATTTTACAGGCGGCCTCCGTGGCGTAGTGGTCAAGACGCTTGACTCACGCACGGTAGGTTCCGGGTTCGATCCCGGTGAGAACACATTTGTTTTGAAATGTGATTTTTCTCAAGCCTGGGTGTTCTCTGATGTGATTCACCACTGTAATTGGGCCTCCTGGCCTGTTGTGGTGCCAAAAAATGAAAATAAAAAATGAAAAAATAAAAGGGAATATAGAAGTCTAGGCATCCACAGGGCTTCTGATCTGTCATTGGCTGGTCTGAGTAGCCACTTTACACACCGTGTAACATTCACCATTCTGAATGTATATGAACATCTATATTCCTTCGACTGTTGACTGTTGACGTTTTTGAAATTAAAGAGCTGAATCCTTTATTGGGCGGGTGAGATTCATCTAATTGAATGAGGCACTTCAGCCCTACGGGAAATAGGATACAAAAAATGTTTTCTTGCGCGGTGTAAAAATTAGAGCATTAAATTGTAGTGCAAAGTTTCTTGAAAATGTACGATGAAAATATTTTAATAAAAACGCACTACTTTGAATGACGTCACTGGTTCATGTGAATCAACTATGATCTGAGAGCTTAGGAAGATTTCCGGTCTGCTTGTCGCTTCTGGACCAACGGAAAAACTGAATGAGAATAAGCGGAAATGAACCTCTGACGTTACACGCGGAGTTATTTCAGAAACACAAAACTTAAAAAAAAATTAGCGCTGATAATACGATATACATTTTTTTTTTTGACTTAGTTTAATAGTCTATTAACAATTTTTTTTTTAAATAAAACCACTGAACTTGCTCATTATTTCGATTGATACGACTACTAGGCAACGCCTGAAAATGTTTTTCAACTTTTATACTTCTACACTTATTTGTTTATAAATTTGTATAAACCACTTAATTTTTTTAATTACACTTCGACCGGTTTCGAGGTTACTACCTCATCGTCAGGAATTTAACTAACTTATAATTACATGCGTTGCTATGGTGGTAGTGCTCATTTATCTACCATAACATGTAATTTAAAAAAATAAGTGGTTTATACAAATTCATAAACAAATAAGTGTAAAATGTCATACCACAAAGTGAAAAATGTTTTTGATAACAATAATATTTTATACATCTTCTTGGACCAGGTGGATTTATCAACAATGTTTATGAAATATAGGCATATAGGTGGTGGGGTGGTATAGGCATGTTCATATATTTTACAATATTAACAGGACAACACAAAATTAATTTAGGGGAGTATTTAGTATGCGTCTCACCAGTCGTCGGTCTTCCTCACATATTTACTAGATAACAATGTACTAGAAAGCATTTTTTTTAAATAATATGGTATACTTCAAAATTGTTTAAATTTCTTTACTAATGTTTTTTTTTCTATTCTTTTCTTGGTTTTATTTATAAGTACATAATATTTCACTTTATAAATTTTTTATATCACCATGTATTTTTATGTATATTTATACTAGTTACCTAAGTAGTAATTTTAATTACTCATACATATATTTTTGTTATTAATATGTATTGCTTACTTAGTTTTTTTAACAGGTTCAAAATATTTCTATGACCAAATATTTTATTTTTTATCAATATTCTTACAACTGGTTATAAATTTTTTCAACTGTGTATCTTTTTTTTGGATTTCTTGATTTGTAAATAACTGTTTAGTATTAATTTATTTTTACTTACATGTATGTATTTTATTGTATATGCAACTAATATGTAAAAGGCACTAAGTGCCGTTTATTTCAATAAAATAAAAGGCAATATTTTATAATATATTTGAAATAGTTTAAGTTCATTTAATTTATTTATTTGTGTAACTTATTGGACAATAATTTCAAAATCTTGTAAAATGAGTTTTAAAACTCCGTTTTTCTGTTTTTTTTTTTTCAATTTTTTGCATAGGGCCGTATTGATTCAGGTTTTTATTTAATGCCGCTGTAATAATTACGATACGAATGCCCACGTAATAATGAATTAGCAATTCAATTCAATTCATTTATTTAAAATATAACATTTACATTACAAACTTATATTCAATACGTACATATTATTAAAAAGAAAAAAAAATACACGAAAGAGACTCATGTCAAAGTAGTAGAAGAATCCTGCTCCGGAAAACCCCTTCAGATACATGGAATAGATCAATATCCAGAGCGATGTTGTTCAGCATAGCGGTAGCCCTTCCAACAGGCAGGGTGGTTCTGTATATCGGAATATGAAACAGTCTAGGCTGACGCTGTCTTAGGTAATTATCAGGAACATACAAACCAATGTTCATCATAATCTCAGAATTATCGATCATACCGCGCAACAATCGATAAAAATGTGTAGTCAAATACACATTCCTTCTAGTCTCTAAACTTTTGTAGCCAAGCATACCCTGGAGAAACTCGGTCGGGTAGAGCCGAGGATAATACCCGCACTCTCTCATGTAGAGATATCTCAGAAACTTCTTTTGGATTTTCTCTATCGTAAGAGAGCATCACCGCGAGGAATTAAAGTAATAAGATGAAGAAGAATCAGGGTGATTTACCCACGGTATCTTGAATCAAAATAATTATCAGATAAATTTTTTAGCACTAAAAGATTAAGTAAAGGCGTGTAGATAAATAATAGATAGTTCACCTTTATCGAACACTTGATAATTTACCTCGCAAAACAAGTTCAGAGAGTGCGCGCAAGGTTCTGCGCAGGTGTATATACCCGTTATGCGACGCGCGGGACGTGAACTCCAGGCTTGCAGGGCTCGAGACAAGACCGTAGGTTCGCGTCGGGTCTAAGATCCGCCCAAGGAAAAGGGGTTAGTGAAGGGAGAAAAGGATCAATTACAGTTGTGTAGTTCGTGCAGTGATGTAATAGTATCTATTATAATCTAGAAGAAGGAATTACATAGTATAATCATGATTATTGGAGATACAGATCGGGTAAAAGCGATTCTTGCGTCAGTATTCAAATGGACAATCACGCTGTTTTCTGAAGGGGTTAGCAGAAAGGATAGAACGCCACGCCCCCATGTCTTTGCATACAAACTTGGACATGTTGAGCGAATGGACAGCGAAAGAACGAGAAAGGCTAAAGAGATTTACGTTCGAATAATGAAGAACGTAGAAAACAAGAAAGACCGAAAAATGATTCCTTGTTATTTTTCATATACACAGTTGGTCCCATTGAACGTATTGCGTCTTAGAGACAACTAGCGTACTGGATTCCCGTGGCCCCGATTACAATGGGAAGTTAACGATTATCTTCAATTTTATCTTTTTTTAATCTACAAAGTAAATTAAGTTTTCTGCATGACAAGCAGAATATGCAAACAATGACCTGGATTCAATTTAACAAGTTTGTAAAAAATTGGTTACTGGGTTTAGGTCGAAAAAAATCGGAAAATTCACTCAAAATACATACCTAATCAATTAATATTGTAAATTAACTAGTAGGTAGTAATGAAATTGTTTATTTTTGCATAAAAATGTCTGCCTTAAAACAGGTTGTACCTAGTGAATCAGACTAGACATGATCCGGAGAAATCGATTACCTAAGTGTGTATGTAGTAGATAAAGTAATTGTTATTTTGTCAATAAACTATGATTGTTATTTATACTATTTTTTTTATTTTTTTCTTCTTAACATGTTCATTTGAACGCAGTTATGCAGAAAGCAACCAGCCATAGAAAAGTGAAACTGAGATAATAGCACCTTTATGAAACGAGTGAATAATAAAATCTATACGACAGTGAATGTTTTGGATTTTGACAAATGATAAACATTAGTTTTTTACATTACAAACAAGAATCTAAGTATGTATATGATCAGTTTTAATGATTTTAAAGTACCGTCAGATTTTTCTTAGTGCTGTGGGTGTATTTTGCGAATTGAGAAATGCTGTTTTTGTGATCGAAACTTTTTTCATAAGGTGTTTATTACAGTTTTATTAAATGAAAGCGGTGTGGCTTTTTTAAGCAGAACATAGAATTGGCCTTACTGCACCCGAAAACACCAAATTCAAATTTTTCCGAAATTGTGGATTGGCAGCTTTCTGCATAACTACGTTCAATTATAGGTTACCGACGAAAATACTTTAAATGTTTATGCAAATATACTCATTTTCGTACACAAATATTTGTTTTTCTTTATAGACAGTCAAAGAGAACTCTGTTAACTTCGTACTGCAATTAGGGCCCAAGGCTCGTATTCTAATAAGAAGTTAAAATATGATATCTTCAATTTTATCTACAAAGTAAAATTGAGTTTTCTGTATGAAAAATATATTCATTTTACAATTTAAATTTTCTAAACATGTTTAATTACAGGTTACCGACGAAGATACTTTGAATTTTCATACAAATATACACATTTTCGTTTAAAAATATCGATGTTACTTTATGCCGTTTCGGTATGTACCGATGAAGATATCGTTTATAATCGCGTCCCAGCTCAGGATTAAATACGATAAGTATTAGGTACCGTACCTATGCAAACGTCATATGTACCAAAAGCATATAGATTATTCCTATTCGTAGTATGGGTGGATTAGTGGCTATTACAGTAGATCAAATATCAGTAGGTGCATGAAGCGTGCTCAACCAATAATAATAAGCTATTATCCTGGTTGTTTAACTAAAGCTGGCGCGTTCGCAAAACTTACACAAACGCATTTAAAATCTACAGAATGTTGATTTAAAAAACGGTAATATTAAAATTTAACCAAATGTGCTATCTTTTATTGAAATTCTGTGTTGGATTAGGGATTGTGTATATGGAAAAAAATGCGTTAAGAAAATGTAATATATCAATTTATTTTTACAAAAGTATATTTTTTATTTAATATTTTGTGTTCATCATTTTCGACGAACTAAATAATGAAAAGGTCAGTTTTTTGCTTTTTGTACTGTGCATATTATTATGATAATGAACCCAAAGTATTAAAAAAAACATGCTTGTTTAAAAATAAATCAATACAAGACATTTTCTAAAAATACTTTTTTTTCACTCAAATCCAAAAGAGATTTTTATAAACATTTAATATAATTCAAGATTTTTAAACTCAATATTCTGTTCATTCAAAATGTTTATCTGTAAATTTTGCGAAAGCGACAACACTAGATAATTGACCTATACATGATTTGATTAAATGAAAGTAAATACTTATAAACCAGTGTTTTTAATCCATAACCTATTCATCAAATACATATTGTTATATTTTTACTATTAAGAATCGCAGCGAGATTCAGACAAACGCAGAAGCATCCTGAGTATATTTTATTACCATATCATTAGCAACTAACAAAACAGTAGTTGTGTATGTCACGCTCATAAGCGCGTCTGAGCGCGAGAGAGACAGAGATTATTTTCATAATGCGTTTACCGTGCGATGTCGTACCATGGGCTTATTCACAGATACTACACAATTCATTTGTGTAGGTATTGCAAACGCGCCAGCTTTAAAAAATCCACCAGTACCACGTTTTGACAAAGAGAAAATACTTAAGTTACAATAAATAAATATAATACTACACTTCTACATGTTTCTATAAATAAATAAGTTCTGTTACACAAAATAAATAAAAACAACTTTGTTTTTAACCACTTATTTTTTGTTTTTTCTACCGACCGGTTTTGAAACTACACAAGCTTTTTTATAAAAGTATACTTAACTTATAACTTGATAAAAAAGCTTGTATAGCTTTGAAACTGGTCGGTAGAAAAAAAAGTGGTTAAAAACAAAGGATTTTTAATTTATTTAATCATAATAAATTACAATGAACTTCCATCAAGAATTTTCACTTACAAACTTAAATGTTTTAAATAACCACAAAGTTAGTGCTTTAAATATAAAATTTGAATTCTATTCCTTTTTTAAATAAATATTTCATGTCAACCATGTCGGAAATCGAACCCAAGACATCTTGCATTGTAGGCAAACGTGGTGACTACTACACCAAGAGGCCGACGTGTTGAATATTTGGGTTTTAAAATCTCGTTTATCTAACGTTCATTTACTTTATTTTTGAATTGCGCGATTTCGAAAGAACAGGTTTTCAAAATAGCAAAATCGGATTTCCTTACTTGTAATATAAGCTATTTCGCCGACATATTTTATGATTCGTCGATGATTAATTTATCCGTAAAGAATGGTGATTAGAATATTATATGTATTGAAATAAGTATATTCATACATGTTCCGCAGTGAGTAGGGTAGCCATATTTTGCTAGGGTCTCGTCGGGACTCTCTGTGATGGAGAGATGTAGTAACAAAAAAAGAAATTTGTAAAAACGAATTTTTAAATATATAATAGAAATAGTTTTCTTACGTTTTATGTGGTGTTTCTCTCTAAAAAAGTACTTGCTGAACATACTTTGATGCTTTCACTTCAAGCAATACTTTTTCAACATTTGCGCATCTGTTAAAATAAGTTGGATTCGTAGAATATTAATCTAATACCGTATACTGATTCTACAGCCCTTGGTGTGCTATGCTGAACCGCGCTCGGGGCCGTATAAAACACTTTATTTGTCTCGTGTATTTTGTAAGTAAATACATGAGACAAATGTTTTTTCTACGGCCGCGAGAGCGTTTGGAATACCAGCTCTGGCAGCAGACGACATCCTTCATCGCTCCACTGCAATTGGCCGACGCCAATGATAATAGTTTTTATGAAGAGAGGAGAGGAGATGGGAAGGAAAGAAGAAGGAGAAAGAAACAACTCAAATAATTAGATAACGGCATTTCAATCTTGATTTAAATGTAAATAAAGAAAGGGTGTTTCTAACATTAGTGGGTAGATAATTCCACAGCCAAGCAGCTACTACTGTGAAAGAGGAGGCAAGAAAATAAGAGCGGTAAAAAGATTTCCTCGTTACTAGAACGAAGATATAGACCATGTTTTGATAGAGGTTGGAAGAGCTCTCTCAAATAAACAGACAAAGTGGGGTTATTTAAAATATTGTGAAGAAGTGATAGAATGTGAATGTTTCTTCTATGCCTGATACTGAGCCATTGTAGTTGCGTGCGATATTAGGTTATGTGGTCGAATTTGCGAAGATTAAAGATATAACGTATACAAACATTCCGCAATCGTTCCTACTAATCAAGTAATTCAGAGGTAGCATCTGGGTAACATACATCCGCATAGTCAAGTCGTAGAAGAAGTGAGCTCTGGACTAATGTTTGGTTAACATTGATTGACAAGAAATTCTGTAATCTTTCATTGAAAAGGTTTCATCGGGACGTCAGGACAGTGGGCTTAATAACGGTGATAGTACCGATGTATCAGGACGGATGGCAACCCTGGCAGCGAGTATACGAACTATCCACCTGACGATTTGAATGCACCAACGAAGTCTTAGAAACCAGTTTGGGAAGAAAATGGTTAAGTAGGTAACATGCTGTACCTTATGTTACCTTGACCCTATGATTAAGGAAAATAATACGTACAATTTAAGCTTTCTACGGAGGCCATAAACCACCCAAATCCTTGTGGTATTATTTAACGATGCACAGATTACTACCTCAAGTAGGTCAGAAGAAGAAAAAGAAACCTTTCCAGCAGCCATGTTGTGCATTATGTTTTGAGAACAAATCCATGACTGAAGTACTTTAAATACATAGGTCCCGATTTTAAAAACCAAAATTCTTGATTTTAGATGGTATGATCAAGATTTTAACTGTAAAATTAACTACTACCACTACTGCCATCACGCCATTTCCCCGTAGGGGTGAACAGAGAGAATGGACCGCCACGCACGTCTATCCTGGCATACATTCCTAGCTTCTTTCACATTCATACATCTTGTCATACAAGCCCTTCGGTTCTGTCCGCTTTTGACATGACCAGACTTAAGATTTTGGTTTATATTTTATTTGTTTATTTTATTTATTTCGAATACAAACAGATGTACAGGTTAAATGAATATTAAAAAAAATAATTATATAAAATGTATACACAGTAGGGCCTGCCATCCAATTATATGTATTCACTAAATAATACTGTAATAAAGCGACGACGGCTTGAAGTTTAAACTAAATAAATAATAAATATACTATTTATTAAAATAAGATAAATATGGACAAAACAAGGAGATAGTGGAAAAGAAAAAAAGGAAATTGATGTAAATAAAAAAGGGACGTCTATGACATTAGTGGGTAGATCATTCCTTAATTGAGCAGCTACTTTACCTAACTATTTATTTATTAGAAAATAAAAACCAGGTTGTGGTAGAGCGTGTTGCGATTGCTCGGACCTCTGATCCCTGGGTCCGCGACACTAGCCACGGGACCACACCCGGTTCATTATTATATTTAGATTGCTCCTAACGACAAAAATAAATTGTGAGTCTCAAAAGGGTGAAATTTCACAGTGCCCGAGATTATAATATTTCAAATGAGGCCCGAAGGGCCGATCAACTTAAGCCCACAGGGCCGATAAAACGAGGCCTGAAGGGCCGAATATCTTAGCATGTAACAGTCAGCGATAGCCGACTGCTGCCTGATACTGTTACATTAATACTATACTGTAATCAGTAGATCTTCGTATGTCCTAACTATTTTTGGCTGGAGATAGATTGGGAAAACAAATTGTTTATGGCTGTTATGTATGCGCTAGATAAAAGAGAAATAAACTAAAGAAACATTAGAGCAGATCAAACCTGTATGCGTTTTACAACCAGTTAGAGCAATAACCATATTCGTGAAATGTTCCTGGTCATAAATTTCATCATCATCATTCCCTTTCCGCGCCTAATGGTGCATAGGGCACTGCATCGGTACACCAATCGCAGCGTATCTTGATCATTTTTGTTACATGAAGGTGAGATGATCAGACTTACGCTTCAGGTGCCAGTCCTGAGACTATGAAATATTCTAGTGCAAAAACACCCCTTTAAATAATATTTCAGATCAACCATGTCGTGAATCGAACCCGAGACCTCTTGCATGGTAGGCAAATGCACTGACCATAACACCACGAGGCCGACAAAGGTCATAAATTTACCAGAGCATTAATCAACGAGTTTCAATTTCCCCGGAACCGAAATGTTATTGCCGAACGAGTGGCATCAGTGACACAATGTAAATTTGCGATTCGCCAACATTCCGTTAGGACAGGAAGGCTTTTGTGGTTAGGTCATCGTTATTAATGTGGGATCTAAATATATTGCGCCCACACTCGGATGGTTAATAGTAAACAGACATACGAACATGGAACATGGCTACATCGTGTTATGTAGGCACTTACTAGGCACCATTTGCTTCATAGAGACAACCTTTAAAAGGAGTCTTATTATGAGTATCACGCATTTCTATTTGATTTCCAATAATTAATTTCTAAAAATGTGACGCACTAATGTGCATTATAAGAACATTGACTAATTTACACAACGCCCTTTAAACATACTTAAATATAATTTATGAAGGTACTGGATATTAGACTTTTTTTTTAAAAGAGTTATTGACACATTTCTGGTCCTGTGGTTTCAAGAGGAAATCCCAGCAGAATTATTGCTCGTACGAGATTTTCTGTAATTTAAACTATTATATACTAAAAAAAAGTTCGACTTTCGCTCAGACGAATTTCTCTTTTGTGACCCCAAGAGTGATCAATGTTCAATGTTCTGGGTGGACATTTTAAAGGGAAGTGTACAACAATGTTTGAGTATGTCCAAATGCTGGCAGACTGGCTGGATTTCCTCCCTAGGGAGTTATTCATATTTAAATTTATTTTGGGCAGAATGGTGAATGTTACACAGTGTGTAAAGTGGCCACTTAAACCAGACAATGGCAGATCATAGGCCCTGTAAATGCCTAGACGTTCATATTACCTTCTCAGGAAGTGTACATGTTTGGATTTTGTTTTAGAGAAGAGACAATTGCAGGAGACTGCTGCGAGACATTGCATAGATTTATATATAGTACTATTGAGCATGTTGTCCAGCGTCGCTACTCGTATTCTAAACCGCTCTCGCGGTCGTAGAAAATACTTTTATCTCGCGTATTTACGTGCAAAATAAAAGCTTTTTCTACGGCCGCGATAGCGTTTGGAATATCACCCCAAATGTTTATTAAAATTTATGTTAATGTAATATTTTTTATTTGCAGTATTCTTTAATAATATGCATGCTTCCACTTTCTATTTTTTGTTTTCGAACTCAACACAAGGCTCTTGGCCTAATAGAGTTAGTTAGATACACCAACCATCGTATTCACTGGACTTGACCTCAAAATGTAAATGGGGGCTAGATTTCTTACCGTTCATGCGCTCTGTAGCTGCAAGACGTGCTGTAATCTGACTCATATCTGTTTTAATTGAAATGTATTGTCAACAATGTTTTGAGCATGTCCAAATGCTTGCAGACTTGCTGGATTTTCTCCCTAGGGAGTTGTTCATATTTAAATTCGTTGCAACAGAGAGCGAAAACATTTTTGAGAAGGGAATATGGGAGTCAAAACATTTACAGGGCTTATGACATGTCGTTAGCTGGATTAAGTGGCCACTTTACACTTTGTGTAACATTCACCATTATGCCTATGTTTGAACATCCACATTTCCACAACTTTTCCACAGTGTGTAAAGTGGCCACTTAAACCAGCCAATGACAGATCACAAGCCCTGTAAATGCCTAGACTCCATATTCCCTTCTCAAAAATGTTTTCCCTCTCTGTTGCAACAAATTGAAATACATCGTAATTGGAAACGAGTAATTAAAATCCCAATCGTCCATGCGCTTCGTAGCTGCAGGACGTGCTGGGATATTTACTTACTGTACAACGCCCTTGAGGTGATTTTTACAAAAATGGCGATATATGAGATATTTAACTATAGTAATGCCCGCACACAGTAGTGCATAGGGTATTTCAAGTGCCAGTCCAGGAACAATGAAATATTATGGTGTAGAATCACCGTTTAAATCAATATTTTACATTTACCGTTTTCAAAGGATAAACATGTTACTGAAATAACTGCATTTACGCTTAGTTAACATAATGAACAATCCGAGAACCGCAATTTCGCTAAGTCGTGTCTTCGTCGAGTGTGACACGGGACACGATACATATTATTTTAAACTAGCGGACCCGACAGACTTGCTTGGCTTGCCTGCTATTAGCTCGAAAAAAGACTCTTCATTGATAAGTAGGTACCTAGGTAATTGTTTATGATTGAATTCCAAAACTAAAAATTATTAATACTCAAATATTAAATTTAGGTATTGAACCTAGGTACTTGTTTATGGTTGAGTTCCAAAACATAAAATAATCATTTTCAAATATAGATTATTTTTGCAAATGTCAAACTCGGCTCTTCTCACCAACAGGGGTGCACTTTATTCATGAATGCGATTTCCAAAAATGTATTGAATGTCAGTTAACATTATTTTAGTATTACCAAAAATCCAGTAAAAATAAATAAATGCGAAGAAATTATAATAAATGTAAGGAAAGAATCTGATTGGGATCGATAAAAAGCGAATGTAGTTTGTAAACATTCAAAAACAAACTTTTTTTACACACAAAAAAATAACATCCTTCCATTTTTTTGTATGTGCAATCTCGTCGAATGCAAACCCTGGTAGGTTGATGAAAAAAATATTTATGCTTTTAACTTTTTTTTAGATTTAATTAAAAATATGAATATCTACGAACATGCGCAGCGCAAAGATCTACATTTTGCTAAAAAACGGCCCGTAAATAGATTAAGCCGTTTAGGAGAAGTTCAGTGACATCATACGTACAGAATAATTATATATATAAAGATATAAACGGCGAGTACTTTTTTCTTTTTCTTTCTTAGAAGTACATTCTAAAACTCAATATGAATAACCTTTTCTTGCAGTAAAACCAATTAAGAGTGATTTATGATTGGTTTTGCTGTAAATAAGATTATCAGATTACTTTGTTTTATCAGTAAATAAAGTTTTGAAAATGACTTACTGCCTTTTTCGTGTGTGTTGTTTTATTAAAACATACAACAATTTAAAAAAGTTTTGAAGTTAAAATTTTAGATATTTTTAAAAAATAGGCGGACGGAATAAAGGTCTATGAAATACTGTCCAGTAAAAAACATTTTTTTGTTAATTATTAGTATCGTAAAAAATATTTTTAAATTCGTAATTTTGAATACCAACTGTCATTTCATTGGCCACGCCCCTAATACGTCACGATTCATGTTTATTTGGTCCTGCACATTCAAATTTGTTAAGAACATTGTCACGAATCTTAAAGTCACAACTACCAAGTCCAAACATGTTGCGTTTTTCTAGCAACGTATTTTTATTAAATTTCTTTTTTTCATTTATATATGAAAATGTTTATCCACAATATACTTATTGATTTCGAAAATACAATTTATTATTATAAATCTATTACATATATTTTATCGGTTTTCGTAGTATGTGATATTTCCCTATTCCTCTTTCTTCGCTAACATATATAGACCATGCGGCTCGACCGTGGAATCATCTCCCATCCTCCATCAGAGATGTTACTACAGTATCACTGTTTAAATTACGTCTGAAGAAACATCTCCGCTCTCTTCCTTAATCTCTTCTCCTTTCCTCTATATTCGTTTTTCCCATTGAGTAATAGTATTGATTTAAGGTAATTTATATATATATACAAATACAGTATTTTTTTTACATGTTTTTTATTGACGTGAATTATATAAATGAAACTTTTATTTTATTAACATTATTTTGGGTTTGTTCTAATTTTTGTAGACAAGGACGGGATTCAACTCCCTGGGGAGCTGTTTATATTAACATATTAAAACAGAGATGAAGAATATTTTAGATAAGGTAATATAGAAGTCTAGGCATCTACGGGGCTTATGACCTGTCATTGGCTGGTTTATTTTATTGGTTGGTGGGAAGAAATTGCCATTTGGCAATAAGCCAAAAAATGTAAAATTTACATTATGTACAAAAAGTTATAAAAATAAATAAAAAATACAACCCATACAACGATTTTAAGACTTAAGTCCTCAGATGCGTACCCAATACCTACATATGTATTTATGCAAACATTTTGCGCAGTACCTAAATGAATGCCATGAATATCTAGTGCGCGCGGAAAGCTAATGCGCAGCATCCGGTAACCGGTAATTATGTTCTGTTGACAATTTGTACACAATATTATATTCAGAGTGAATGGACCGCGAGACTGACGCTATGTTGTCCATTTCTACAGACTTCGACACAAATTTGAGTCTCGTCTCAGTCGCACCAAACTAGAGCTAACACAAAGAAATCCCCGTGCGCAACCCACCTCCACTATCCATTTCTTAATAGCAATTTTGTAAAGTGAGTTTTTACATTTTGATCACTCAAATGCTTAGCATGTTTTTAAGCACGTCGATAGTTATTTGTGATTGAGCTATAGGTATATTTGGCGAGAATAAACAGTAACGTGTGACGAGGACGACCAACGAAGACGTGGCACATTCAGATAAACCAATTCTCTCTGCCTACCCCTATAGGGAAATGGCGTGACGGTAGTCCTAGTAGTAGTTGATGGATGCACAAATCGAAGAATCCAAATCAAACAAACACTTAAAAATGGACGTATCAAAAATCTGATGAATCGGCGCGCGTGCATAAGATGTATGAATGTAGAGGAAGTGACGTCTGTATGCAAAGACAGAGTGATATGGCGTTCTATCCTCTCTGCCCTACCCTTACGGGGAAACGGCGTAACGGTTTAATGTTTTTTTTTGTTTTTATATTTGTAAGTATAAAGTACCAAAACTTTTAATTTGCGATTTAACTGATTATTTAAAAGTGTAAGTGGGGATAGGCGACGTCAGAGAAATTTGATGAATAGGTAATTTGAATATGGTATTTTTGTCACTCTCTCTTAGATGCCTCCCCGATAATGTGCAAAAAAGACAACTGCATGTCGGACTGATTATACCTAACTAAAATTTTAACCGATTCTGCTTCATCAGCATCAGAAAAAAATCTGTGTGGGTATCTTTTCCGTTTTTCGTATATCGTACGTCCGAAGACGCCGGATAAAACTGGGCGTATTTTGGGGTTTTTCAATGTTCCTAGCTCCTGTAGGAAAAAAAATATTGAAAAAGAAAACCGATAAACACACGCTACTGGTAAATATCTATATTGTGTAAAAAATTCACTACTCTAGTGCCATAATCCAGGGAAAAAATACGAGAATACGTTTGCATGAAGAAAGGTCTGACCGCCTTTCCTCTTAACCATTGTGCAGAGTTGAATCATTTTGAACGAATTCAATAAAAAACTTATTAATATTTAAAGCATTAACTTTGTGGTCAAACATTTAACTAAATGTCTTAAATATTTGTATAACCACTTACCGACTTTTCTATGTCTACCGGTTTCGAGACGTACCATTAATAATCAAACAAACTTTCAATAGTCCTTTATACGATGTTCCACTGTAATGTTCACCCTTTTAAACCTGTTAAGCTCACCCCCTCCCTCCATCCCTTCTACCCTTTTTCAGCTATTTCTCAAACAACATATAATATTTTCATAATTTAATCAGTGCATGTTTGTCCTTATCAGTGCATGTGCTTATTAAAATGCATGTCGTGTTGGTTGGTTGGTTGGTGTTTTATATTTTTATGCAACAACTGTGGTGAAGGTGTATAGTGGGTTTTGCATGTTGGTTTAATTGATGTCCTGACAAAGAGACGGGTACGTCTCGAAACCGGTAGACATAGAAAAGTTGGTAAGTGGTTATTTACAAATATTTAATAACATTTAGTTAAATAAAATCGTTACATTTTGAAGGTTGTCACCAAAAAACGTGCAAACTCGAATGCAGTGATCCGGTAATGTGACACATTTTACAGTTTTTTTTTTCTATCAAACTTGCAACACACCCGCCTCTGTTTTTCCGTCAATGCCGCCAACGAAATGATCATTTGGGTGTATTTAGTTAATTGATGTGAAAGTTTATTACACCGAGACGAGTCTGTCTATTGAAGTTGGTTGATGCGCGTGCGCATGACGGTGCCGCGGCGGTCTAACTCTCGACGGAAACGGATGACCAAAAAAACAATGAGAACTGTCATTACAGGACTATTCGCTTCAAAGGATGTCGCAAATTATGCACTCGCGAAATGCATTAACTTGAAGAGGACACATTTCTAGGAAAAAATCATTTTAATATTGCAAATGTGCTAAAACCTCAGAGTAATAATTCTTTAGTGGTTTAGGTAAGTGCTGGTTTCTTTCATTATTATTATTATTATGGATAACTTATATAGTCCGACAGATCAAATCCGTGCGGAGAAATATTCCGAAAGATGCAACTAAAGCTCTTGTAAATGCTTATGTCGTTTTGCGTCTAGATTACTGTAATGGAATATACGCAAATCTCCCAAAATATCAAACTAATAAACTTCAATCTGTTTTCAATGCAGCAGCAAGGCTTATTGCGGGAGTAAAAATATATTCTCACATCTCACAACATCTTCGAGATTTGCACTGGATAAAACGTCCAGAGATAATAAAATACAAGCTTTGCTGGACAGTATTCAAATCCCTTCATGAAATGGCTCCAAAATACATATCGGACCTTTGTTTTAGGGAAAATACGTGTCAAAGAAAATCTACTCTTAGGTCAGCATTTGATTCAGGGAGATGAAAACTTGTCGAAATCTGGCGCTCCCCAAACACTAGATTTGGAGATCGTGCTTTTGCCGCCGCCGGCCCCTTTGGAACCACGTGAAAACACGGGACCGGGACCCAACGCATGGTTATATTATCACGTGTTAACACGGCCCCGGGATACAAAGTTTTAAATTGTTTTAGGCAACTCTTGAATAATAAAATACTGTTACCGTATCAAAAGCACCCGCATTAAATTAGTACGCATCTAAATATAAATATTATAGTGTGAATCAACACATTCACAGCGTGTTTTGTCAATATTTGCCAGCTGCTCGATATTCGTTTGTTTTGAGTTTACAGACAGATGAACACCTAAATCAAATAAAATTGTACGTTCATGTAGGTAATATATTATACAGAATACAAATGTATGATTAGTTTCTAATCCATAACTATTATTTGACCGTTATTTTAGTATAAAAATATTTCAATTTCAATAATAATATTTTTAACGTTTGAAGCACTAACTTAATGGAACATTAGGTATTATTCAATAAATCAAAATTAAATAACTTTTTTCATGTACCACTTTATTTAAACTTATAATATAAGAAATCAAACACTGATTTGAGTCTACTGAACACTTTATTTTATTTTTACAAATATAATAATTGTTTGGCCTTGTTAGGGAATTTTCAAACGAATGTAAAGATTAGATGGATTGAATGGCCTTATATAGTTATATAATTCAAGGTACTTAAGTAACAAAAAAATATATTTATTCCTATTATTATTATTATATATTATTAAAAAATATATAAAAATAATTTAAATATTTATATAAAGTAGAGGCACCTCTACTTTATCGCACTGAGAGTGTTTAATATTTTGTAAGAGCATATTAAGCTCTTAAGTATTAAAACAATTTTTAAGAGAATGGTTCAGAGCTGGATTTTTCTTAAGGATTTGAGTTGGAAAATCCTAGATGATTTTTCAAAACTTTAAATTGGTGGTGCGCTATTCTGCATCCACCTAGACAAGAACAGTTATAATGGGGAAGTTCAGCCCGACGGGAAATTGAATACAAACAATGTTTTCTTGCGCGCGGTAAAAATTAGAACACTCAATTGTACGGCAGTTTCTTAAAAATGTACGAAAAAAATAAATAAAAACGGACTACATTGAACGACGTCACTAGTTCATATGAATCAAACAATGGTAAGAGATTTGTGAAAGATATCCGGTTTACTTACCGTCAACGGACCGATCCGCAGAACTGACCGAGAATAAGCGGAATAGAACCTCTGACGTCACATGCGGAGTAATTTCAGAAATACGAAACATAAAAAAATTATAGCGCTGGTAATACGATATACATTTTTTTTTAAAACCACTTATTTTTTATAAAGTTTTTATTTTTGAAACACTAACTTTGTGGTTATTCATTATAATAAAATAAATAAAACAACTTTGCTTTTAACCACTAATTTTTATTTTTCACCAACCGGTTTCAAAGCAAACAAGCTTCTTTGTCAAGGTTTACTTAGTTTATTTAGTTACGTAAACCTTGACAAAGAAGCTTGTTTGCTTTGAAACTGGTCGGTGAAAAATAAAAATTAGTGGTTAAAAACAAAGTTGTTTTATTTATTTTATTACCACTTATTTTTGTTTGCAAAAATTTGGAAAACCTTAAATACTGTTGATTAAACTAACTTCCAAGAAGTATAAAAAATATCAGGTATTTTTATGCATTACCTGGTACGTTAGATTAATAAAACACATATCAATGAAGGTTTAATCTCTTTTTAAATTTTGTATGAACAAAAATATAATAAACTTAACCTTAAACCATATAAATATGTATATTAACTATGATTATCATTAAACTATTTATTTATCAATATTTCTAAACTTGCACACACTTGAAACTTACATTTCATCATAACACTAAGGTGATAACAACTAAAACTTAAACTTACTTCTTAAACTTCACAACAATCAACCGATTTATCATTTATCGTTTATTTATTCATATATATGTACATTACAAAATAAAATATCTTAATTCATACATATAGAAATAATTAGGTAAAATTAGGTATATGTAAAAAAAACACATTAGTATACATAATATCCAAAGAATAATATGTTAAAAAAGTAAGAGAATCTTGTAACGAAAAACTCCCTCAGAGACGTGAAAAATGTCAATGTCCAAAGTGATATTGTTCAACATAGAGATAGCCCTTCCAACAGGCATAACCATTCGCAGAATTGAAGAAATACCGATGTGAGAATTGAAGAAATACAGATGTTCGAATATAGACAGAATGGTGAATGTGTGAACATGGCCGCCACTTAAACCAGCTAATGATATGTCATAAGCCCTGTTAATGCCTATACTAACATATCCCCTTCTCAAAATAGTTATTCATCTCTGTTGTAATATGGTAATAAATATACACATAGTTAATAAATAAATAACTGTGTACACGTTACCTCGTTTACACTTTAACCCTTTGCATTTACTATAATGCTCCTAAAAGTACTTAATTAATGGCTACCGTACATTCACGGAGACTGGACCGCTGTGCACAGGCAAACCACAAGCCCACTGCGTGATATCGCACGATTGGCCCATTTCACACGACAGAAATCTACACGGCGTGATAAAATACAATACATCATCATCATTCCCTTTTCGCACCTAATGGTGCATAGGGCGCTGCATTGGTACACCAAACGCAGCGCATCTTGATCAATTTCGTAACATGAAGGTAAGGTGATTAGTCTTATGCTTAAAATACAATATGGTGGATCAATATTTTTTGTTTTACAATTATTTATTTATTTAATGCCTGGCAAACGTAATAACCAGTACACAGTAAGTCCGGGTAATTTCCAGTCGATTTCCTTTTGCAGGATTTTTACCTGAGAGTTGTAGCTTAATTCAAATAATGATTTTGATAAAATTATCATTCAAATCTCTTTTGCAAAGTTTTACTATACTATTTTATTTTATTAACATAAACGGCAAATCTGCTTTTTACAAAAATTTATAATACTAACATATAAAGCTTAATATTAAAAAAAAAAAAAATCCTTTTACCCAAGATTTATAAAAAAAATTAAACCTAAAAATCATTTGAGTTTTATAAAAAAAATTGATCTAAAAAATATACAGCATATTCAGTAGAAAGTTTAAACAATGTAAGGATAAATGTAAAAAACAAAAATTAATAATAAAATATTTTAAAGTAATATAACAAGGAAATCGTAAGTACTGCTTCATAAAGCTGGGAAAAGTGAACAAAAAATTGTATATATGTAATGAAATGTATAAATACATAAATATAATTACTATTCACCATCTTTGAAAAAGTATATGCGATACGTGGGAATAACTATGGCCGAGTTCATGAAGTCTGTTCAATACGGCATTATAAGTATACACTGTCCGTGAATTGTTGCTACAAAACAGTGGCACACGTCTAGTCATTCTAGTTGAAGTCAAAAGTGATAATATTTTAAATCTAAAAGCTAAAAACATGAAAAAAAACCATTAGCAGACGCGCAGCGAGCGAGAAACCACCCTTAATGAAGCTCCGTGAATTGTTGCTACAAAACGGGATGAATCGGTTTGTGGTCCCGTGGCTAGTTTTGCGGGCTCACGGATCAGAGGTCCGAGATTCGAACCTCGCTCTACCCCAACTTGATTTCCATTTTCTAATAGCGAGTTATTTACAACTCGTTGAATGTGGCCACCAAAACCAAAATTTAAGTATTTGGGTAAATTATAAAAACGCTAAGATGCATAATTTTTTTATTGAAATAATATATAACCGATGTGTTTTCATATATATTTTCGTAAAATCATTGACTATAGAGTTTTATAAAAAAAAACGAAAAATAAAATATTATCTAATTTAAATAGCTATAAACGAATCTAATAAATGTCAATACTGTATAATTTTACCGTGCCGTTTAGATTAAGATGATATGAGTGAAATAGCTATTCTCCGTAGGATATCACACGGCTGGTTTATTTATTTGGAAATTCTTGTAATAATGAACAGACTTTAGTTATTATACGTAGGTGAAAGATCAACTTATGAGTAATTTCAACACAGTATAAAACGAAGGTGCGGTGAATATGCTTAAAAAACAACACCGACCCGACCATTGGGTAACATGTCACTCAGTAACTGTCTAATATATGCAACTTACAGATAAAAAAAAAAAAAATATACATTCCATAGAATTAAGAATAGTCCAGAAATCGCATACGCGCATCAAACAGAAGGCGAAGGCGAAAAATAGTAGTTTTACGTTTTGACCCATTAATTTCTTCGTAGACGTCGCTCAGTACGCAACTCCCGATTTGAATTCAACTATGCCGTTTTGTGTCGTTTTAAAGAGTAGAAATACTGCTGGGATCTTAAAGAAACGGGATGGGATCACATTTCATGTGTAATTAGCAAATGCATGTGTAAGTAGCAAATGCATTTCTTAAAAATTGAATTATTTTTCCATCTGTCAGATAGTCGAAGAAAACAAAATAGACGTTTTGTAAGTGTTACCAGGGTAGTAATTTTTTACCCTACTTTCCTCATCTAATAAAAGAACTAATAAAAATTAGACCTCGGATTAAACAACGCCGTGGGGGACATTTGAACGACATTATCTTTAAAACATCAAATATTATTTAACGTGGTATAAAAATATCCGTTTTATGTCGAATAAAATTTGTTTTATATTTTAAGTTCAAAGTTCATTGATTCAATTAATCTTATTAAATGACCCTTCACTTATCTACTCTGTTGTGTCAATCAATGTTTTTGCGTGCACAATAAATTTTAGAGAAATTAACAGATTACTTTTTTTTTACCATACATTTGTGTTGTGTTAGAATGGTGAATGTTACACAGTGTGTAAAGTGGCCACTTAAACCAGCCAATGATAGGTCATAAGCCCCGTAGATGCCTAGACTTCTATATAACATTCTCTTAAATGTTCTTCATCGCTGTTGTTATATTGTTAATATTACCAATTCCCTAGGTAGTTGACAAATTCAAAATTTTGTTAATTAATCATTGGTTAGTTTAATTTTTGTGTCATAAAGTGTGTTTGTCTGTTTGTTTGTGTTTCCTTCACGACGCAACGGACCAACAGAGCAACCGATCAATGTGATTCTTAAAATAAGGATAGCCGGAGAGGTGAGAAGTGTCATGGGCTACTTTACATCACAAAAAAATATAATTCCTTTGAAAAAAATATTTGATTCAATTTTTATTATAATCAGTAATTTATCTTATTTACATTCATTTGTAAATATTATTATTTATTTATTTATTTAAATCTTAAAGTAGGGCACACATATCATACATATTGTTATGTGTGTTCTAATAATAACATTGAAAATATATTTAATTTATAAATTGTTTATCACATATGTCTTGACCATTATTTTAAATTTTGATATGTTTTTTTCTTCATAAATATTTTTTTCCATTTCGTAATACTTTTTAATTGCTTTAAATAAAATTGAATTTTGTGACTTTGCCTTTTTCCTAAATGGAAGTCTAATTTTGTTCTTTTCTCTAGTATTGTGATCGTGTTCATGCTGGTTCCGATCAATTTTTTTCCAAAATTCTGTTTTTTTATTAGAGTTTATAATTTTATGAACAAATATCATTGTATTGTAAAATATTCTTTGTTTATATGTTAATAATTTCATTTCATTTACCATCGACTTTACCCTCGTATATCTGTTTGTTTTCAAAATGATTCTAAAGGCTTTATTTTGTAATACAGTTAGTTTATCTATGTTTTCTTTGTTTGATAAAAATAAAATGCTACTACAGTAGTTAACGTGTGGTTCAATAATTGCTTTGTAAATAGTTTTGCAGGAGTCCTTATCAATAAATCTTCTGATATTATTGATTTGAATTGTTTAAGCATCATTTAAGGCGCGATTCGCATCCGCAGAGGAGCATTAGTACATTCCTATGCTTAAACATCCACATTTCCTCAACTCTTCCATCCGTTGACTTTTGTGAAATAAAAGAGCTGGGACATATTAGTTTTTATTTCACCAAGACAAATATGGATCTGCACGTCAAACAGTCAGGTAAAGAGACGATAAGACCGAAATGATTGGAGAAAGAAATATGGGTGTTTGCTGCAAACTAATCCCGGGAATTTAACCATAAAAAAAGAAGAACCTCATCAATATTTAGCATACTCAAACCGAGATGGAACATTAGGACATAAAGTATAGAACGTCCCACAAAGTCCAATGGTAACACCTACGCCTATGTTTGCGTAATTGCTTTTCCCGTTTCGTGTCCTTCCATTTAAGGATGCATCTCTACAGATTAATGCATTATTGCAGCATCCTTTCTAACCAGCACCTACAATTATATTTTACAGCGTCTCAAGGACAGAAATATAAACCGATAGTTGATCTTTGAACGAGGGATTTAATATTACCTAATTTTGCATAGGCCATCGTTTGGTACAAGAAAGCAAGACGATCTCTAATGCGTCCGGTACCAAGTTCAGGGATCACGGTATATTTAAGTGTACAGACTAAAACTGACCCCCCATATCGAATTCGCATATAGAGGAGTTCATTTGCTAATTATTGGATCCTGATTAAAGTTTTATACTTTGGGAGATATGTCAATTTTTATACTTAATAAAGAGATTTTTCCAAAATTATCCAATTTTTTTAAAAATTAGGGTTAAAAATAAGATAACGCTTTAAAAGAAACTTAACGATCAAATTCGACCTGAAATTAAAAAAAAACTACGGCGTTTCAATAATTTATTCTACTCTAAGTTAGTTCTCTAGTTCGTCACCTTTTATTTTTTAAAGTATAATATCTTATTTTTAAATCCTAGTTTGAGGCAAGTTCCGACGTATTTTAAACACAAATGTTTATGACTACCAACCAGTAATTAAAAAATATTTTTTTTAAATAAAGTTCTGAATGCGAGAAGGATAAGCTTTGGAAAAAATCTCAATAAAATATAAAAATTTACATAAAATTTAAAAACTCATATAGCTCTAAACTACAGTAACTGCACAGACTACGGTTTTACACCTGAGGTGCAATATGTATATACGAGTATGTGTGTAAGACAAATATGTTTAAAAAAATTGTGTCTATTAAAAATTGTGTAAATTAAATGTAATTCGTAGACGCTGTTCAGCAGCATTGAAAGTAATATTATTGAGTAATTAACAAGTAATTGACAATGGCCGCAAAATTGAAATATTTGGGCAAATCACAACAATGCAAATACTTTTTTCTATTTAATAATTGTGAAGAACTGAGCTATAGCGATCGACGAATGCAAACCCTTATTTGTAATGCAAAATGCACACGTAACCGCATCCACCGCGCCTCTATAAATTGCGCAAGCTATGCAGTTTGTCTTTCGGAGCGAGGCTTCCTGTTCGGAGCATCGCATCGTCTACTAGCTAGGAACTAACTTCCTGATGGCTGCAGTTAGTTTGTAGACACTGGTAGACGTCCCACGCGCCCCCACGCCATTTAATGTACCGTAAATGTTGTAATCTTGTATCGATTACGTTTTCCTATTGCTAATTTCGGCGACCTACAATCTTCTGCAAGGTTCCCGAGTGATGCGTCAACATAGCGGTTGTTCTTTTTTTAAAATTTTTTTATTTGATTTAATAGCATAATTATACATTTTTACAATTTAAAAAAATTTCACTTGTTATATTTTTACTAAAACTAAAATCCCACCAAGCCACTTTTTGTAGCTTGTTGGTGTTCTTAATATAATAACTTTTTTTGACAATTTACCCAGTTCAGCATAGAATCGACTCTGGTGGACATATTTATAAAAAAAAGTTATGCTAATTTATTGATTTATTTGTCAATTGTAGTCTGTATTACTTTACAGGCTGTTTAACCGATCACGAAATGCAGACTGTAATAAGACAGAAATTGGTGTACCAATGGAGTGCAATATGCACCATTAGTTGCGAAAAGGGAATGATGATGATGATTTTACTTTCTTCTGTCACAAAAAACTAAAGTGACGTGACGATCGGTTTCATAAATACATAATATTGGACAATGAATGAAACCACTGAATATGGAAGTAAAGAATGTACTTTTTATACATTATATTTTAAATTTAACCAACAAATCTAATTATTACCCTTTTCGAAAGTATAATTTTTATGTGACAACATTTACAATAACAATATTATGTAGAAGCCTCTAATTGGACTTTATGATTTGTATTTATAACATAATTGTATCTTATCTTTATATACATATAATTCCTCTGTACGTGTGATATCACCGTACTCCTCCTAAACGGCTTAACCGATTTAGATATTTGCGCTGTGCGTGTTCGTAGATATTTAAATCTTCAAACGAAAATGAATATGAAAAGTTAGGAGCATAAATGTTTTGCTCGTCGATCTACAAGGGTTGCGTTCGAGGAGAATGCATTTGCAAAAAAATGGAAAGATGTTGTTTTTTTGTGTGGAAAAAAAGTTTGTTTTTTAATGTTTACAAACAGCAATTGTTTTTTGTGGATCTCAATCAGATTCTTTTCTTAAATTCCTTTTAATTTCTACCCATTCGTTTCATTTTATTGGATTTTTGGTAACACTAAAATAATATTAAATTCAATACATTTTTAAAAATCGTATTCCTACATAAGTACACCACTTTGTTGGTGAGACGACCGGAGTTCGACGTTTGCAAAAAGAATGCCATATTTGAAAAAATATTTTTTTTATGTTTTGGAATTCAACCATAAACAAGTACCTACTAAAATTCAATATTTTTTGAATATCAACAATTTTTAGTTTTGGAATTTAATCACAAACAAGTACCTAGATAAAAAGGATTTTTCCAACTGGCAAGCCAACGTTCGGGCGGGACAACGTCTGTCAGGTCCGCTAGTAAATTTATAAACGTCGGTTGGCTTTCCAAAGAAATAAAATAAAATATCAGCGTTGCATTAAAAATAGTCATTATATATCGTTTAGCAATGACACACTTATGAAAATTAATCCGAATAATGCATATTTCATAGCGAATAGCCAGATAAGAAGCCTAGTATTGAGCAAATTATTAATACGTTAATTAAATTCAACAAAAACGTTGTAAAAAGATAAACGATACATACATGATACATTATCACAGAAATTGAGTAATATGAAGGTGAGGTAAATACAAACATTTGCAATCTTATCTTAATGATTGGAAATTATCTACATTATATTTGTACTGCATTTTATTGTTTTTGTTTTTTTTTTATTTGTTTCCCCTTTCTTCCCTTGGTTCCTCTTTCTCTCTCCTTCCAAACTCATTATCTGATTCCACGTTCCTCACCCGCTAATATGGAATAATGAACTTTTATTGAAGTTAATACGCACAAGACTTATCTCTCTATTAAAACAAACAGATGATTTTTTATCTTTGTCGGGTTGTGGTCCCGTGGTTAGTGTCTCAGACTCACAGACCAAAGGTCCGTGGTTCGAATCCCACTCTACCCCAACTTGATTCCATTTTCTAATAGTGAGTTATTTACAACTCGTTGAGAATGGCCCTGAAAATTCAATATTTGGGTAAATCATAAGAACGCAAATATTTATTAAAAAAAAAAAAAAAAAAAATGGTTTCTTTTCATGGGCGTATTTTTTGATATATATTTTCGTTTTTTAGCACAAATTTTTGACCAACAATTGTTTTCACCAGTCTTTTTGGCTTGAAGATATTGCTTTTAGCAATAAGTCCGCCAAAGTACTTATTCTTTGTACTTGAAGATTTAAAATAAATACAACAACAACAACAACAAACCATCACACCGTTTCCCTGTAAGGGTATGCAGAGAGGATATAACGCCACATAGTGATGTGTGATAGAGTGCTATCTTTGCATACAGATCTCGCTTCCTCTACAGTAATACCTCTTCTCATGCACGCGCGCCGATTATTCCAACTTTTAACATGTCCATCTTCAAGTATTTGTTGGATTTGGTCATGCCTTGTCTTTCATGGTCTTCTTCTATTTCTGCATCCATCAACATTCGCATTGTAAATATTCTTAGCCGTTCTTCCGCTGTCCATTCGCTCTACATGTCCAAACCAACGCGGAGCTCCTTTCTTGATTTCGTCGATAGTGCTTATCTCAGCCTTACATAATATACGGATCTCAACATTTGTGCATCTATATATATACATAGTTTTACCACACATTCGCCTGAGACATCGCATTTTAACAGCATTAAGCCTACTTTTATCCCTGTTTTTCCAAGTCCATACTTCGCTCCCATACATTAGTTTCGGGACCAGGACTCAATTGTGAACTGCTAATTTTTCTCTTGCTACAAACATTTATTTGCCAAGGTTGATTTAAGTGCACCGTTCACTCTGTTCCCGGCACTCACCCTCCTTTCAATATATTTCTCAGTCATTCCATCGCTAGTAAAGATACTTCCCAGATACACAAATTCCTCTACTTGTTTTAGTATAACCCCATTCGCAGTGATTTCACATTTACTCATACTTTCATTTCTTTCAAAAACCACCTTATTCGATTTATCGATATTCATCAGCAAATCGCTTCCCTCGCATACATCGTTTACCTTTGTTACCAAGAATAAAAATATTACTGTTACGAAAGCATTGCAGCACATAACCGTGTATTGATTACTTTGAATTCTTGATTTGAAAATAGAGTCCCGATACAGACATCTACTGAAGAAATATTCCACAAATCACAACTTATGACAGCAAAACAATTATGCGATAAAACGATACTCACTTACAGATTCAAAAACTATTCTTACTCAAATGAAAGACATAACCCCAACAATACATCACATACAAATAATATAATCACTAGATCAACACAGAGACAACTTAAACAAATACAAACTAATACCACTTTCAGTCAAAGGGATTTTGAGTATTATTCAATTAAAATCTATAACCTACTTCCACTATCTATTAAAACAATTAGTAACGAGAAAATGTTCAAAAAGGCTATAAAAAATGGATAGTGGAGCTGGGTAGAAGTAAAATGGATTGTCTCATTCGACCAAACCAACATTGAATCAACTTCTCCAAAAGTGTATAGCTTATGCTAGGTTTTTGTTCTTTCATTGTGCGTTTTGTAATATAAATAATATAGATGTACATAAATTAATTATAAGGTCATAAGCCCTGTAAATGCCTAGACTTCCATATTCCGTTCTCAAAAATGTTTTCCCTCTCTGTTGAAATAAATTTAAATATAAATATGTAGTGTTTAAAACTGTCTGAATATTTTGTTAATTATCTCGGTTAATAAAGTTAGTCTTCTTTGTTTATTCTCAAATGTAAAAATATTTATAAAAAAGTACATTGTTAAGTGTCCTCGGCACAAGTAACCACCCCAGTGAGGTCACATTATTTTTATTATTAATTATAGTTTGTGAGAGAAAAAATATGAATAAATAAATAAAATCAAGAATCCAAAGAATGAAATGTTTATTCATCAATATTAAAATACGAAAAAATGATATCGGTTGAGTGTTTTGCGTCCCGTTTATTTACCCACAAGTTCCTCTTATTCCGCACCCTATTACAATTACTATTCCCACCCCTTAAAATATTTTGTCTTGTGTCAGCCAGAAGAAGTGCCCACGAGTGTACACTTTCTCAAGAATCTATGGTTACCAACATTTCCCCACATAATTATGCTTTTATCGAAAGTGGGATTTCATTGAGGTTTTTTTATTATTTATTTATTTTGAAAAGAAACAAACAGTCGGCAGTGATATAATATTTTTTTTAAATACGGTTTAAAGACAGACCAGCGAAGTTTCTAAATAAGAATCATACATATTATTTAATTATGTATGATTCTTATTTAGTCATGCTAAAAAGTAAACAATAAAAAACTAAGCAGATAAAGCACCGTTTCAACACTGTGGAAGGGTAGCTTACGTAGATTTTGGGTAGTCACTAGTCACTGTCGCAGTGTCGCACATGTGCATACACATTTTGTTTGCTACATTCCTAGAAGATGGGTGTAGTTGCCGGAGGGGTGAAAGATTCCTATTGTTCCAACGACTTTGTATCCATTTGAGTCTTTATTATTTAGTTTTATAATGGATATGCAAAATTCTTGATAGAACTCCATAGTTAATGATTATGATAAAATTATAAATAAACTTATCAATGAAATTAAACTTCCCTGTCAAAAATCAAGTATTGTGCTAACTTTATCTGTTAAAATGTGTATTTCCCACTATGTTGTATTTCGCTATGTGTTATTTACTATTTTGTAAAGGAAGACGGTATCAGATATAGTTCTTCTTTGTCGATAGTTTAGATGCTTCATAAAAATTTTTTGAATCCTTTCAATTCTTAAAATGTATTTGGAGTATTGAGGAGACCAGACTGTAGAGCAATATTCAAGAATACTGCGGACATGTGCAAAATATAATATTTTTAGTGTTTGTGGATAGTTAAATGGTTTACATACTCTTATTATAAAGCCTAATGTTTTGTAAGCTTTGCTGACCATCTTCTCTATATGTTTCTCATAAGACAATTTTTTATCCAAATATACACCAAGATCACGAATACAATCAACTTCAGTAATTGTGCATCCATTAATACTGTAAAAGGATGGTTTTAAAATTTTATTTCTAGTAAAAGACACTTTGTAGCACTTGGAGACATTTAAATAAAGTTTGTTATGATCGCAGTATTTAACGACCCTATCTAGGTCTTTTTGAAGATTGTTAATATCTTTTAAGGATTAAATTTTTGTAAAAATTTTCATATCATCGGCGTACAGGGAAAAAAAGGCAAACTGTTATCATAATCATGTTATCATAATCATTAATGTGATATTAACTAACCCGAGGAAATAAATAGATTTTTTCTTTTATACAGGTACAATAAAGAGGCTTAAGGTAATCAACTAAGTCTATAGGGTTGAAAAGCGGTGAAAATGATCGGAATGCCAATAACAATGCATCAAAGTTATGTTAATTCAATAAACTTGATGAATAATGTCATTACTCAAGTGAAATTTATACACGCTCTAATATCCGAAGTCATTGATAAATGGATTCGGGGGATGATTAATCCCCTGGTGAATTACAAGAGCTTATTCCGACATTCGATGGTGTTAAGGTGCATGCATACCTATGCAACGATGAATGAATACAGTATTTTTTGATTGGGGGAGAGGTTATTAATGTAGTTTTAGGTTTCATTATTTAAGTCTTCAGCCACAAATTTGCAGCAGTTGACAAGAAACAAATGAGATAACGCGGGTTGAATTGATTGATGAAAACGAATATATTTATATAAATTTATTTATTACATTTATACAAACGTAATAACGTATCCCTAACTCGAGTCCAAAAGCCCTGTGTTGAGTTAAATAATGAAACAACGAATCGTCACATCACCCTGTCTTTGCATACAGACCTTACTTCATCTACATGCATACATATTTGTAAATATAATTCCTCTGTACGTGTGATGTCCCTGAACTCCTCCTAAACGGCTTAACCGATTTACGTGCGGTTTTTTAGAGAAATATAGATCTTTGCGCTGTGCGTATTCGTAGATATTAAAATCTTTAATCTAATATGTAAAAAAGAAGTAAGCAGTATAAATGTTTTATTCGTCGATCTACCAAATTGCATTCGAGGAGAATGCATTTACAAACAAATGGAAAGACGTTGTTTTTTTGTGTATAAAAATAGATTGTTTTTAAATGTTACAAACAGCATTTGTTTTTTGTGGATCTCAATCAGATTCTTTCCTTAAATTCCTTATAATTTCTACCTATTTATTTATTTTTACTGGATTTTTTGAGATATTTAAATAATATCAAATTGGATTCATTTTTATAGATCGTATTTCTACATTAGTACACCCTTCTGCTGGTTAAAAGACCGGAGTTTGACGTTTGCAAAAAGAATGCCATATTTGAAAAAAGATTTATTTTATGTTTTGGAATTCAACTATAAACAAGTACCTAGGTACCTACTTATCAATGAAAAATATTTTTCCAAGCTAATAGCAGGCAAGCGAACGTTCGGGCAGGACAACGTCTGTTGGGTCCGCTAGTCTTCTCAATATATGAAATAAAATATATACTAACAAAAAATTTAAAAATAAGTAAAATTACAACTAATTCTTTCAGCACTTATATTTTTTGATATCCACAGGAATTAATTCAGGTCTGCAAGGCTTAATAGATAGATTCATAAACAATCAATAATTATTGTTCGAATAATCCAAAGTATTAAATATAGGTCGCTTACAATAATGAACAAGAATATAATTATTAATCTTATCAAAGCAGGCCCCGTCGCTATCCACAATGGTGACCGTATTCTAAAGGTCTATTTTTTGTATGATTTCTTCCAGAATAACCTTTTATTTGCTGACCCAGAGCTTATTACTACCTCCGGAATTCGACGCCAGTAGAATCAGGGATAGTAATAGATCTGAATCTGTATATCTAAATTTTTTACAAAATTGAGTTATGAATGTTATTGTATATTGTATTGTTTGTTCGTGTATTCAGATTCTATTATTGCTAAAAACATTGGAGTCCTCAGATATACGACTACTGAAATAGGTTGTTTTAAAACACCAGTGCAGTAATAATACTCATGCTTTCAACAAAATTCAACTGTTTGCTGGTATTAAAGCAGTGGATACCGAATCAATTCCCCAATGTTTATAACAAACTACCTCTGACGCAACGATGGATTTTGCACAAGTTTAAGTCTTATTGTCAAAATCAACCATACATAACCAAATGTCATTTCTTTTGCCGTTCATTTCGTTATTTAACGTTGCCATTTTTCACATAATTTTAACTTTGAATTACTGTTTTATTGCTATTAATATCATATCATTTAATTTATATTTACCTGTTATTTTCGTAAATAATTGATGTTTTAATTAATGGCAAGTATTTTAATGTTTTTGTCTCAAGAAAGTTTTATGAATACATTGTTTTTCATTCAATACCCTACATTACTTTTTATACTCAAGTCCGAGGAGGAATTGGGGAGCGGACCGGGCGGCTGGAACAAAAAACATTGAAGTCCCATAGTTATTTGATAGTCCATACTTTAAATGTTTTTTTCTTAAATATTCTTATCAAAAGTCTATAAATTAAAAAAAAACAGTAATACATTGATATTTTATTTCGAGAGATACATTTGAAACAACTTCAAACCGCTCTCCTGAACAATTTACCAAATGTGACTTCGGCATTTCAGCCTTAAGGTAGACATTATAAAACATCGAGTTCGAAAAGTTCAAAAGTTATAGAAAAATTCTATCCAGATGCTCTTTTTCACTGATTAGTAATTTTAATATTTAAGTACCTACCCACCATGCAGGTGTCCGGTGTCAAAAATTAAATTAATGAAAAATAAATCTCGCGAAGCCCCCTGACAAAAAATAATAGTTCTCACTTTCAATTGGTTTTGTAATTTCAAAGGCGCTTTGAAAATTGATTTTGATTTGAATAACAATTTTGTTTCTATAATAATATTTGCAGTATGTTATTTGTCATATACCTAGACAGTATTATCACATCCAGAACAAAGGGGTTTTCGATGCATGTGGTCATACGAATATTCTCATGTTATCGTGCTGTGTCTACACAACTAATTATTTTAATTTCTAATTTGTCTACGTAGTTGGCTGGCTTGTGGATTAATTAATTAATCAATTACTTAAATTGATTTAAATCAACATCAATTCATCGGGAAAATTATGAGATAGATGAGTGGCGGGATACCAGGATAGCAGGAGACAAAAGAGATGCATTAATCACAGTTCACATCTGTCGTGTAGGATGCCTTTAATGTTGGTCATCCTTCTCGGTCGGTGCAATATTTTTTGAAGTCGGTAGCTAAATTGGCCGGCAAATTATAGCACTTGCAATGGTAGATGAGTCACGAAACAGAGGCGAATCAAAATATTTTAGAAAAAAGTTATACGTATTTTATAAAACACGTTTTGACCGTTGTTTTGCATTCAGACGACACACAAAGATACAACTTTTTACCCTTTTCCTTTTTAATTAAATTGAGTATTTTATAAGCGTATTATCATCTACAGATTATTCAATTGTTTAAAAGGGATTTTGTTTGTAAGTTTATGTTTATAAGTTTGAAATATTTTTTAAAAACAATGATTCCGTCAACATACATCAGAAGTAAAAAAAATCATAATATCATAAAATTCTCTTTCTGTTTTTTATCCAAATAATAGCGTTTGTAATGAGCATAAATTTGAAAAAATGTCTAACTATTTTCTATTTTGGCAATAATTTATGTACAAAATGTTAAAAATAAACAAGTATGTATTATATACCACGGCATAGAGATTTTCACATGTTTTGAAATTGGATTTTACAATTAGTTTATTTCACATAATCTTCCACTTCTTCTTCATTCCCTTTCCGCACTTAATGGTGCATAGGGCACTACATTAGTACACCAATCGCAGCGTATTTTGATCATTTTTGTTGCATAAACGTAAGATGATCAGTCTTACGATTATGAAAATTTTTTTTCCATCTTATTCGTATTTAAATTCAGCGCAATTCGCCCCGTTTGCAATGCAGTACTATTTTCTCCTTCTTCGTCGTTCTTCAGTTCTGAACCCCCAGCCATTCGATAGACAAAAATTACAACTTTTTTTAAGACGTATATATTCAACATTCTGTAGATGAACAAAGAACGTAATCATCATCATTCCATGCCCGCTCCCTAGTTGGAGCAAATGGTGTCCACGAATATCCTGCAGGCATCTCTGTCGGCTGCCAGCTCCTGTGCACCCAACCAAGTCAGGATCGCGTCCCGTAGTGCTGACATGAACTGCCGACGAACAGTCATCAGTGGACATCCAGGAGGTCGAGAACCTGATACCTTGTAAAGTATGCGAGCGTTCGTAAGGCTCTCAGGAGGCATCCGCAGTACATAGCCAAGCTAACCGTTTCGCCTCCACTTGGTGATAGTTGTCACCGGAGTTTGCTGCGTCCGTTCTCTTATTACTTCGTTCCAAACAAATTAAACCATCGCACACCCGAGATTCTTCTAAGACACCTTTTCTCAAAACTCAATATTTTCTGTTTTGGTCCCTAGTGAGGTGCCACGAACGTAGTCATGAAAAAAAATAATATCGGTCTGTGGTCCCAAAGCTAGTGTTGCGGACTCACGGATCAGAGGTCCGAGGTTCGAACCCTTCTGTACCCCAACTTGATTTCCATTTATTATTATTTACAACTCGATAAAAATTTCCACCAAATGTAAAATATTTGAGTAGAACAATATGAACGCAAATATTTATTTAGAAAAAAAAACTAAATTTATAAAATAACATTTCAACATAAAAAACTAAGGTACAAGTAATAAAGGATAATTCACTTTATCTTGAACAAAAAATAACGGATTATTCAGTGGAATTTTTTTTATCAACGTTGATATTATTAAAAATATTCTAATCGATAAATTCTTTAATATTTTTACACAGCATCTTCATCTCGTCAGGCGTCTTCACTCGCTGGTAGCATCATGAAGAGGCACCCTTGCAGTTTCCTTCGAGGGGGTGAGACCGATCTGGCCACGTGGCTAGAGCGAGACGGCGGGGGTAGGTGAAGGAGAGGGATAGTCCGGGATGCAGAGTTCATTGCACCCCTCGGTCCCGCGAAAACCTTTACTGACGTATTTAAAGCTTTTCAAACGGTTAAGAGGAAAACTGGTGCAATTTTTATTGCATACGGCGCGCCGTTAGTGTGTTTGTTTTGAAAATATGGTATGGGAGATAAATTACAATATCAATTTTAAAGATATTTTGATAGGGGTTTAGAGGGTTGCAACTGAAATTGTAAGCCGTTTTTTAGAAGAATGGAGTAAAAATACAGTCAATTAGAACTTATGGCATAATAGGATGGGGAGGCACTAATAAATCAATATTAAAACCTCTCGAACCTGCTCAAAAATCGATCATTAAAATATTTTTTTAAAAACCCTTCAGGTACCTCAGGGTCAAGTTGTTTGCGGAATTCGACATCTTAGATATAAGGCAATTATATATCTCTAGAATTTTAATTTTTGTGAAAGCAAATCCCAAAAGAAACACTCCCACAATACCAGAAGTCAAACTAGAGGATGGGTCATGGGATCTACCACAAACTCTGAATTCGGGCATAAAATTCAGGTTTCTGGGCCCCGAAATATTCTATATGTTACCAGAACATTGCAAAACCATGAGCCGGATTCAATTGAATGAATTTGTAAATAATAAAAAAATAAAAAAAACATAAATTAGATAAAAACAATATTCTTTATAGGTATTTCTGTTAAAAAATATACTTAAAAGTTTTATGTAACTAAAATAAAATAACTTTTAGACCGTCAGATTACGCCATTTCAAATTTAGACTAAACTAAGGTATCTGGGATCTCAATAAAGACTGAGTATTAAACAAAAATTTGTCGTAATAATTTAAAGATAATAAGTTGAACATGAAAGTGGCCGAAGCAAAATTTTAATTATTTGATTTTGAAAAGAAATACAAGCATTTTAAATCACATACATTTTTGTGACATTTTCTTTTATTTCTACGTGAAATTATGCCTTCGGTAATACTTTAAAAAAAATATTGAAATACTTTAGTTGAAACCTTTTTAATATAATTGTATTCTTTTTTTAAAAAGAAGATAATTCTGGTTGTAATATTTAATTTAAAACAACATCTTATTTACGGTTTTATGACCTTCATACCGGCCCTTACCGAAAACCATAAAGGAACGAATGCAAAGCAGCGGTGAAAAAGATTGACAATGCTATTGTCGATGGATGCGGAAATCGAGGAAGACCGAGAAAGACGTGACATGTGAATGTAGTTATGCAGAAAGCAGCCAGCCATAGAAAAGTGAAACAGAGATAATAGCACTTTTGCGAAAAGAGTGAATATACAAATCTACACAACCGTTGGAAAGTTTTTTACTTTAAAAAATGATTAAAAGAGCTTACCTCGTTATTTTATAATTTAAAAAAAATAAAAAATATATTTGACCAGTTTTAATGATTTTTAAAGTCTGGCTGACCACACAGCCTAAGATGTGCATTTTGCAGAAAACAGCCAGCCCTAATAAAACTATATTGTGTCATTATGTATTGAACATGTTATTTTATATGATATTTATATAAGGGTACTTCATTGCAAAAAATCACTTAAATTATGAGTAAAAGAAGTCTAATATTGAATGATACCTCATTCAAACTTTAAATGTACGAGATGACATTCTACATTAAAACATGTTTTTTATTACAGGTATTTTTAAATCAATGCATTTATATAATTAAAATACTTATGCATTTATCCACTTTAATTTATTTAAGAGAACTAGATTTCTGGAGTGTTAATCTTCCCATCAGCACCTATACGGTAAGATTTTCCCATTGCTATTGGTGTTTTCTGCAAATTCAGAAAAGTAATGTAATTTTTGTGATCTACACCATTTTGAGAAGGTGATTATTACAGTTTTTTGTATGAAAGCGGCCTGTTTATTTTAGGCAGAATATAGAATCGACCGCACTGCACCCGATAACACCAAAATCTCTTTTTTTCATAATTTTGGACAAGCTGCTTTCTGAATAACTACGTTCATGTCCAAGCCCCACAAATACTTAAAGATGGACATGTTAAAAGTCGGAATAATCGGCGCGCTTGCAATCGAAGATGTGTAAATGTAGAGAAAGCAATGTCGGCATGCAGAGTCAGAGTTATATGGCGTTATATCCTCTCTGCCTACCCCTGAGGTGAAACGACGTGATGGTTTGTTTGTTTGTTTAATGTATTACAGTAACAAAGGGGAGAAATTAAGTTTGTTTACTTTTGGAGTGTTGCAAAGTACCGATAAAGGGGGTAACTGGAATTTAACTAATTTAAACAGTAAACAGAGAGAGACACACGGCTTGAAGAGTTAAAACATTAAATTAATATGGGATTTAGTCACTCGTATTGAGATTACGACTAAGCTTCAAATATGCAAATACAACTTGATTGAGGGTATGATACAGGCTATGCCTTTGTGGGATTTTTTCGTGTTTATGTAATATTTTTTTTTTGTTTCTTACATATGTATATTGTAAAATGCAAAGTAGCAGCAAAAAAAAAAATACAACGGGCCGTAGGAACTTGGGCTGAAAATTATAAGCGCTCACCGAAACCGTCCGTTACACCGCCATTTTTGTAAAAAATCACCTAAAGAACGCTTTACAGTTGTATTCCTAAACTTACATTCTAACTTAACTAAAGTGATATATTATATTTCCAGATTTAAAATTGAGGGTATGATAGTCTAAAGAAGTGGGATTTTAGTTGGGATCTGAACTGACTGGGACTGTCGATGATTCGTAAGTTTGAAGGCAATTGGTTCCAGGCAGAGGGCCGGCGGCGGCAAAAGCACGATCTCCAAATCTAGTGTTTGGGGAGCGCCGGATTTAAGTTTTCCTCTTCATGAATTAGATTTTCTTTGACATATATGTATTTTCCCTGATACAAAGGTCCGATATGTATTTTGGAGCCATTTCATGAAGGGATTTGAATACTGTCCAGCAAAGCTTGTATTTTATTCTCTCTGAGCTTTGTAACCAGGGCAAATCTCGAAGATGTTGTGAGATGTGAGAATATTTTTTTACTCCCGTAATAAGCCTTGCTGCTGCATTGAAAACAGATGAAGTTTATTAGTTTGATATTTTGGGAGATTTGCGTATATTCCATTACAGTAATCTAGACGCGAAACGACATAAGCATTTACAAGAGCTTTAGTTGCATCTATAGGAATATTTCTCCACACGGATTTGATCTGTCTTATCAGTGATTTTTATTGTTAATAAAAATAATACTGTATTATGTAGGTATTTTTTTCTTTATCCGATTCTGAACCATTTATTTAGCCTTTAAACTGGAATAATTAAATTAAAAATAATACAAAACATTGCTTTACATATATAAAAGAGAATACGAACAATAGACGAATTTAATTAATGATTGTACAAAGTTTTTGCTTTACAACAATTTGGTTCCCATTTTTTTAACAGTCATTTACAAATAAAAAAAAATACCAACAATATTTTGAGTTTGTCCAAATTTCTGTAGACAAGGACTGAATTCAACTAATTGGCTGGTTTTAGTGGCCACTTTACACACTGTGTAACATTCGTGTGTAACCGCTCTTTAGCTTCACAAACATCAAGAGATGAAAGAATTGAAGGAATATGGATGTTCAAATATGGGCAGAATGGCGAATGTTACACAGTGTGTAAAGTGGCCACTTAAACTATCACTAGCCACTTAATTTATCACTGTCATACGTATTATTATGTAACTTTTATTTCCATTTTCGACATGTATTATAAATTTTTATTAATTTTATTTTTCTATTACCATTTTGTATATTGTTTTGATTATTTTGCATATTTTTTTTGATTACCTGCATATTGTTTTAATATGTAAATAAATATTTTTGATTTTTGATTTATATATCGAAGTGTCCCGACGTAACACGGAATTTTCTAACAAGTCGGGACATAAAAAAACGTATAATTGTGTCTATGTAAAATTGTGTATTTTGTGCATTAAATATAAAAAAAAAAAAAAAAAAAACGCCCAATGACGGGTCATAAGCTCTGTGGACGCCTAGAATTCTACATTCCCTTTTCTAAAATGTTGTTCATCTCTGTTGAAACGTGTTAAAAGAAAATATGTTTATTTTGAGTAAACATACACTGTTTTAAAACAGTTTATTTTTATGTCCTGACAAAGGAATTTTCCAACAAATTGAGCACAATATGCCCGCCCATACATATTTATTTTATTTAATTTGTTCTTTTACAATTTATGTATTACTCTTTTTACATTCCAGGAAGGCTCTGGTACTGCAGGTACCAACAAAATTGTGGCCGCTAAGGATTGCTACGACGAGCTAGTCGAGTAAGGCGGAGCGCAGAAAAAGATTAAGAAACAATTTTCTTTTCCCATTATAGCCTCTGTGGGTAGTTCTAAATACAAAAATTTTATATTATGAATATTCAAGCTTGCGGTGATAAAGTCGGTGGACCTGGCTTGCACACGTGCTACGCACACCTCAGGAGAACCTAAACCCAAGTTGTCTGTCCTTTAAACCTGCGGGCTCACGACGTCCTGGAAGGCCGTCGATGACAATCTTCCGACTTTATTCCGATTGACGTGGGAGGAGGCGAGAGTGGTGGCTGGCGATAGGGCCTCCTGGAGGCAACTAGTGATGTCCACATGCTCCACTTAGGAGCGGATGTGGAAAGAAGAAAATAATATTATGAATATAATACAGAGGAACCTGCACACAGAGGAACATCAAATCTTAACAATGTTCTGAGGATCCTTGGCAGAGGTGAAAATAATCCGACGCTGTATCTTAAATTTCTTACAGCAAACACGGTATTGGTACGCTTACGAAGGGGTAAGTTGCGAGTGTAATATGCGTATACAAAAATATTAAACTAGCAAAAGCCCTTATAAATTCTAAACTAAATATGTAAAAGTAGTGCTGTCTAGTTAATTAAAATAACAAAATAAATCATTCATAAATGAATTCGGACGCAGAGTATTTTGTCTTTATAGATTTTTCTCATATCGAAGGCTTAAAAGGCGGAGGAAAACTGCGAACTTATCAAATCAGCATTTATTTCGATAGCAGACTGATTGAAAACAGATCAAAATACACCGACGATATCTGGGGTTAAAATAGCTCCGTTGAAATTAAATAAATAATACAGTTTAAAAAGAGATATCGCTATACCGTGAAAGTCTTAAAATAATAAATAAATTCAAAAAGCGAGCGGATGAACCCGTACTACAGTGTACAGGTGCAGAGTTCATATAGTCTAAGCAAACACAACTAATGTTCGAGATACGGAGTTTAAAAATAGTTTTAATTAATATGTGGATGGAAGATTTTATTAGTGCATGTCGTAAAAGAAAAGTAAAATGTTATGAAATGACGTGTTAAAAAACATACATTAAGTGATTTATTTATCTACCCCGTATGGACTTTATATACTTTCATATTTTTAATAAATAGATATTTTTAGGTCTAATTAAATAAAAAATGGAAACCAAAATTAGAATATTTTCTTATAGGCACGGGCTACGATTATAATGGTACTTTCAGTTTTCCGTAAAAAGTTTTTTTTAAATATGAGAAGATGTACGATTTGGACTTGTTCGGCAACTAAGCTACAAACGGAAGCGAGTCTCATTGACAATTATGATTTTCAAACTTTTTTTTAATGTAAATTTACTCCCGTAACACACACAACATCCACACACCAAACTCACAAAACAATAACACCAACACAAATAAAATCATCTGTAGTACATCTTGTTTTCGTGTTAAGAAATTGGTATAATAATATATTGTATTCTGTACGTATTTGGTGCTGTGTAATTTAAGGTTTTTTGTAATAATTTTTATGTGTTATACCAACAGAGAAGCACCGTGTGCACAAGAATAAATATGAATAAATAAATAAAAATAAAAAAGGAATTTCTATGCGAAAAAGTTAATATTAGTATAAAAATGTTAAGTATCTTCGTCAGTTACACGTAATTGAACATATTTTTAAAAAATGCATATTTAATTTTTCATACAGAAAATTCGCTTTTATTTTATAGAAAATTGAAGACATTATTAACTTTTCATTGTAATAAGGGAAATGAAATCTTTATGATGGATTGGTTTCTAAGATAGACAACGGCGAAAAGTTTACCTCAATTTTTTTTACTAACTATTTTTATTTAAATCTAATTATTTTTACTAACAATATTTTACGTGTGTCCAACTCTTAGTACACAAATTCTGAATTCTTCCCTGCAATATAGATGAAACTTATATTATTTATTGTTTCAGCATATACTTGGTGGAAAAACATTTTAAATTTATTTAAAACAAAACACTTTTTTTTTTTCCAGTGATATTAGATTAAACTGTGTGGTAAAAAATTACAAAATGTTTTATTTTAAATAAATTTAGATGAATCTTACCTTTACAAAAGGTGTCGCTAGTTTACTCCATACTTCATTCTCCATAACATCTAATAACTAAACTAATAAATTATAAAATATATAACAAAATATTCAATAAATGCTTAACTTATAAATTAATCAGGATTCCATAATTTTTTTTTTTTTTTTAGAAAATACGTTTTTGAAATACAAAATAGGTAAATATACAGAACATCTTATATATAACGTTTCTACCTCTCTAATAAAGTAGATACTTGTGTTTAGAGAGGGATTTCGTTTCACATTTTTTTTTTTTTATAAACAAAGTAAATTAAAACAAAGTAAGTTAAAATTAAAATTAAAAATAAACAAGGTAAATTAAAAATAAAAAATAAACATTCTTTGGTATGGAATCTAGGAAGGGGTGAGTCTTAAATGTTTTTTAATTTTAGTTTTAAAAGTTTGATAATTTTTTATAGATTTTAAGTTTTCCGGAAGTTTATTAAAGTTTTTTTACCTATGTACGTATAATGGTTTAACGCTGCTGTTGTTTTACATCTGTGCAAAATTAAATTATTAGAAAATCTAGAGTTACTTGAATTTTGCACTTCAATTTTTTTTTCTTTAAAAGTTTGTAAGATAGAGGCTTTATTAAAAATTTCTTCAATTGTTGGTATATTAAGTTCTTCGAATACTAGTTTTGATGGGTAAGTTCTGGGCTTTCTAAGAATTATTTTTGCAATCTTTTTTTGAATAATAGAGAGTGATTTTAAGTTTGTCCTATTTGTTAGTTATATTTATTTGTCTCTGCTTTTACTTTTATTATTTTGTTTCTAGCTTTATGTAACTGTATAATATACATTTTGTTTCATTCGTAAAAATATATGTTTTAAATAGACTCTCTCAGTAAACTTACAAAAATAAATAAAAATAAAACATCCATATTTTTAACAGCTTCATATTTGTTGCAAACATATATAATATTTAGTCATTACCATATTTTATTAATTTTCATGTAATCTAATTATTGATTCGGTGTCCCTTATCTGAGATATATTTCACATTGACCTCGCATACTATTACACTTTTTTCCCTTAAAGTCTCGCTGTGTTAGGACCTCTAATGCGAGTGTACAAAAATACACCCTTATTTTCCGAGTTTCTCGAGGCGTTGCACGTTTCGGGTAAATAGCGATACAACTCGGGGGAGGGACTCGGCGGAATCGGGTTGCAGCCTGTGAAAATGTTTGCCGATCGGTAGACGCAGTGAGAAAACTCGAGGGAACTTATGCCCGCCGCCGGAAGGCAGCAGAACTCGGGAATTTACGAGTTCCGTATTCCCGTAATATTGGCACGGAAGCGAAATCTATGCTTCGATTTATGACTAGATTTTTGTTCCCGTGACGGCTGCATATTACAACATATTGCATTTTCAAGTATTGTACTATGTAATCTTGTTGAATAGTTATATTAAGATTTATAGATATTAACTCTTGTGTGGCTGTGATGTCACACTAGTCGACATAGGATACAAGACTTGATAAATCTCTCTTATTTTTTTAAATGATGAATTCGTATTCTTATAATCTTCAAATGGACATTTTCACAACCGATTTGAAAAGTAAAATATGTATAACTAATAAAATAAATAAAACAACTTTGTTTTTAACCACTAATTTTTATTTTCCACCGACCGGTTTCAAAGAAACCAAGCTTCTTCGTCAAGGTTTACGTAACTGATGAATTGATTCCTTTTTTATTTTTATCATGTTCACTAAAATGGACCCAATAAATCAAGTCGTTTTTTCCTTACACGGGTGGTAATTTGATATCATTATTTTCGAAGTTAGACAGGACTAAAAGAAATATTAATATATTGAGTTTTTCTACTGACATTTCTTGGTGGAACTGCATTTTAATTATAATAATAAAAATACTTTATAGTTTTATTTATTTATTTATTATATACATACGGCCTACGCCAATTACAACAGTTACATGAAGAAACATAAATGCAAGAAACTGAACAAAAAGAACATAAAACTATTTAGCAAAGACAAACTATTATTCCACTTTTACATATAATTTTATTATTTTTATAAATTGTTTACTAGTTACCGGATATCGTCGTGACCGACATCAGTCTGACGATGTCGGTCACGACGAAACCCGGTCACTGGTAAAAAAAATTATAAATAAAAAAAAATATAAATAAAAGTAGAATAAAACTATGAAGTATTTTTATTATTATAATTAAAAGAAATATTGTTTATTTGGTTATTAATTATTATTTTCTTATTATGAATCGCTTTTTTAATTTTTATGATTTCTAAGTTGTCTAATTTTAATATTTTATTTTCAACATGAAGTACTTTTAATGTAGTATTTAGTGAACATGATAAAAATAAAATAGGGAATCAATTCATTAGTTACGTAAATCTTGACGAAGAAGCTTGTTTGCTTTGAAACCGGTCGGTGGAAAATAAAAATGAGCGGTTAAAAATAAAGTTGTTTTATTTATTTTATTATAATGAATAACCACAAAGTTAGTGCTTCAAATATAAACTTTATATGTATAACTATGCTAAATGTTGATACTAAAAATATTTATCTTTGCTACGCGGAGAATGAATGTCCCCTTATCCCCGGCTCCGATGTTTATTTTAGTCATTTTTTTAAAATACTAAGTTTGCGTTCGACAGTATTATACATTCGGTTCACCCTTAACAAAATTATATGAATATCGTGTACGGCAAAATCAATTAAAATTAAGAATGTTTAAGTAAATGACGGGACAAATACAGATATTTTTTTCTATTGGCCTTGTAATGTTCTTCATAATATTAGCTTTAGTATTAAGGAAAAAAAAGTTACTTAGTTAGCGTGTAAGACTTTTGAAATTGTACCCACAGCTAAGGCATATTTTAGCGCTTTTGCCCATATTTAGGTATTTCATATCTGTGTTCAAGTATTCCACAATCTATACTTATATATACGTTATAAATGCGAAAATGTTTTTGCTTGTGCGCCCTTCACGTCTCAACGGAGCGACCGATCGATTTGATTTATGTTCAGGGAAGCCGGAGAGATGAAAAGAAAAATACGCTACTTAACTTTTCATCCCGAAAATTAAAAAAGTATTTAATTTTGGTAATGTATTCCAAATAAAACGCGTTTATTGTCAAACTCGTTTGAAAATGTCCTAACAAGGCGAAACGCGTCACAATATACCCCTCTAGTATGATTGAGGTGATTTTCACAAAAATGGCGCTATATAAATTATTCAAACATTATTATTATTATTGTATATTTAAAAAAATAAAGTAGAATTAAAATCCAATAAACTTGTTTTATTTTGGATGCATTACCAAATTTAATAAGGAATTCTACCAATTGTCTGCATACGCAATAAAAAAAGTATTTCTTGATTTGGCTTTTATTTTATAGAACTCCATATTCATACTTTTAATATAAAAATCGAACACCGATTTGAGTCTAATGAACACTTTATTTTATTTTTACAATTTAAAAACAAAAATTTCAGTGACAATTGTTTCGCCTTGTTAGGGCGTTTGAAACTGCCCCAACAAGGCGAAACAACTAAACAATCATTTGGACACATTTAAATACTGTATTTTTGCATAAAGATCACTGTGGTTATGAATCGAAACTATTTGCTTACAGCAAGGCTCAGCATAAATATATATATTTTTATTTTCAAGTAATTTTTCTAAAAACTTACCCCATCCCTCGATATTTCATCATAAGTTTTCTCCGTAAGGATTGCCATAGGAAAAATAATATGTTGAAACACATATGAACGTCTTCTTACCACTTTTCCATGAAATAAGCAGTAATCGTACCGCATAAATCGGGAAGATAAATCTCATTGCCATTAACTTACCTGTAACAAAAGAAAACAAATATAAGAATTTCGCTCATTTTTAAAACACATAAAAACAGACATGTTAGTTTTTATTATTAGTTTGGTTTTATGGAGAACTCAGTCATTTTATAGAGTATACATTTTTATGTTCCTAAAGGTTGTTTCCGACGGCGTCAGCACAGACTGTTTTACCTCCCGGTTTCCAGAACCAACCTGCCTCTGGTTATGTCGATTAAAAGCGCAGTCAGGCAGCTGAACATCATTACTTTGGAGATCGACATATTTCACGTCAGTCAGGCAAATACTCTTGCTAATGGAGAGTATTATGCCTTTTTCTGCCAACATATTGAAACCATTGTATAAATTCTGTAATGTGTTTTGTTTTTATGAGCAAAATAAAATAAATAATATGGAACCATTGCTCAAGGATTCCTGGTTTGATATTTTTTCCCAATATAACACCTAATTTTTTTATTCGTAATGTTATTTTGGTCAAATAAATTCATTTGAAATTTGTAAAAATAAAATAAAATTTTAGATATTTATTTATTTATTGAACGGCTTATGCCTTTAACAATATATTTTTTAAAAATCATAAAAACAAAACAAAAAACACGTGTGTGTCAAACAAAACAAACAAAAACATACAAAAACAGTGGCAAATACAGAAATTACTAATAAAAATTTACTTTAGCATACCTAACAAAATACTACTTAAACTACAAAACTACAAAAATTACGTAAAATACTCCCCTTTTCCACGTCTCCTCTTGTTAGCAAACAAAGTGGAAATAATGCAGATTTTTGAATTTTTTCTGATCGAAATTAAAATCGATACTTCTCCAAAATGTAATAATTAGAACTAATAATAATTAATCTTGAAGTAATAATAATACATTGTTATATATCGCATTTGTCACTCCAAAAGTTTTGTGTCTTCTGTTATTTTGTCTCGTATAGTAAAGTCAAGGGTTTAAGCGTTTGTGATTCGATAATTGCAACTGAAATTTTATATGTTTTGAAATTCGTTTTTATGATTACATAAATGCATATAGGTATATATATATATATATGCATAATGATATGTGTATATAAATATTTAATTATTTATTTATATATCAACGGTTAAAAGAACCTTTTGCAATAAAAAGTTTTACAGACACAATAACAGCAGTGAACAATTCATTATGTAATATATAATTTGAAATATAACTATATAATTCAACTGAATAATTAAAACTAAACAAATTAGTTAAAGTAAAATATTTTCAAAAAAAACTGCAAAAAAGTAAAAAAGAAACATAACATACTCGTATCTAAGATGACAAATAAAAGATAACAATTAATGTGAGAAAATCTTATGTTCTAAATATAAATATAACAAAGTAAAATTGAGAATAATTTAACATAAACATAAAGTGGCTAGAATTTAGCTAGGTAATAATGAAAAAGAAAAATAATGCTACAATAATATTTTTTAAATAATACGTTTATATACTCATACATATATTTTATATTTTGTTAAAGGCATAAGTCGTTGAAAAACTAAATAAATTCGCACCCTGAGTGTAAAACCAAAGTATGCGCAAATATTGTCATGATGTAATAATAAAAATACGTATATAGTTTTATTATACAGGTAAACGTCGTTTTACGCCGGGGTTCCGTTCCGAGAGATGCCGGTGTAAAAAAAATCGGCGTAAAATGAACACAAATATAATGAAATATATAAGGTTCGGTTCCGTGTCAAAATTCTAATAACAATCTAACATGTTGTTTAGTACATAATATCCTATGTATATTCCAAATAAATTAAAAATGTATTTAATAAATACAGTTTCAATTCGTTTACAAAATAAATAAAAATCTCTTGATATAAATAATGATTTTTTTATAATAAATACTAACTCACCAGTTCGTCGGTAATAAATTATATTCAAATAACTAACTAACTAACTAACCATCACGCCATTTCCCCGGAGGGGTAGGCAGAGAGGATAGAACGCCACACCACTCTGTCCTGGCACACTTCCTTTGCTTCCTTCACATTCATACATCTTCTCATGCACGCACGTCGATTATTCCGACTTTTCACATGACCACTTTCAAGAATTTGTTGTACTTGATCATGCCATGTCTTTCTCGGCCTTCCTCGACTTCTACAACCAGACACATTCGCATCATAAATCTTTTTAGCCGTTCTTTCATCATTCATTCGCTCCACATGACCGAACCATCGCAAAAGACCTTTCTTAATTTTGTCGATAATGCTTAACTCAGCCTTGCATTCTGCTCTAATTTCGACATTAGGGCACCTATCATACATTGTTTTTCCGCACATTCGCCTGAGGGATCGCATTTCAACAGCATTCAGTCTACTTTCGTCCCTTTTTTTCCAACTCCGTGCTTCGCTTCCATACATTAGGGTTGGTACCAGAACTCCATTATGAACTGCTAATTTAGCCTCTTGCGATAGACACTTATTTGCTACGACAGACTTTAAGGCACCATTAACTCTGTTACCGGCACTAACCCTCCTTTCAATATCCTTGTCCATATTTCCATCTCTAGTAAACATACTACCCAGATATACAAATTCTTCGACCTGTTTCAAACTATCTCCATTTACTACAATCTTACATTCAGTCATAGTTACATTTCTTTCAAAGACCATGAGGTTCGACTTTTGCACATTCATTAGCAAATCACTCTCCTTGCACACTTCGTAAACCTTTGTAACCAAGAATTGCAGTTCCTCTTCGCTGTCAGCTAGGAGGACTGCGTCATCGGCGTACAGAAGGCAACTGACAATTAGATTACTCATTTTTGCTCCCACATCCATACTTTTCAATTCTTTCATACATTTATCCATGTATATGTTGAATAACCACGGTGACATTACACATCCCTGTTTGACTCCTTTAGGGATGTCAAACCAGGAAGTTAATGACCCATTTACCCTTACACACGCTACACTATCTTTGTACAAAGAAGCAATAGCGCGGACAAGGTTGTCACTCACTCCATACTCCGATAGAACCATCCATAATTTTTTCCTATCAACTCGATCAAATGCTTTTTGCAAATCAACAAAAGCGCAAAAAAGCTTCTGGTTTTTCGCCAAAAACTTTTCTGTCATATTGCGTAATGCAAATATTTGATCCATACATCCTCTACCATTCATAAATCCACTCTGTACATCCCATACTTTCTCCTTGGTCACGTTTCTTACCCTTTCTATCAGTATTATTCCATACATTTTGCCGACAGCGCTCAGAAGACTGATAGCTCTGTAATTCCCACACTCCACCTTAGAACCTCTATATTCAAATACTTTTTTGAAAAAAGCATCTAATTTCATTTGCATTGATTTTTGCTTATTTTATTGCAAAATCATATCATAAACTACAAATCTTTGAATATTCTTTTCATTTTAATAATAATAAAATAAAAAATATAATCATGCCTTTTTATTTTTCTTAAAAACAAAAAGAAAACTAGCTCGGTAACAATTTCACACACACAATAGGCTGATTGCGTACACGGTAATATAATAAAACAACGTGTAAAAGTGTGTCAGCTATTAGAATCGCGGTGCCTACTGTCGTCTGGTATCGGCCGAACCGGGGAATCCCACGCCAGCACCAACCGGCGTAATTGTAAATCGGCGTAAATCGAACCGGCGCAAAACGACGTTTACCTGTAATTAAAATGCAGTCCCACCAATAAATGTCGATAGAAAAACTTAATCTATTGTTATGATATGTTATGAATGGGGGTCGTGGTTCCGTGGCTAGTGATGAGAGGTCCAAGGTTCGAGACTACTTTACCCTAAAGTGATTTCCATTTTCTAATGGTGAGTTATTTACAAATCGTTGAAACGGGTCACCTAAATTTAAGTATTTGGGTAAATTATAAGAACGCTTATATGTCTTTTTTTTACTAAAAAATAAATATGAACAATTTATTTTAGAGATATGTGCGTTTAAAGATTACACTTTGCATGTGGAACTGCTTCAAATAAAATAATGATGCATGAATTTAGAATTCGCGCAGATGTGAAACAGAAATGAAATCTTGGTCTGCAAAAAGCACTTAGTTGATCTTACATACAACCGGAGATAACTATTATAAACGTATAGGTGGATGTGTGTGAATTGTGAATTGATCGATTCTGCACACAGCGGACAAAATGAACAATAGGTTCAAATTACCCCATGCCTCGTGATGGTAATGGTTGCGTAAGATGAATTCAATGGATGTTGCAAAAAACTTTCATTCAATTTCTACATTCGATTCACGTACATATTTTTTTGATAGTGAGAAGATTACTCCAATAGGTTACATTGGAGAGAAGAAGTTCAGTGCTACGGGAAATTTGATAAAAATAATGTTTTCTAGCGCGCGGAAAAATTAGAGCATTAAATTGGTTAAAGAAGTTCCTTGAAAATGTATGAAAAATAAAAATGATTTTAATAAAAACGGACTACTTTAAACGACGCCACTAGTTCTTCCAAATTGAAAAATATAACAATACAACCAATATGCGATATAACTGAGGCTTCAAATCATTATTTATATGCGAGGAAAAAAAAACTCTAATGCTATTCCAGAAATCTTAAAAGCAAATATTAAAACATTCAAATCTAAATTTTTAAAAAACACATGAGACCTACCCTATCCTGAACCCCATGCAGTAGACAAGTGTTTATCTTATAGAATATAATGTTTAATTTTAAGAAATCTATTTAGATAAAAATATAATACATATAAATAAACGAACTCCCTCCCTAAACACGAGTTTTCAGTCTATAAGAGAGGTAAAAATAAATTTTATTAAAAAAATTAATCAATAAAAAAAATTGAGTTGAGTTTTGAAAAACGTTGAGTAATGTGATAGATTTCCGGTTCCCGGGAAGTCAACTCACTAATCAACAGAACTCACCGATGAGAACGTGTGACGTCACACGCAGAGCATTTTCAAAATTTGAAAGTAAAAAATTTCTAAATTTGAAAGTGAAAAATTTCAACGCTTATCAGTTCATGGTTTACCTTCGTTTTAATTCTCAAGGCTCTCTCTTAATACCCATGCACAATTCCTCTTTTTCCTCCAACTCATACAGCGTCCATGCGGCTCGACTGTGGAATCATCACCCATCCACCATCAAAGATTTAACTACATTATCTCTGTTTAAATCACGTCTGAAGAAACAGCTCCCTTCTCTTCCTTAATCTTTCCTCCTTTCCCTTTCCCTCTTTTTTCCATTGAGTAATAGTTTTATTTAAGGTAAATTATAAACAAATACGTTTATTTATATTTTTAAATATCTTTAGCTTTTTAATCATTTTTTTCTATTGAATATGTTCTGTAACTTGAATTATAAAAATAAAACTTTTATTTTATTGGTTGGTTGGAAGAAATTGCCATTTGGCAATAAGCCCGCCAATGTACAAATAACATTATTTACAAAAACATAAATAAATAAAATAAAAATTACAATAAAATCATAGAGCCGGTAACGCGATACATAAAAAAACTTTTTTGTATCTGTAAATTTTGTGTGTTTTGGTAGCATTACATCGCTACGAACAAAAAAATTGTGAGGCCCAAAGGGGCTATTTCTAGGTGCCCGAGATCCAAATCAACAGAGGTCCGCAGGGCTTATCAATTGAGCCCCGTAGAGACGAATTTTCTAGCATAGAACAGTCGGGGATAGCCAAGTAGATAGATACCTTATGCCATATACTAAAAATGATTCCAAACTTAAAACTAACAATATACGTAATATGTTACAATTTTTGTTAGTAAAATATTATTGTTTAATTAAAAATAGTTTTGAGAAGGTTATATTTTAAATTTTTTCTGTACTATTTTTGTAGAGTTTATTGAAAAATTATGCGCTCCAACACCCCTAATAATCCCACAATGAAGTACGTATAGAATAAAAATGTGAACTAATGATACAAAAAATACTTATTGATGGATTTGGTGTTTATTTTGTAGAACTCCATATTTAAACTTATAATTAGAAATCAAACACTGATTTGAGTCTACTGAACATTTTATTTGATTTTTACAAATATAAACATATAAAAATAAAAATAAAAACTTCGTGACAATTGTTTCGCCTTATTAGGGCATACCTTAGGACATTCGTTTGAAAATGCCCTAATAAGGCGAAACAATTGTCACGAAGTTTTTATTTTTATTTTTATATGTTTATATTTGTAAAAATAAAATAAAGTGTTCAGTAGACTCAAATCAGTGTTTGATTTCTAATTATAAGTTCAAAAAATACTTCTTTACCGTTTAGTAATAATTTGCTGCTAGCTTGCAGTACATTTAATTATTTGTTAATTTAAAAAGTAATATTAACGACCTACATTAAAGGAAATAATAAAGAATCAAAAGGAGATGAAATAAATAATAATAATAATAATAATCATAGTTTATTAACAAAAATAACAATAACTTTATCTACTACATAAACACTTAGGTAATAGATTTCTCTGAATCATGTCTAGTCTGCCTAACTACGTACAACCTGTTTTAAGGCAGACATTTTTATGAAAAATAAACAATAACATTACTTTTTTTTTTATTTATATCCCTACAGAGATGAGGTAGAATTTTTTCAAATTCAGGATTATGGATATTCGAGCGTTTACAGGGCTTATGACCTGTCATTGGCTGGGTTAAGTGGCCACTTTAAGTAGGTACTACAACATTCCCCATTCCGCTTATTAGCGAATATCCACACAGGTAACATTTTTTGATTTTTGTATATATGTTACGAATCGAGAAACCATCCACAAGCGAGTTGGAGCGCCATCTATGTATTGATATTGAAGTTAAGTGTTTTAATTAGCATTTACTTGTAATAACATTACTACCTACTAGTTAATAACATAACATTATACCTACATATAACATTACTACCTACTAGTTAATTATACTAAACAGTTATACAATATTAATTTATTAGGAATTTATTTTGAGTAAATTTTCCGATTTTTCTCGACCTAAATCCAGTAACCAATTATTTACAAATTTGTTCAATTGAATCCGGTTGAATACATTGAATACCATGTCGCAGGCACTGTTTTAGTAAAAGTAGATGCATCCTTTATTTACACAACAATAAAAACCGCAAAACTGCCAAGAAAACACATTAAATGTCTTCCAAGGAGAGTAAGTGATTTCCAATAACGGTTTGATATTTATGACGCGGTATACGACGATAAAAGTGAAAAAAAAAAGACATTAAACAAAGTAAAAAAGAGGACTGAGTGGCTATTGAGGTTAAGAGATGCCAAGAATATTGATTTGGCCGAATACCGAATACTCGGCAGCGCTCTAGGCCGAAGCGCCGAATATTCGGGAAAAGACGTGTGCATCTCGCGCGTGATAGTTTACGATCTGTCTCATTGCGGTGCTTGCGGGGGTGACGAGGCGATTTAATTATATCTTATAAACGGTTTTACACTATAAAATATAAGAAGTTCTGCGAAAAAAATACACGCAAATATTGCAATTATTAAGAAACTTCAATAAGAATGCATTAATGTTATATCAATACAATGAAGGAGATATTTTGATTTTAATGTGTTGTGTGTAATTTATTGTAGTGAGCAAATTAGAAAATAAATTGCTCTTTTGACGATTTCTTACTACAACAAAGATACTATATGATACGGCAAAATTATTATTAAATTTTGATTAAATATTCTTCATGAGCATAAACACTTTTATTGGGCATTAAATTAACAGTTAGAATGGAGAATGAAAACACAGTGGAACTTCGTTATATTAGGTTTTTTTTTAACATGGTACAAAAATTAAATAAAAATAAAAAACGTTAATTTAACAATGCGTAATAGTAATGAAATTAGACTATTTGCTATTGGAATGCCCTACATCGCTCTTTTACTTGGAGTATAATATATTCTGATAGTGGCTAATCTTTGTTTCGACTTTTTAATGTGTTTTGATGTCATGTTATGTTCAAGAAAAAATACTATGTCAAAGAAACAATGAGGAACTTCAGCCCTACGGAAAATTGGATATAAAAACATGTTTTCTTACGCGCGGTAAAATTTAGAGCATTTAATTGGATGACAAAGTTTCTTGAAGATGTACGAAAAAAATAATAAAAAATATTTTAATAAAAACGAACTATATCGAACGCCGTCACTAGTTCATATAAATCAATCAATGATGAGAGAGCTCTGAAAGATATTTATTTATTTATTAATATACACGACCTACGGGCTTTTAAATTTATTAGAAATACATTTATGTGCAGCAGTGAAACATAAGTATGAACATTCATTTAAAATTAAAGATAACATAAGAAAAACTAAAAGATACAATAATAAGTAGAAATAAGGAAATGTACCACCATAGGCATACGGGTATATAAAAAGAAGTTTAATACACATAAAAACATACACACATACATACACATGCACATGCATACATACATACACACATATACATACATGCATGATTATATGTATATATATATATATATATATATATATATATATATATATATATACAAATAAATATATAGGATGTTCTTTAAACCCCGTCACATCAGAAACCACGATGATCAGTATGAGCAAGAAGACATATTGGTACATTGAAATATTTTTTTAGAATGACTAAAATCATAAAAAATAAAATGTAGAAAAAAAAACAGGGACTATGAAATATTCTAGTGTGAAAACACCCTTTGAAATAAATATTTCGCATCAATCATGCCGGGAATCAACCCGAGACCTCTTGCATGGCAGGCAAACGCGCTGACCATTACATTACGAGGCCGAGGCTGATATACGATACATAAAAAAAAAAATTTTTAGAAAATTGGCTTAGTATAATAGACTTAGTATAATAAATCAATTAACTAAAATCAACAAATGAAAGAATTAAAGAAATATGGATGTTCAAACATAGGCAAAATGGTGAATGTTACACTGCGTTTAAAGTGGTCAATTAGACCAGCTAATAATAGGTCACAAGCCCTGTAAATACCTAGACTTCCATTTTCTCTTATTTAAGGTTTTCTGCATCCCTGTTGTAATTTCTAGATCTTAATGATTCCCCAGGGGGTGATATCCAGTCTTTTGTCTACAAACATTTGGAGAAACTCAAATATTGTATTAACAAATAAATGTAAAAAGAAACACTGAAACTTCCTTATAGCAAATGTCTATCATTTCTAGGGCGTCACTGTACAGAACGCATTTTTAGCTCAAGAAAAACGTTCGTAAGAGATAAGACAGAAAACGTAAAAACAAAATGCAATTAATCGACACATAAAACTAGGCAAACACTGTTTTACCGGTAAACACCGCATTATTTCACTACTGAAAACAATAAAATGAGATATGATGATAATAAAAATATATAAGTGAAAAGTTCACCTCTTTATTTTACTCAGGTTAGATAAAAACACGACTAGACGAGAAAATCATTTTCATTAGTAGGCAATAAAATTTGCAACAGCGGGAATAATAACTTTTTTGCCAACCATGTTTGCAAATTTCTACGCCTAAAGTCTGTTCATTATTACAAGAATTTCCACATAAACAAAACAGTAGTGTGATATCCGACGGAGAATAGCCTATTTTAAACATATCATCTCAATCGAAACGGCGCTGTACGGATTGACAGTTATTAAATTCGTTTGTACCTATTTGAATTTGATAATAACATATTTATATTTTTCGTTTTTTTTTTATAAAACTCCATAGTCAATGATTTTTTTTATTTTTAAGATTAAATAATTTAAAAAAATAGTTATAGTATTTTTTTTATTATATAGTCTTAAAAATAAAATAAAAATAGTGTACAAAAAAAAAAGTCACCATCTACAAAACACTTTAAGGTTCTAATGTGTGTTGTTATTTCGAGGTGTAAAAGAGAAGATTGAAGTAGCGGGTACAAAGCGACTGTTAGGTCCCGGGTCTCCGAAGCCATAGTCGCCCATCGCCAAGGTCGTCCTGGTGAGCGTGAACCGGATTAAGTAGTTTGCTCCATACCGGGTCAGCCGGGACAATACGCAACGAACGGTAAAATCATAATAAAGCGATCGGGTAACAATATTCTGAACTTGACATCGATTTCTGCAGCGCTAAATGCGAACGCGTGGGCGAACGTGTGGAATGAGGGAATGGGGTTTATAGTCGAGATAAACAATAAATACATAACTGTGAAATAATCATCTTACACCTTTGCGCTAGAAGAATTCAGAAAATGTGCAGGCAACAACGCTAAAAAAACAAACGCCGGAATTCCTTAAATATGCAGAGCTGAATATTTATATCATTCATCAAATTGAGCAGGAATTTTGCATATCCATTATAAAACGAAATAATACAGACTCAAATGGATACAAAGTCGTTGGAACAATAGGCATCTTTCACCCCTCCGGCAACTACACCCATCTTCCAGGAATTTAGCAAACAACATGTGTTTGCACATGTGCGACACTGCGACAGTGACTAATGACTACCCAAAATCTACATAAGCTACTCTTCCATAGAGTTGAAACGGTGCTTTATCTGTTTAGTTTTTTATTGTTTACTTTTTAGCTTGACACTTAACAAATTTACTATTATGCTCAATGTTTATTTTTGTAAATTTATTTTATACCTATTGGTATAAATTTAAGTTGCTAGAATTTCATTAGTCCATGCACTTTGTAGCTGCAAGACGATTAGTAATCTAGCTTCAATAGGTAAATGTTATCAACTATCAAATTTCCAAATTAAGTAACCGGGGTCTAGAATTACAACCGTTCATGCGCTCAGTAGCTGCAAGACTTGTTGTAATCTAACTTCACTTTTTTTATAAATTTGTTTTTTATTTAACTTTTGTAATATATAAAAAACCCTAAACTTCATTGTCAAATAAAAAATATTAAAAAAAAATGTAATTTTATTAAACATTCATATTAGTTCTTAAGATGTTATGAACTAACTTAATAAAGCATAAATAAATAAATAATCGTTTCTGGTATTAAGAGTTTTTTGACTGGACACATGCAGGAATTCTTATTACGTATATTGTGTTTCATTAACCAATGGTCATTTACTGGTGCTTTGACCCTATGTATTAATGATCATTTTTTGTAGATCACCTATACAATAAATCACGGCTCGCCACTGATAGACACCGGAAGTCGTCCGGGGCAGTCTGAGTTGCGGTCCAACTACTTTAATTTTGCTGGCGAGTTGAGCAAAAGATGAACTGCAAAAGTCAGGAGGCTTATTCTGCCACAATTTTGTTCCGTAAGTTCGTTCGTTCGTCATATATTCACCTCACTCTAACGCAATCGTTCCCTCTCATACGACAAGATGAAACTAAACGAATTAATTACAGAATAAGGCCACAGGAGGATCCTCAATATTCCGACTCGCCCTTAAAACCAAAGGATCCTGCATTTTAGGAGAGAATCCGAAGAAGGAACCTTACCGTCCCGAAACATTTCTTGCTTGACAAAACTAGAAGATTGTCGATATAAGTTGTTACAAGTCACATTTTTAAAGGTGACAACTTATGACGATTTTCGTCTTTTCCAAGCGGATATACGAGTATCTAATATATCTGAATGGGAAAGGCGAAACGAAATTAGGTTTAATATTTCCAAGTGTTTGGTCAGGTCTTTCACTAGGGCCCAAAAAACTATATTTTTTAGAAACTAACTTGAATGACCAAAATCTGATACGAACATCGAATGTTAAGGATCTGGGCGTTAGATTTGTGAGCACCCTGACATTTCATGAACACATAGAGACAATCGGTGATATATATATATTTTTTTTTTTAATAAATATTAGCGTTTTTATAATTTATCCTAATATTTCAATTTTGGTGGCTATTTTCAATTCATTAAAGATGTTAGGATTTTTCTGCGTACTGCCAGGGTTTTCGAAAATACCCGCGTACTGAGAACTCTTTACAACTCCTTGGTGCGAAGTAGACTCGAGAGTGGCTCGATGATTTGGGGGCCACATGAACTGAAGTACTCTCTTATGATAAAGAAAATCCAAAAGAAGTTTCTAAAATATCTCTACATGAGAGTGCGGGTATTATCCTTGGCTTTATCCAACCGAGTTTCTCCAGGGTATGCATGGCTACAACAGTTTAGAGACTAGGAGGAATGTGTATTTGACTACTCGATAATTCTAAGATTATAATGAGAATTGGTTTGGATGTGCCTGATAGTTACCTAAGACAGCGTCAGCATAGATTGTTTCATATTCCGATATACAGGAACAACCTGCCGATGGTTTTGCCTGTTGGAAGGGCTTCCGCTATGCTGAACAACATCGCTCTGGATGTTGATCTGTTCCATGTATCCGAAGGAGTTTTCCGGAGCAGGATTCTCCTACTATTTTGACAAGAGTCTGTTTATGTATTTTTTGTCTTTTTATAGTATGCACGTCTTAAATTTTTAGTATGTAATGTATGTATTATTTCAAATAGACGAATTGAATTGAATTGAAAAAAAAAACAGATTTTATATTTGCGCTATTGTGTATTTTATCCAAAACTCAGTGACGTAGATGGATTTGAAGTAAGCTCTAAATAAAAGTGTTAGAGCTCGTGCTGATCAAGAATCGAAATCTGAAGAAACATCTATTCGTTGATTCAAAGTGAAACTGGTTTAACTCTCCAAGTCACCATTATTGTTCATTGTTGCCTTCGTCGTGTTAAATGTTATGACCGGCCGAAACACAAAGTTCCCGTTTGAAGAACCTTTTCTTATTCATTTACAAATGTACAAATTTTCCCTCGGCGATATTTATGATCAGTCCACCGAGCGCGGATGCAAGATCCGTCGGTTTGATTTCGGACGAACATCGCACGACTTTTCGTGCCTTCTGTAGTTCAGTTGTGTGAAGTATGAAGACGAGGCCCTCACGAGTCACGAAATGTGTGATTAGTGGTGCCATTTCCTTATTGTCTCGACTGGAAGACGATTCCTGCAAATAACCTTTTACTTACTTAATATTCAACCGGTGTTATACGAGTCCTAAGCGAGAGTCTTTGAATTCTTAGAATATGAAATAAGGGCAATCTTACTTTATTATTTTATTTATTTGGGAAAAAACAACAGTTTTTACATAAACATATAGAAAATATAAGTAAAAGGAACATACACTGTAAAAACAGTCAATAAAAAAATAGTAAGATAATAATATATAGATAGATAATAAGTACATTGTTCGATAATAAGAAAACTCCAAAATTGATGTAGTCAAGTCCATCTAGGAGTTGTTTTGGACTATAAACTGACATACAACGAGCATATAGATAATACAGTAAATAAATCACTGAAATTACTTGGCTTCATTAACAGAATATCCTCTGATTTTACTAATGTCCGTACAATCAAAACTCTTTATTGCTCAACTGTTCGCCCTCTTCTTGAATATGCCTCAGTGGTCTGGTCTCCATTCTATGTCAATCGCATAAATCACATTGAATCAGTCCAACATCGCTTGCTTCGAAAAATAGCGTGGATGCTTGGACTAGAGAGAGATAATTATTCTTATGCTGAAATAGAGTCAATGTTAAATATTTCTAGTCTACAAAAACGTAGAACTAATATTGACTCCATATATATGTTCGGCATACTAAATGGTATAATCGATGTTCCATCATTACTGGGACAAGTAAAATTCAATATTCCGACTCGTAGATTGAGAAACAATGAAGTACTGTTCATCGATCAGCATAGAACAAACTATGGCCTAAATTCTCCAATGACCCGCCTTTGTCGTATTGTTAACTCAAGACAGGATCTGGACTTTTTTGGTTTAAGTTTACAACGATTTAAACGAGCACTAAATAAATAGTCCAGATCTTGTCTCGATGTCCCTTATGTTTGTCAATGCTTCTTTCTTTTTTCACCTTTTTAAAACGCATTTTATTGTAGAAATTTAAGACAAGTGTTACTTAAATCCTTAAAGGAATAATCAGTTAAATATTACAACTATTTTAAATAAAGTATAATTCATATTTTATTCCTATAATGAACAATGAACATTCATTCATTCACCAAGAATCTTCACTAACAAATTTGAAAAATCATATTGTATATTTTCTTTAACAGTAAGCAGTAACGGGTAAAGTTGGAGAGGATCGTTCGGAATGACTTCACAGATTTAAGTGGCGTTTGTTCATTGATTGATAAGAAATTCAATATATTCCAATAAGGATCAATTGATTTATGAACATTCCATCTATTTATATATTTAAAAAAATGTAATATGGCATACGAAGACTCTTGATTATACAAAGATAACCCTGTTCCAGATACGACTTTATAAAACACTTGTATGCATTTTATACATGAAGTGCGTCAGCGTGTATATGTTTTATTTAATATGAAAATCAAACATTGTGCAATGAAATGTAGTACATTTTTTTAAATCATAAGAAAAAAACATATTACGCAAGAACAATTTTACACAAAAAAAAAAATTATTTATTTAACGCTACACATGCATTTTACGAACCATTTTTATTGGAATTTAAAAAAATGTAAATGGAGGCTAGATTTCTAACAATCCGTGCGCTCTGCAGCTGCAAGACGTGTTGCAATCTAGCTTCTATATGTTACTAAAATTTTATATATAATCCCAACACGTCTGCAAGACTTCTGCAAGAAGTGTTAGTATGTTTATTGTACAGCAACCTTGAGGTGATTTTAACGAAAATGGCGCAATAGAAATTGTCCAGAATAATCATTTTAAGGGCGGGTATATTGTCTTAAGGCAATTTCTTCCTACCATCCCAAACCCTTCAGTTTGAGAAAATTAAAAGTATGTATCTGGACATATTCTAAGTAATACAGAATCTTAAATTTTCTTTGAGAATATATTTAGCTTTTCATTTTTTTTATTTTTGAATATATTTTTTTCTGTATATTTTTACAATATACATGAGGTAAAACAGAGAATTAAAAAAATAAAGAATAATAGAATAGCAATAAAATACATATTAACAGTAAAAATAGTAAACAAAAAATCCCACAAAGGCATGGCGTGTTCGTGGGTATACAAGAAATGTTTACGAATTTTTTGCTCCTATAATAAATAGACAGGTATAATATTTTTGCATAATATAAGAGAAAAGAAAATATTCTGTAAAAGATTAGAAGGTACTTTTTTATTTTATGGTAAATTAAAAAAGAGTTATCTTTAGTTTGAATGCAGGATAGTGCGTGTTTTTTAAAAGAAGGAAAATTTTGAAAGTATGGGATCAATGTGCCATATAAATGTTTTTATTTTATTTTTTTAATATCTTTTATGTTTCTGATCCTATATTTGTGGTGATATACTCATGTGTCTGTGTCATATAATTGCTCGTCTCATCTTAACACAGGACTTTTAGTCCCATGGAGTTGGGACTTATTGTCTCAAATAATGTACAATAAACTTATGTATAAACTTATAATAAACTTATGTTATAAATAAATGAAATATTATCAGTAAAAAAAAGCATTAAAAAATTCTTGGGCTTATAAAATATGCATGTCTCTGCGCTAGCTTCGTTTTACAATGTGGTATTTCTATCACACGTTTCCTTCTTTGACTTGATTTATTTGAATTACTTGTAAATACTTTTGACAACAAAGTTTTTATTGTAAGAAAGGTACAGGCTATAAACGATGGATCACAGTTTTGATGTGATTAAAACTACTAATCGCACCTGACGGCAGTACAAATGATCTACATTTCTGTTAAATAAAATTTGACATAAAGGCTCTAAATTTCAAGAAAATTTAACAAGAAAAAAATGTATACAGGAGATAAAGGGTAAATGGCAGTCAAATACTGGAAAGCCATAATTTAGTCATAGAACTTGTGAATGGTTTCTTGTATTTTGTTATTGTAAAGGGTAGGAGAGGGCGGGTTTTTGCCCCAAAGAGCAGACGCCGTGACCTTTTGAACTCCAAACTCTATATTTTGACTGCAAGTCTGGGTGAAACTACATTATACGTACTCTAGCATAGTGCACTCTTTATAATGCTGCAACTTCATTCGGCAGCGCGCCAGTTTAACCGCGAACCAGCTAGCGCAGTAGAGGATTTTTGATACGGCAACCGACGGTTTAAGGATCGGGCGACGTTCAACAAAACGAGGTCAAGTGGTTTGTGTCTGTAGTGATGAGCATAACCGATTTACAAAATTAATCGAATATTCAATTTTTGATGCGGGTGAGATTCATCTGACTTAATTTTCCCTCATACTAGGCAACGTCTGAAAATGTTTTTAAATTGTATGCTTCTTCTTGGAGAAATTGGTTTAATCAACAATAGTTTGTAGACAGGGGCTGAATTTTACCCCCTAGTGAGTAATCAAACAGAGATGGATAACATTTTAGAGAACTTAGCATAGGAGTCTAAGTATTTACAGGGCTTATGACCCGTCATTGGCTGATTTATGAGGCCACTTTACACACTGTGTAATAAGTGATATTATGCAACCGTGCATGTGAGAATATATTGAGCAATAAGGTTTAACAACAGATTGTAATTTTAAATGGGATGTACATATAAGAAAATTGAGTAAGCGATTAACAGCAATAAATAAAAGAATGTATATATTAAATACGAATTATTTATTTTTATCTCTCAGAATCAATTATACGAAACGCTGATAATAACACTGAGAAGTTCCAAGATAAATAACAATGTATTGAGTTTGTACAAATATTTGTAAACAAGGACTGGATTTAACCTCCTAGGGAGCTGTTGATAATAACATACGGGTGTTTACCATGCATTTTATTGTAATTAAAATATGGGTGTCTACGTTCACGTCTCATAAATGTTCTTCATCTCTTTTGTAATATGTTATTTAAATAAGTTGCGGTTTCAGCTGATACTAGAACAGAAACCGGAATTCGGTTTCGGCAGAAAATTTTGTTCGGCCGGTCACTAGATTTAGCCGAATACTGGACGCAGAACTGTTTTCGGCCGCAGCGGTTAACGTGCATTTCAAGCTGTTACATCACTCCAGCTCACTTGCGTTCAATATCAAGTCGTAGGCTGTTTAAATTACTAGATTATAATAGTAATAATTATGGATAACTGATATAGCGCCATTTTCGTAATATAATACCTCAAGGGCGCTTTACAAAGTGATTATACAGGATGTTCATTTATTTATTTTTTTTTTGTTTATTTTTCCATACTGTTAAATATTATGCATGTATTAAATTACATATTTTACATATTAAACATATTAAATTACATATTAAATTACATATAAAATTACATATTAAACATTAGAAGAGAAAAAGAGAAAAAATACATATTCTAAAAATAAACATAGCCTTAAATTTGGAAAAAATGCCCACAAAGACTTAAACGTCTGAGCGTGGGCCATTCGTTTTTTATTGTTTTTGGTGAATTTTTTGGTATACAAACACAAATATGACAATGCCATTAAAAATCATACAGAAATAACAGGAAAATGACATAAACAATGTAATTAAGACATCAAAGTTTAGAATATGCTGTTGTACGACTCTTTCACAATAGGTGTATATCTGTATTTTCCATGCTTATCCAAGTCCTCAAAGCCGCTTTAAACTTTGGAAGGGATTCTATATTTTGTATTTCCTTGGGTAGGAGATTAAAAGATCTTGGACCAACATGGAAAGAGTCACATCCGAAACCACGATGATAGGTATGAGCAAGAAGACATATTGGCACATTAAATAACTTTATTAGAACGATTTTTTTTTTTTTTAATATATCAAAAAAGCAAATGGTTGCTTACTTCTGCAGGGGAGAAACGAGGAGGAGGGAGGGGGGAGACTGATACTGCGCCGCTTCACTTCTCCCCTGCAGAAGTAAGCAACCATTTGTTTTTTGAATATACATATTTTTTTTCTTTGTTCTTTTTTCTTGGTTCCAAATATTTTTTAAATATGCTAATATGTCTTCTTGCCCATACTGATCATTTTGGTTTCGGATGTGACAGGGTTCAAAGAACACCTTGTATTAAGATATAAATTTAATTTTAACTTTTTAATTTAAGAAAAATAATGAACTTTGTCACCACATGCTAAGAATTTATTCAAATGATTTAGATAACAAGTGGGTTTTAAGTTTCTTCCGAAACATCACTTCACTCTCACAGTTTAGGACTTCTGCTGGGAGAACATTCCATGCCGTAGGGCCTGCGACCGCAAATGCAGGTTCGCCGAATTTAGTGCGCTGTTTGCGTAGAGGTATAATAACTTTTCCTTTCGACGTAGATGTAGCTGATCTAAGCGTAAGACGTCTGTCAGCTAGTTCATCTGGAATGCAGAGTTCCCTTAGATATTCTGGAGCAGATTATTCCATATAAACCTTTCCCTAACTGTCCGTAAAACACCCGCGCGTTACGGTGCTGTGTGGTCACTACACATTAAAAAATAAGAGATTTAAAAGGGGATTAAAAAAGAGATTTAAAAAAATTGAATATTTCCAATCTAACTGCTGAAAACATGAAAAAACCATTGGGTATCGCTAACGACTCAAGCGAAACGTGCACCCGCGCCAACTTCCCGAGAGCTACTAAGTAGCAAGTACTGGGCTACGTGACTGAACATGTAGTGGACGTTGTAACACCAGGTGTTATTGGTATACTGTGAGGATACTTTTGATGATATTCGTAATTTATCCCCGATTTCCGACAAAATGCCTGTTTTGTGCCTAATAAGTTCTTATTATTTAATAACAAATTATTTCAGTCGATACGTAAATGTGTAATGGAGGAATACTGAAAATTTAAACCCAATGTTTATTACATTTATAAAGATATTATAGTTATTAGACGTAATGTGTACTAGCTACACATCACCGGGGAGGGAGGATTAATCGTGCGAAGGGTACTCTATCTGCTAATCTCAAGTTGAAGTAGATATAAATCGGCGAATATTTATTTCAGAAATAAATCAAATTCGGTTATAATAACCGATTATTCGCGCAGTGGTGCAGCGAAAGGAATGGACGTTACACTATCGTAATTTCAAGTGGCGCTACGGCGCGGTGGGTAGTTCGTTAGTGATCGCCGGAGGGGCGGAATTCGTAATACGCCCCACTGTATGCAGTGCGCCAGACACCGCCTAAGGAAACTCTACAAGGAAGCTACCTGAACGTGATTAAAATAGACGACGAAAAAGATACAGAATTTAAATTTCAACAAAAGCGTCGCTTGTAAGAATATAAAAGAAATACAAGGTGATCCGTCTTACGCCAATCCGGGGACAGGGAAATCACTTTATGAGCATATATTTTTGATGACCCTCCCAACCACTACACTACAAGGCGAACATTTCTCCACTCGATTTCTTTTTTACTTTTTTCCCTGAGAGTAGCCAAGGAGTCAAAAACACTCGTTCGAGACTTTAGTTCTATTACACACACATATCTGTTTTTTACATCCGCCCGGACACAAACGGAATTAATCACAACTGTGTTAAATATCAGGTGTTAAAATGAGTTTTATCCGTTATTTTCCAAATTTCAAAATAAAAGCCAAAAATAAAACGGTAAAAGTACGTCATTCGAAAGAAATTATAAAGTGTTTGCTTTTACATACTACAAAATATTGTGTTTGCTTTTACGTTATATTTTATTTTTCTCATTTATTCCTGAAATCTGAAACCTTTATTGTTGAGGGTAAGTTTCATATGATTTAATTATTTGACCAATATGCTAGGCAACGCCTGAAAATATTTTTCAATTTTTATACTTCTTGGACCAGGTGGGTTTATCAACAAAATAAATCCACCAGGTCCAAGAAGTTACACGTGAATATTAATAGTTGAATTACGTCAACGTATACAAAAATTTGGACAAACTCAAAACATTGTTGGTATACTATTTTGTTAAAATTTTTCAAAAAAAATACAGACACAACTAATGTTAACATCTAAAATATTACAATACATCTCGCAGCTTCAGAGCGTAATGGTGATAAGAATCTAGCCCTTAATTACACTATTTTGTTGTAATTGGCTTGCTTTTTTTGCTCAGTGCTTTTTTTATAAAATATTAATAAAAATAAAAACGGTTCACTAAATCAGGAGCAAGATTAAAATTACATTTGTTCAAAATAAGTATGTTCATAAATGAATTAATTAATCGATAAGGGGTTTTTATTGCGTGTCCTTTTATTAAAATTTTGTCAAATGGAGCAGATTTTCTCATTTATAAACTTAAATAATCGAATGTACAAAAAGCAAACGACGAAAAAATTTCATCCAAAATACATTTGGGATTGATGATAATTTTGGTTTACGATAGCGGGGGAGACCCTTATATTTTAAATATATTCATAGACGTTATCTATACCGTGGGAATAAATGCCAAGGAAATAAGTTTGGTTTATAATGATAAATCATGCATTAAAAGCAGGAAATATCTCCTCTCGCCCCAAACACTTGGTTCAGTTAACCCAAAACTTCCGGCAAGGGCATCATACCAAGCACTCAACCACACACCCCTCTAATAATCGTTACGTGAGGATTTGAACTATTTTACCTTCACCAAATTTATAAGGTGTTACAAGTTCCAGTCAGTTAATCAAAAAAACAAAATATAAATAAAACAATTGCTTTGCCAAGACACAAAATAAAAGTTATTATTATACATTATTTACTTCTTGCAAAAAATAACAAGAATTTTAAATGCATTATTTGCTAACATTATGCATTCAGTACTTATTTCGTTTATTTTTGTTTGTTACTGTCAAGACTACCATTTCTAAGGAAAAAAACATTTTGTTATTTTTTCATTTAATTTATTTGTTTTATTTATTTTAATCATATGAATTATTTTGATCATTTTATTTAGTAGTTTTTTTTAAATTATGGAATTTATTTTATGTTTTTTTTCTATTTTATCTATTTGTTTTATTTGTTTTATTTATTTTATTTATTTTATTTATTTTGTTTATTTTGTTTATTTTGTTTATTTTGTTTATTTTGTTTATTTTGTTTATTTTGTTTATTTTGTTTATTTTGTTTATTTTGTTTATTTTGTTTATTTTGTTTATTTTGTTTATTTTGTTTATTTTGTTTATTTTGTTTATTTTGTTTATTTTGTTTATTTTGTTTATTTTGTTTATTTTGTTTATTTTGTTTATTTTGTTTATTTTGTTTATTTTGTTTATTTTGTTTATTTTGTTTATTTTGTTTATTTTGTTTATTTTGTTTATTTTGTTTATTTTGTTTATTTTGTTTATTTTGTTTATTTTGTTTATTTTGTTTATTTTATTTATTTTATTTATTTTATTTATTTTATTTATTTTATTTATTTTATTTATTTTATTTATTTTATTTATTTTATTTATTTTATTTATTTTATTGAAATAATTTATTTTTATTTAATTAGACTTTTCACTATTTTATAATGCGCAAATGTTATTTGTTTCATATTCCGACTACCTAAGAATTTTCTGTGCTTAGGCAAAACCTTTTTTGTTAATTGTGTGTTTTCATTAAATTATGCTTTAACAATTCAAATCAATAATAATAATATTAAATAATGCACAAGAAAAACTAAAAATAAATATATTTTAGAATTAGAACGTTATGTATAATATATTTTCTAAATACATTAAAAAATATATAAGTACATTGTATATGAATCATAACATTTACTACATATATAACGATAATAACAAGTAAGAATTTTATATATTTGATATTTATATTATATATATTATCGTTATATATGTAGTAATAATATAAACATAATATCTAGTATAAATTATATGTTATATATGTGTGTGAATATATGTAGATGTGTGTGTATGTATGTGAATAAATGTTTATAAATGCATTGCGAGTGCCTCAACTCAACTCGGATTTTCTAGTGAGTCGGGGCAGGTTCACAGGCATGGGTCGTTACTGTTTGTGACACAATAAACTGTGTCTCTGTAATCAACTTATGTATAGTTGATGTTTTTAATAAATAATAATAATAATAACAGGAATATTTCATCATAAAAACAGGAATACTCGAAGTTAAATTAAATTTATTATTAAATGAAAAAAAAAATACATTAATATTTATAAAAGAAAGATTTATGAATATTTTATTAATTACATCTCATTGTCTTACAATTGCTTATTGTTGATGGCTATTTTAAGCTTTGATCGCAATAGATGTCATGATCAGTGCATTTTTCGCGATGTCTATTTAACCTGAGAAATTACTATTGAAAAAACCGGTTGTGTGTGACGTCACAACGTAGCTAGTGTTTGCCGGCTTGTTGGCATTGTGATAGATTCTTGGTCGGGTTGGCAACTGGGTCGATAGCAGATAGTAGCACCTTTGTAGTGGAGACTGGTGACTCGCACAACTGACTTATGTGAGAAGCAGTATTATGCCATTGGCGGTAACAAATCGGCTCATAACTAATTGGTTAAAACAACCAAAATTACTTCACTAATCGGGCGCAAATTACCTTTTGATATTCAGGCCTTGTCAACAGAGACATCTAAGGATGTTGTCAATCACAGGCTTTTTAAAGGGGGTTATTATAGAGTCGTAGAATACTTGCATCCACGGAAAGACACATGTTCGGTATATGTCTAAGAGACAGAATAAGAAATGAAGAAATAAGCCGCCGAACCGTAGTCGTGGATATCATGGATCGTGCAGCAAAATAAAAATGGCAGTGGTCAGGACGCTTGACGAGGCAAAATGATGGCAGATAGACAGCCAGAATAATAAAGTGGAGACCATGGGCAAATGAAAGAAGTGTTGGAAGGCCACAGAAAAGATGGGTCGATGACATTGCCTCCTTAGCCAGTAAAACGTGGATAAGGAAAGCGGGTGATAGGAAGGAATTGAGACGTTTGGAAGAGGCCTGAAGAAAAAGAAGAAGAAGACTAGTTGAAGGACAATACAGTTTGGCAGTAGATTCGTAGTTTCTTATATTGTTTAATTTAATGATTTGAATTATATTGTTTATTTTTGTTTATTGATTGAATTTACTGATTGTTAAATGTAGGACTAGAATTCCATATTTCCTTCTCAAAAATGTTTTCCCTCTCTGTTGCAAACAAAATTAGATCTAAATAACTCACTAGGGAGGAAATCCAGTCAGTCTGCAAATATTTTGACATACTCAAAACATTGTTGAATCAACTAACTGGTAAAAGAAGTTTTTTCAACTTTCAAATCCTTTTAAATTTTTATATAAAATAAATTTCTTACTCAGGCGTTGCGTAATAGGTGAATTGGTTCAGCCGGATGAATCTCACCCACATGATAAAGGTTTCAGAATTTTTATTTCCCAAAAGTCAACAGATGGAAGAGTTGAGGAAATGTGGATGTTTAAACATAGGCAGAATGGTGAGTGTTACACAGTGTGTGAAGTGGACACATAAACCAGCCAACAAGTAATAAGCCTTGTAAATGCCTAGACTTCCAAATTCCTTCTCAAAAATATTTTCACTTTGTTGCAACAAATTTGGATTACATAGTTTTCAGTCATCGACGTTTACAAGAGATTGAAGGAATCCTATGTAAATAAAAAAAAACACAAACTCAGTACCCAGTTAAATGTGGCAGAAGGAAACTTCATCATCATCATTATGTCCTTATCAGCACTATCTGGTGCATAGGGCACTGCATTAGTGCACAAAATGCGGAATATCGTCGCTTAAGCGGCAACATTACTCCTCTCATTTTGAGATGAGTATGTAAAAAGCTTTGCAGCTTCCTTCCGAATCGACCTGTATACTCGACTACTCCTAGAGGCGCCGAAAATTATCTCCTTTTAGCATGACATATTAAAATTTCCCTGACAACATGACATATTATTTCATATGGACCTTTTTATTGTACATATCGGCCGTCTAGCTGTCGTCTTCTTTCCATATATTAAACATTTAATCTTGGCGATTTTTCAGGAGAGACAAGAAAATTTCAGAAATCGAATAATAATGTTAGACCAGTTATTTTTATTCAAATTAATAAATAATAAGATTGATTCTCGTATCCTACTTGAAAGACTTCCATTCCGTGTGCCATCTAGACCGACAAGACAAACTCTACTGTTTTAAACAGAAAACGCGTCAACAAACTATTTTAAACAATCTACAATACCTAGAATATGCGACCAATATAACAATATATTTACCGAGCCTGATATTTTTTGTGACAATGTATGTAAATTTAGGTTAAATATTATGGAAATTTTGAGAAAAGCAGATATTTAACTTTCTTATTATATACATATTTTTTCATTTTGTTTCTTTTACATTTATTATATTGCGGGGGGATTATTATGAAGAGAGGAGAGGGATCATTGCTCTCTTTCTATAAAGAGAAAAAATGAACATAATTTAAATTAGCGTAGGGTAAAAGCACCAATGAATGACCGTTTAAGGTTTGGCTTGTAGTGAATCCACATTGAAGGTATAAATTTCATTATTTAAGCGTACAAAATAAAAGAAAACAATAAAAAACACAGAAATTTTTCTAAGTACTTTTACTTTTTTATTGAAATACGAGTATTACAATTATAATTAATATTGCTCTAAAAAAACAGCAGAATCATCAGTGAATGACCACTACTACCCCAGTTAAAATAATACTCAGATTTAGTTAGATCGTAACATTATATAACACCCTAACACATTAGAATATGTATATATTTAAAGAATTGCATTAGAAATAGCATAAAATAAATCACTTATCACAACTTTCCTTATAAAAACACTATCAATCTCAGAACAATAACGGGAAGACGCATTATTATTATTATTACCTTTTGACAACTCACAGTTCAAAACTGATAAAGTTGTTTCTTACCAAAAGATGTGTCCGCCTACTGCTTTTGTCATAGTTTCTAGTGTTAAAAGTTTTTTGACTGGACACATGAAGCAATTCTTATTATATTGTGTTTTATTAACCAATGGTTATTTACTGGGGGGTATTCATTTACTGGTGCTTTGACCATATTAAGTGTAAACAATTTTTTGGTGTGTGCATGAGTGTTTTACCCCAATATACAAAGAAGTTGGCAATATTTGTGTATATACTGTTTTTTTACCTAATAAAATAAATAAATAGATATTTTGCAAGGTAAAGCGTTTGTGAAATGCTTCTAGGGAAAATTCAATGCTTGGCAATGGAATTTCAAAGCTCATAAAATATTTAAGACGACCAAAATAGAAGGTTTCCAACTTCCGACCTACTGGAGTTCAACTCAATACCATGCGGATAAGCTTGTAAATGTATACAAATAAATATGTAAATATGGATAGAAAACATCAACAAATTATATTCGTCTGCGGCGAGGAATCATTTATAGAAGAACATGGGTGGCAAAAGCGTTGACCGCGTATCAATCCCTAGCCACCCCCGCCTGCCTTCCATTTTTTATAGGAATTTACTTTTTAAAGAAAAATATCCGTACCTATATTTATTTTTTATAAAATAAATATAAAACATCTTTGTTTTTAACCATTGACCTGTCACTGGCTGGTTCAAGTAGCCACTTTACACACTGTGTAACATTCACCAATTTGCATCCACATCCGTTTGAACATCCACATTTCTTCAATTCTTCGATCTGTTGATTTGAGTGAAGTTAAAGAGCTGAAACCTTTATTGCTGTGAAGGAATTCATCTGATCGAATTATTTCACATACTAGGCAACGCAAACATTGGCAAAATGGTGAATGTTACGCAGTGTGTTAAGTGGCCACTTAAAGCCAGTGATATCATAGTAGACAAATAACTCAAACTTGAAAAAAATTGTAATAAACATGGACATCGTCATAATACAAGAACATTAGAACAATATCACATACAACGTTCAAGACAAGGACAATCGAGACTAATCAGGGACTGAAATTATACAATAAACTACCAGACAAAACTAAACAAAAGACTCAGTCAAACTTTTTGAAAGGCGTAAAAATATTATTATCAACAACAGAGGATGAATAAAAAATTATATAATATTTTTGTAAAATAAATATAAAATTATAAAAAAAATAAAAAACCAGCCAACGACAGCCCTGTAAATGCCCAGGCTTTTATATTCCTTTTTCTAAAATGTTCTCCATCCCTGTTGTAATTTGTTACTATTTATGTCTGTGCGAATTCATCATTGATTGCTGTAATTTTGATATTGAATGGGGAAGTTTAGCGGTTTGAATTAATTTTTTTTATTTGTTAATAAACTATTAAACTAAGCCAAAAGAAAATATTTTTCATAAATCGCATCAGCGCTACGATTTTTTAAAGTTTCGTTTTTCTGAAATAACTCCGCGTGTGATGTCAGAGGTTCTCTTCCGCTTATTCTTTATCAGTTCTGCCCATTAGTCCATTCACGGAAAGTAAACCAGAAATCTTCTATAACTCTCTTTTCATTAGTTGATTCATATGAATCAGTTACGTCGTTCAAAGTAGTCCGTTTTTATTAAAATGTTTTTTTTTCGTACGTTTTCAGAAAACGGAAACTTTGCCGTACATTTTAATGCTCCAATTTTTACCGCGCGCAAGAAAACATTTGTTGTACCTTATTTCCCGTAGGGCTGAATTTCCTCATTTGTATTAGAATCATCTATGTTTATTTTCAATTCAAACTTATTTTTGTCGGCCTCGTGGCGAAATAGTCAGCGCGTTTGCCTACCATGCGAGAGGTATCGGGTTGGATTCCCGATATGGTTGATATGAAATATACATTTAAAAGGGTGTTTTCACACCGGAATATTTCATAGTCCCTGGACTAGTACCTGGGGCGTAAGGCTGATCATCTTACCTTCATGTAACTAAATTGATCAAGATACGCTGCGATTGGTGTACCAATGCAGTGCCCTATGCACCATTCAGTGCGGAAAGGGAATGATGATGATGTTTATTTTCAATTCAAACTTATTTTTGGCTTTAAATTACAACTTTAAGTGTTGGTAAACCGCCGTCAAAAATTTCAAAAGCAGGTCGCCCGTTGTGGTTAAATTTTAGGCCACCATAATAATGGCAAAAATGCCATTTTATATTTTATTTATTTATTTCAACTCAGAAACGACTTTTAACGGCAAGTTAGAAAAAATGCACAAATAATACACAGCAAAATAAAATAGAACTGATGTATGTATTTACTTATTTTTTGCACCATAACAATTTGTAATTTGCAACAATTCGCGAACAGTATACTCAAATAATGCTATTCTGAATCGACTCCATGTACTTGGCAATAACTATTCCGACGTTGCTGATGTTTTTAACATAAATGATATATTATTGATCGGGTTGTGGTCCCGTGGCTAGTGTCTCGGACTCACGGCTCAAAGGTCCGTGGTTCGGATTCCACTCTACCCCAACTTGAACCTATTTTCTAATAGTGAGTTATTTACAACTCGTAGAAAATGGCCCTCAAAATTAAATATTTGGGTAAATAATAAGAACGCTAATATTTCTTTTTACTAAAGAAAAAAAAAAAAAATATACAAATCAATTCTATTTAATTATTTCTAAGGTGGTAAACGGTAATTTACATTTTTTAGATTATGGTGCCTTCTATGTTTACTTTTGTATGGGTATTATTGTGTACCATATTTACGTGTGTACTTGGTTTTTTTAATTACTTCAATTTCAATTCAAAAAATTATTATTACTAATTTATTTTTAACCTAAAAGAATTTTATTGTATTTAATATACTTATATTTTGTACCTTTTGAAGAAAAAAATATAAAAATTATTTTTCTTTTTAAATTTTATCTACACGCATTGTTTAATTATTTTTTTATATCTAAATATGTTCTTTATACGAAACTGCTGTGTTTTAGTTTTTAAGTAAAATAATACTTTTCAATGTGATTTTTATGTTTTTTACATTATATTGAAGTGTTTATATTCTTTTAAATATGATGTAAGATAAAAGACACTGCTTGCCGTGTATGTTAATAAATAAATAAAGAACGTCCAGGAGGCCCATTAATTTATAGATGTGAGTTACATTAAAAAAAACACCCGGGCTTGATAAAAATCACATTTTATTTTATCATTGTGTTCAAATCGGGAATCGAACCCGGAACGTTACGTGTGTGAGTCAAGGGTCGCCATTGAAACAGAAACATTGGAAATAAACAAAAAACTAATCGTGATAGTTCACGATTAAGAAGTAAAAGTAAAAAAATAGATCAAATTAATTTCAGCGTCCTCATTAGAAAAACATGGTCAAGGAAGACTTTACAGGGTTCAAAATTTAATTTGGTCAGTTTTGATGCCTTAGCTTTATTAAAATGTCAAAAAAATCTTACATATGATTCAAATATGACTGTATACAACGCAACAGCCATCTTAATATATATAATTCCTCTGTGCGTGTGATGTCATTGAACTCCTTCTTAATGGCTAAACCGATTTACGTGCGGTTTTTTAGAGAAACATAGATCATTGCGTTGTGTGTGTTTGTAGATATTAAAATCTTCAATCTAATAAGTAAAAGAGATGCAATCGGATCCATTCCTTGAATTCCTTATAATTTCTACCCATTTATTTTTTATACTGGATTTTTGATAATACTAAAATAATATTAAATTTAATACATTTTTAAAAATCGTATTACTGCATAAGTACACCCCTCTGTTGGTGAGAAGACCGGAGTTTGACGTTTGCAAAAAGAATGCTATATTAAAAAAAAAAAAAAAATTATTTTGGAATCCAACCATAAACAAGTACCAAGGTACCTACTTAAACTAATATTTGAATATTATCAATTTTTAGTTTTGTAATTTTATCACAAACAAGAATCTAGGTACCTGCTTATCAATGAAAACTCTATTGCCAACGCTCGGGCAAGACAACGTCTGTCGGGTCCGCTAGTCAGTAGTAAATATGCATCGTAAGAAATCTGGTATCAATAACACCATTCCATGTCTGCTCCCTAGTTGGAGCATATGGTATCCACAAAGAGCCTCCGTGCGTCCTCCCGAGTCAGGACGTCGAGAACCTGACTTGTCAAGTAGGCGAGTGTGGTTAAGGCTCTCAGGCGGGACCCGCAGTATATGGCCTAGCCAACCGCATCGCCTCCGCTTGAAGACAGTTGTCACCCAAGTTTGCTGCGTGCGTTCTCTTTTTACTTTATTCCTCACAAAGTCAAAGATAGTAAATAAATAAATAAGAAAACGACATATTTAAAATTACCTTACGAAAATACGTTGGATGTTGATTCCTGCCATTGTATTTATTGCAATGGTTGTGGATAGATTATTCAGGAAACTTACCTGTAACAAAAAGAAAACACTTATTAATATCAATAGGTTTGTGTATATATTTTTTCTATGGATGTTTACATATTTTGCGGATGGTAAGACGCACCCCAATTTTTGGTTAATAATTTTTCAAAGTAAAAAAGTGCGTCCGAAAAATACGGTAAATAATAAAAAAATATAGTGATAACTGTGTCAAATCAATGTCATTTAAAAAAAAATCATTGACCCGTTTATATTTATTGGATTTCTCTTTTTAAATTACTTTAAATAAAGATGAATCCCCGCAAAAAAAAACTGCGTTTGCAGTTTAGCGAGAATTAAATGAACCATTCGGAGACTAACGGTAAAAAATTCCGTGAGTTTCTGAGGGGGTTATCAGAAATACCCCAGCTGAAATGCAATAAATAAGATTGAAAAATATATTGTCATGGTAGTGTTAGTAAAAATGTTTCATAATTTTCTAGTTTTCTGCGAAATTCATAAATTTCTTGATAAAATACTGTCGCGCTGCTCTCGCTGTGACGCGTTGAAAAGCACTGATCCAATGCCGCGCCACCCGTTAGCGCGGAGGTACGGCGGGGAGTTTGGAGGGGAATGGATGTAAAACGTAAAGGAATCCGGATTACGGATGTACACCTAAATAGCGGCTCCGTAGTACAGTGGTCAAGACGCTTGACTCACGTACGGAAGGTTCCGGGTTCGATTCCCGGTGAGAACATAAAAATTACGATGTGTTTTTTCTCAAGCCTGGGTGTTTTGTGGTGTAATGCACCTCTGTAATTGGGCCTCCTGGCCTGTTGTGGTGCAAAAAAATAATAAATCAAATTGAATTAAATAGCAAAAAGTACACGTGCGAACTGACCGACATATCAAAGAATATTAAACTGCAGAGCGACGAATTGTAATGTTTGGTGTTCGCACGGGGGAAAGCAAAGATAAATGTGAATTAGTATTGAAAGAATTAGTCAGAAAAATATTATAATCATTTTGATACATTTTTAATATTATGGGGTAGGATAAACAAAAAAAAATCATGATGAATAATAAAAATAATAAAGAAAAAAATTGCTACCTAGGGGACTTTAGATACTCCCCTTAGGCCCGAAATGGGTAAATACATTAAATTGTAAACATGACATTTTTTCAAACATTTATTACTAAGTAAAAACACAAATTTAAAATGGTACATAAAAAAAAGTATCAATGGATATATTATTTCATATTATTTACCGCAACATATCGATTTCTTTGAAAATGCATTGCTTATATAATATTAAAGGAACTGACCGACCAGTAAAAAAATCTATTCCACGATACTTTACCCGACCATTTATCATAGCAATGTAATTACATATTTGCAAATTAACGCTTTAAAAAAAAAAAAACACATTCAGAGTATGTATGAGCAATAGTGTTTTCGCAAACAAAATCTATATTTTATTTCGTCAGCGTGAAAAAATCGATAATTTAAAATGTCGAAAGATCGAAGAAAGGACTTATACAATCTTAAGGTATCAAAAGTTTAGCGATAGTGTGCAGATTAGTTATGTGTAATACTCGTAATTACAACATTCGTCTTTCTTTGTACTGTCTTAGTTTCGAAATGTTTTCCTAATCTCCGAACCAGCGTCGGTTCGTTATCGTTTTATCTGGAATTCTTTTCAACTAACCTCGCAATCTCTTTTATCGCTATTGATTATTTTATTCCTGCTGGCGTAGGTGAAGCAGATAAAAATCGCAAAGAGAGAGAGAATGCAAACATATGTGCATGAGGCACTAATTACTCTAATGGACAGCTTGATAGAAGTGTTACCGATAAGTAGTTAACATTTAACATTTCAGTGTTCAGTCGTTTTAAAAAATAATCTCTCTTTTCGTTTTTCAAATATGCGTGACCTGTTGATGTGCCAAAAATCGCGGGTTACGGTGATGTGCAGTCACACACAGAAAATGAGATGTTTTAAATCGGAAAAATGAAATATTTATATTTTCATATTATTTTCCATTATAAACTATGATTAATAATAAAAATAATGTGACCTCACTGAGGTTACCCGTGCCGAGTACACTTAACAATCTACTTTAAAAAAAAAACATATTTTTACATTTGAGAATAAACAAAAAAGACTTAGGCGGCCTCCGTGGTGTAGTGGTCAAGACGCTTGACTCACACACGGAAGGTTCCGAGTTCGATTCCCGGTGAGAACACAAAAATTAAAAGTGATTTTTCTCAAGCCTGGGTGTTCTATAATGTAATTCACCACTATAATTGGGCCTCCTGGCCTGTTGCGGTGCAAAAAAAAATTAAATAAAAAAAATAAAAATAAAATAAGACTTAATAAACAGAGATAATGAACACACTGTCCAGGCAGTTTTAAACACTACGTATTTATGTTTGTAATTAATTTATGTACATCTATATTATTTATATAACAAAACGCACAATAAAAGAACAAAAACATAACATAAGCTATACATTTGTTGAGCAGTTGATTCAATATTGGTTTGGGCGAATGAGATAATCCATTTTACTTCTACCTAGCTCCGCTATCCATATTTTTATGGCCTTTTTGAACATTTTCTCGTTACTTATTGTTTTAATAGATAGTGGAAGTAGGTAGTAGGATTTATTATTATTTATTCATACAAATATATATGTTACAAAAAAAAAAAATAATAACGTATCCCAAACTCTATGAGGCCAAGAGCCCCATTTTGAGTTGTGAGATACATCATAATGGAAAGTGGAAGCATGTACATGATTAAATAATAGCAAAAATCAAAATTAAAAACTATTTTTTCCCGCTAGGTTGCAATCCGTAATCCCACATAAAACAGCATTAAATTTTTTACAGATCGACATTCATTAGAGCACCTAATTCCTTCCATTGTTATTTGGACTATTTAAGGTAAGTCCTCGATTGTGTTCATGCAATTTACAATGATTTTGTTGCCTAAAGGCGTATTCTTAAGATAACATAAGCTATTACATAAATTTTTCAAAGTTTTTTACTGGAACATCTGCTCCTCGATAGGGAAGCCAGGGCCTCGATTATGATGGGAAGATAAAGACGTCATACCTTCACCTTGACGGTATAGTCGAAGATAAATTCCCTCTAGCAATTATAAAGATATCCTACCGACCCCCCACCTTCAAGTTTTGGGTAGGTACATCGATATGAATCAAGGGGAAGCGTACGTCACGGTACACATATCTACGCTCTAAAATGACACAACTTCAGTATGACGTCATAGTTGAACCGATACCCCCACCATCAAGTTTTGATGTAAGTACATAATTTTATACCGACGGGTCTAGAACCCCTTGATACGTTTATCTACGCATTAAAAGTGTCCAAAATATTGTTCCACCGAGCAATTTTTCCTTTAATTATGATTTATTATTGTTTTTCATCGTTTTGAGGTTGGCATTTTTTTTCTTAAATGCCTATTAAAAATATAAGAGAGAAATACGTATGTTTTGAAGTTAAATTAAATTCCAACATAACTGTCACTTTAATAAAACGATCGCCTAGATGTGAAAATAATGTCGCTAGATTCTCTCCTATTAACATATAAGAGTATCTAGGCGTTAAAAAGTTACCAATAAAAAAATAATTTAGTTATTATATTTTTTCCATCTGTTTTACTATCTTTCCGAGTGTATGTATCGAGACGTTAAAGGAGCCGGCTTTGTAGTCGATCGGTAGATACATACAGACGATCGTTAAGTGTACCGTCTAGGTGATTTCCAAAAGTCATGCAAAATTCATGTTCAAGCGAGCATTTTTTGCTTGAATTGGGATTTACTGGAGTTTATAATCGCTTTGAAGTGAATGAAGTGAAGTAAATGAGAACTATTTTTAATGTTAATGACGTAAGAAACGCGGACTAATTGTTCGCGGTCATTTCATTGGCTTGTTTCGATATGATGTCGATATGAAAAGTAGATAGAACATACCGAGGTAGATACAGATAGTACAGAAGTTAAGTATACCGTCTCGATATATATTTGAAGATAGCGTTCATAATCGAGGCACTGGAGATACCGGCAAGTCACGCGGCTTGTGTTGAAGTTGTGACAGATGTGGCTTTTGACCTTATTGGCTGGTCCGGCCGCTGCGGGCTGCAAACATAATTGTCTAGGGCCCCGAGTTTGACATGCTTGGAGTACGCAGTAGCTGAGTAACAGGTCGCAATTAAAAAAAAAAACAAAGCGTTTTTATTTAAATTATTTAATAAATATCCACAAAGCTCGTGCTCGTGGTGTTGTGGCGGGCAACACCAACAACCATGAGGTTGGCAGGTCCAAACCCTGCTTTGGCTCGCAACGCGTAGTCTGCTGCAACGTCAGCCTGGACGAGGCGACGAGGCTACTAAACACCGCACATCGAAAGTATTCGACAAATTTCATCTTGACAATTTGTGTTTCCTGGCCACCAGCTCTCCTCCAGTGCTCGCTATTGTAAATTCCTTCCGTACGAAATAATAGGATGTAACCCGTGTGCAACTACTTTACAAATAATTTCATTTGTAATCCATCTTTTTCATTTAACTTAAAGTCAACTCACGCGCACCCATCCTATAGTTTAATGGTAGGTGCGTTTGCCTACCATGCAAGAGGTCTCGGGTTCGATTCCCGACATGGTTGATATAAAATATTTATTTAAAAGGGAGTTTTTACACTAGAATATTTCACTGTCCCTGGACTGGTACCCGAGGCGTAAGACTGATTATCATGATAACACATAATGATTAAGATACGCTGCAATTGGCGTACCAATGTATTAGGTGCGGAAAGGTAATGGAGAAAAAAATATGATGAAGTTAGTGCTTCAAATACAAATTTTATAGTGTAGATTTTATTTGGCAAAATTCAAACAAAAACACTTAGTACCTATGTCGATTTCAAGATGTGTAAAAAAACCTTTACAAGGCGAAACCGTGGTCACGATTATAAAAATCAGTAGTGAATACGTCATGAATCGTGTTTGTTTTTTATCAGTCCGACAGAAAACGAGATTTTGATTTGTTTTCTAACAAATATGTGCTACACGCCTGGCGCAAAAAAAAGGAACAGCTTTTTCCAAATTTTGCCACATCCATTCTATCATTTATTTTGTGTAATAATCAAGAATCGTGTTATGAACATTCCTTTCTAATATTTATTTCCATACATGTTTTGCTATTAAAATATATAAAATTGTACATTTTAATTTACTGAAAATGAAAGTGACTATATAAAAATATTAAAATTTTGAAAGAAAATGAGTAAAAAACTTATTTTTAAATTGTTATCAATTTTAGGAATTTTAAGTCATCGTACATGTTTTAATAATAAATAAGGTTATTTAGAGAAACGTCGATTAAAAATATTGGCTTGTATTAGGTATGTTCAAAAATAGGTAAAAGCCAAAAAACACAATATTTCAATAAAAACTGTACATAATATCTGAACAATCTATGTGTCCAAGCTGACGAAGAATACAGTTCTCCGTGTGAAAAAGAACCAGAGCCCAGGATAAATGTTTTCAACTCGATGGCTGCTCTCAGGTAAAAATCTCAAATATGAAAATCATATGCAGATAAGTCCGCTTCGTTATAAAGTGGTTGGCGCATTTGTCTACCGTGCCTGAGGTCCTGGGTTCAATTACCGGTATGGTGGAAATGAAATATTGATTTTGAAGTTTGGTTAAACTACAACATTTTATTGCTGGACTGGCAGTTACTGAGGCGCAAGACTGATCACTTTTCCTTCACGTAAAAGATGATTAAAAAACGCTGAAATTGGTTTACCAATACAGTGTTCTATGCACCACTGAGTGCGGTAAGGAGAATGATGATGATGAACGATCAAGACAATGTTTCGTGCAATTTTTTGGCACAAAGCAGTTTGGTTCATTTATTAACCTTTGCAGAAGGAATATCAAAAGTAGACAAAATTGCATAAGATTCTATGGCTAGATCTCAAGTTGCAATATCGCGAACGAAGGTTAAATTTTTTGTAAAAAGTTGAGGTTAATGAATAAGACTCCAGCAACAAGATAAAACAGCGGTTTTTATAGCGTGGAAAACTACAAACCACAACATATTTAGGACCAGAAAATTTCAATTAATTCCACTCCAGTAAGAGCCGAACAATGGGCGATTCTCGAGCGACGGGATTCCGTTACCAATTAGAAACAGTTCTAGAACTTGGTCAGAGATAAAGCAGGCGTCCGTAAAATGTATGCAAGAGTTGTCCTTGCTACAAGGCCGTGGACACCGTGGCCGAGTACTATGCAGTCGACCGACGTGCGAGCAATATCACTCCTTCTAAGGTAGCGGGACTTGTACGGACTGCGGACTGCGGACTATGGACGACAGTCGGCGGACACGTGCTATGCCCCAACTGACAAAAGTGACAAGACGGCTGTCAAATTTCAAAACCTAGTAAGAAACATTTGTGTTTTTTGTTGATATTTCTTGATAACTCCATAGTTAATGATTTTGATAAAATTATAAATAAAGTTATTAATGAAACTTCTTGGTTTAGTTATACTTTTTTATTATTTTGACTAACGAGCGCTTTCGCCTAAGTAGGCATCTTCAAGACTTGTGAATTGTTTCTATTAAATTGTGCAAACTTAACCTGATAAAATGTGTATTTCCTACTCTGTTGTATTTCGCCATGTGTTATTTTCCCACCTTTTAAATAATAAATGCTTCATCCCCATTTCATTTCATTCCAAAAACTCCCAAAAATGAACTCTTTAGCTAACTAGTTGTAAATATTTTTGTTTTCTGTTCCCTGTTAAAATACTTATTTTTTTATGAAAAGAAATATTTGCGTTCTTATAATTTACGCAAATATTTAATTTTGAAGTCCATTTTTTTATTTTTTTTATTTTCTTTTATTCAGGAAACATACAGTACAGTTACAAAGTTTAATATTTTACACAATTAGACTTAATTCTAATGGACCAGTGAAGTTTCCATATAATAAAGCAATTATATGTAAGGTTAATTATGAAAGTATAAAACAGAGAAGGAAAAAGAAAAACAAAAATGAAAGTAGTTTAAAAATTAAAATTTAAGTGAAAAAAAGATATTTTAAAGTTTGTAGTTTGTAGTGAGTATTTACAAATGGAAATAATATTAAAGATGAATGGAAATAATAATTAACGAGTTGTAAATAACTCTTTATATAGAATATTACAAATTATACAAATAAATTAAATAGAATTGATTTGTATATTTTTTTTTTCTTTAGTAAAAAGAAATATTAGCGTTCTTATTATTTACCCAAATATTTAATTTTGAGGGCCATTTTCTACGAGTTGTAAATAACTCACTATTAGAAAATGGGAACCAAGTTGGGGTAGAGTGGGATTCGAACCACGAACCTTTGATCCGTGAGTCCGAGACACTAGCCACGGGACCACAACCCGATTGATCTTCGTATCTCCAAAATATGTTAAGAATAGTACGAAAGCTGTAAACGTTGTAAACAATTCACCAGTGTTGAAGATGCCTACTTAGGCGAAAGCGCTCGTTAGTCAAAATAATAAAAAAAGTAAAACTAAACCAAGAAGTTTCATTGATAACTTTATTTATAATCTTGTCAAAATTATTAACTAGTAAGAGACAATTTTGTACCGCGGATGCCTCCTGAGAGCCTTGACCACGCTTTATGAATTTCAATGATGGTTTGGTAGTACCAAAAGTATGTAATAAGTATGGTAATAGAACTCTCAAATATTTAGTACCTAGCATTTTTAATTTATTGCCGAAAGAACTTAAATTTAACTCACATTGTAACAAGAGCAAAATAAGAGAGTAATATATATATAAATAGTAGTTTATTTGTAAATATTTCAATTTTTCATATATTTTCTTGTATTTGAAAAATAAATTTATATATTATTATTTGTATGTATATTCTGATCTTCCCGGCTGTTAATTTATATCTGTTATTCACTGTTTTTAAAAATGTAAATAATATTATATAAGTTAGTATAAATATAATCTCCACCAACAAGCTACAGAAAGTGGCTTGGTGGGATTTTAGTTTTAGTAAAAATATAACTTTAAAAAAAAAAATTGTAAAAATGTATAATTATATTATTAAAATGAAAAAATAAAAAAATAAATCATATATCTCCAGATATCCACAAGATTCGCGACATTTTAAATAGTTTTAAGAAAGATGTAGACCAAGCTTTTTATCTTCCTGAACATTTTCCCTTAGCACTTACTAGGTTTTGATAATCGACAGCCTAAGGCGGCGCATTATTATTCATCACCTCTTCACGACCGAGAAAGGGCTGGAGACCCGTGAACTGTGGACGAACGAAAGGAGAAGTGTTGACGTTGAGGCTGCGAAGTACGGCCAGTTGTTTCTAACGATAAACCCGCACTTGTAAAGCCATCATATTATGCATGATTGATTGCAAAGGTTACCGTTATGAGTGAAAAGAGGTGCTTAAGATTTCTCTCTTCGCTTTCTTTTGGAGTGCTTGCATTCATCGTAATGTCAACATATTCTACGACACGTCCAATTCATTATTGAACAGTACTCTTGCCCAATAAATTGTTATAAAGGTAATAGAAAATAACCCACCAAAAGAGCATTAACTATAACAGTAGAAAAATAAAAAAAAGTTCAATTGTAATACCTTGTTTCGGACATAGGGATTTTGAGTATTTTTCAATGAGGAACTTCAGCCCTACGGGAAATTGGATACAAAAAATGTTTTCTTACGCGGGGTAAAAATTAGAGCATTAAATTGTACGGCAAAGTTTCTTGAAAATGTACAGAAAAAATAATAAAAAATATTTTGATAAAAACGCACTACTTTAAATGACGTCACTGGTTCATGTGAATCAACCTATGATCGGAGAGCTATGGAAGATTTCCGGTCTGCTTGTCGCTTCTGGACCAATGGGAAGAACTGAATGAGAATTAGCGGAAATGAACCTCTTACGTTACACGCGGAGTTATTTCAGAAATACAAAACTTTGAAAAATCGTAGCGCCGATAATACGATATATAAAAATTAAAAATTTAATTTTTTGACTTGGTTTAACAGTCTATTAACAAATATTAAAAAAAAAAAAACACTGAACTTCCTCATTAAAATCAAGAAACTACTGCCACTATCTATTAAAACAATAAGTAACGAGAAAATGCTCAAAAAGGCTATAAAAAAATGGATAGGGTAGAAGTAAAAGGGATTGTCTCATTCGCCCAAACCAATATTGAATCAACTGCTCCACAAGTGTGTAGCTTATGTAAGGTTTTTGTTCTTTCATTGTGCGTTTTGTAATATAAATAATACATATGTATATAAATTAATTGTAAACATAAATACGTAGTGTTTCAAACTGTCTGAATATTTTGTTAATTATCTCTGTTTATTATTTGATTTAAATTATTTATTGACAATTCTTGATGGAATTCCATTTTAATGATGTAATAACTAATATATACATATAAGTTATTAATTTAAAAATAAGTTAGTTTTCTTTGTTTATTCTGAAATGTAAAAATATTTAAAAAAAAGTATATTGTTAAGTGTCCTCGGCACGGGTACCCCAGTGAGGTTACATTATTTTTATTATTTATTATAGTTTGTGAAATAAAATATGAATAAATAAATACACACGTTTTTAATATATAACAAACGTGAGTTAATATTTTTTTTTTTAATTAAAAAAGGATGGAAATGCACTAAAACTTTATTAATGTTCCTGGTTTACATAATATAATATTGAACAATAAAAATGTGTCCTCACTGGAGGGAGGGGGTATTCCGTGCCGAGGAGACTTAACAATTTACCTTTTAGATTTAGTAATGTATCCATTTTTTTTTTGCTACGTTTTTTTTACTACATTTTTTACTATGTTTTTACTACATTTTTACTATGTATTTACTACAATTTTACTATGTTTTTACTACAATTTTACTATGTTTTTACTACAATTTTACTATGTTTTTACTACATTTTTTACCATGTTTTTACTCCATTTTTTACTTTGTTTTTCACTTTGTCCTGTATCTTTATAACTGTTTCTATAAATTGATTACTGTTTTTTATATATTTTTTTGACTGTTTTAGAACGGGGTAAATAGCCCTAGTTAGACAGTCAAAGCAACTTTACATAAATTATAATTTTGTGTATGTAATATAATGATAATAAATAAATAAATAAATCCAGAATAAAACACGTTTATTGTGTTTTCATTCCACTTTATTTTTTAAAATACACAAGACGGTATATTGTGACGGGTTTCGTCTTGTCTACCAATTGTCTGCATACACAATAAATAATACACTTCTTGTTTTTTTTTACTTATAATATTTTAAAATACAACCATGTAAACCGTTGCTTAGGGTTCAATAACGACCTTACATTTCATAATGTTATGTCTCGTATTCAAATTTACACAATGTAAAGACAGGCCTATAACTTCAATTAGAAGGGAAATAACATACGAGAAGCCATGTTATCGCGTATTTTTTAAAGGAGGATTTTTATTTTAATTAATTATGAATCGGTTAATTAGGCAAGCACCATAAATATTTTTTTTTTATTTATATCCCTACAGAGATGAGGTAGAATTTTTTCAAATTCAGGATATAACTTAACTTCAATATCAATACATAGATGGCGCTCCAACTCGCTTGTGAATGGTTTCTCGTTTAGTAAGATATATACAAAAATCAAAAATGTTATCTGTGTGGATATTCGCTAATAAGCGGAATGGGGAATGTTGTAGTACTTAAAGTGGCCACTTAACCCAGCCAATGACAGGTCATAAGCCCTGTAAACGCTCGAATATCCATAATCCTGAATTTGAAAAAAATTCTACCTCATCTCTGTAGGGATATAAATAAAAAAAATATATACCTACTCCCTCTTGGGAGAAATCCAGATTTGTGTACAAATACACGTACCAAAATAATGTTGTACCATAAATAATATTGAAATATTCCGTTTTATTTCATTGTTATTCAATAACAACGATCATTTTAAGTGCAAGGTTATGAGATTTTTTCGTCTGGAAAATCCAATCATATACGACTACTCACTGAACGATGAAATATTATCATCTGTGTCTAGTATACGAGATTTGGGTATTATACTTGACACTAAACTTTCTTTTACAATTCATATTGAACATGTTATCAATAAATCCTTAAAACTTCTTGGGTTTATTAACAGAAGCACAGCTGACTTCAAAAATATCAATACCCTTAAAACTCTCTTCTGTTCCCTAGTTCGCCCGCACCTAGAGTATTCCTCTGTTATCTGGTCTCCATATTATGATGTTCACATCAAGAATATTGAATCAGTTCAACATCGTTTTTAAGAAAGATAGGCTGCAGGTTGGGCTTATACAGTGACCTATATACGTATAATGAGTTAGAAACTACCTTGAATATATCTTCTCTTTAAGACCGTCGAAATAAATCTGACCTTATAGTCCTATTTAAAATTCTCAACTCACTCTTTGATGCGCCTGAACTACTGAGGTCAATAAAATTAAATATCCCAACTAGAAACCCCAGACAAAACTTACTCTTTCATACCGATAAACATAGAACTAACTACGGTTTTCATTCCCCTATCCCCAGAATTCTTAGGTCTACCAACAAACATACCAGTCTTGATTTCTTTGATAACAAGTTGTCTTCTTTCAAACGATCACTGAATCAAATTCAATTATAAACACCTCTCTCCCGCTTCCACTCCCACAAAGTGTACTATAAACCATTGAGTCTTTCTAATTTTGTTATAGTAATTTTCTATGTATAAATGTGTCCATAAAAATGGCCATTGGGCGTATATATAAATAAATAAATACATTTTAGTATGAACATTCTAAGTTTATCTAGTTCCTTGACGAATTCAGGTAAGCTTTTTTTTAAGCGTTTCCTGCTATGAAACAGCAAGCGAATTATTAAACAAATCGAAAAGTTTAAACTCAAATTTCAAGGACTGTTTACTAGAATGTTCTTTTGAACACTGTTTGCTTTTATAATTAATACATGTAATAAAATATTGATTAACAAGTGCCAGATATCTAAGCAGAAAAACGCAGAACATGATTTGTGTAAGTAATAAAATACTTGTATGGTAAAGTACTGGTAGTAAATTCATCCAAACTATCGTGAAATACAGAACCATTACGCATTCGCTTTTTGTCGGATAAAAAAAAGCATTGAAAATAAAGAATAAAAATTTAGGATTATGCTACCATTCAAGGAATCCGTCTTGAATGAAAATAAAACATTTGTACAAAAAAAAACAATTAGGAACAAAAGGTAGCAAAAGGTTCAAAATAATATTACCAAATATTACATTTATATTTGAAGCGCAAACTTTGTATTCATTTATTATATAATTTAAATAAAATACTTTGTATTTTATCACATATTCTTTATTTAATTAGCGATTGGTTTCTAAGCTACTACGTGCTTCTTTGTCAATGTTTATTCGCTTATTCAATTATTCGTTAACATTAACATTTATTTACAAATTCATGAACTAATAATGGCTTTTTAGGCTGTGCTCGTCTGTGTTATGCCATGATAATAATAAGAAAAAAATAGATAGCAAAAAAAGATATAATATCATGTGATACAAAAGAATATCAATCCAGAAAAATAATATATACGTAATGATGAATACGAATAAAACAATAAAAATCCAAAATAAAAAAATGTAAGTTATACAAATTTTGTTAGACATAATCAAGTTTACAAAATAATAGAATAATTGAAATCATTAGAAAATAATAAATAAACATAATTGAGATTTGGTTTTAAAAGTAAAAAATCCAAGTAATAAATAATATAAATAAATAACATAGTATAAATATATATAAGGTAAAACGCAACTTATATAATGTATAACGCAAAAATAAATATTTCCCTATTTTATAATTTCAACAGTGTAACTAAATCTAATACGCAGTAAGGTTGCACGTAGTAGGTCAGAAACCGGTCGGTAATTAAATAAATAACAAGTGATCAAAAACAAAGGGGTTTATTTTCATTTTAAATGTTGCCATGTTGATTTACTGAAAAAACCGAAGTATCACTTTTTATTTTTATAAAACTAAGCAGGTTTTTTTCTATGTAAGTATTATTATAAGTAAAGGTACCAGTGCATACATTTCTCAAATTAAAAACTTGTTTATTTGTGAAATCGTTTCCTGACACTAAAAGTGCTACTATTTAGATGTAATTGTTGTAAGTACCATATTATTTGTAAAATCTATATGTAAGTAAATAGTAATATAAAATTAGCCTGTAGATAGACCTTATTTTTTTATTTAAGTATAATGTACAGCGCCCTTGAAGTGATTACTCACGAAAACGGCGCTGTAAAAATTGACGAAATTTTCTCTGTTTTAAGATAGTATACATTATGATTTTTATAGAACACCCACGAACAGATTAGGCATGTGTGGGATTTTTGTTATTTATTTTCTTATACATGTTATAAGTATTTACATATTATATTGTATTTAATTTAAATACCCGCGTTATTAAATAAGTTAAACGAAGCTAGTAATTATTTACGTGTTTATAAAAAAAAATGCAGGTTCATCGTCCCAATACGTAAACCTATTAAGCAATGCAATTAAAAATATTCAGCAATGCCAAGAGCAATACTGACATTTTGTCATAGTATAACCAGATGAACAAAAGACAGGTGATTAATTTATGGTCTGTAGTTTGTTCCATAGGCGGATGTGGCTGTGATAACAATGTTGGCATACAGGGCAAGTACTTTCAATTATGATTATTCATCGCGATAAAAACAAACATCAGCGATTGATAAAACGTGCCGACCGAATGGCGAATATGAAAGCACGGCCGCGGGTGGGGGAGAATTAATCGAAATGTCAAATGCGATACTGTCGAACGTTCTTCACGAAGATTTATTAGACACACAAGGACGTAATTACATTGTGGAGGATCAGAACGCGGCCCAGTGATCGCTATCAACTGGCAACACTGAAAACGTTTCTCGGTTGGCTACACCACTTTGACAACTCCGAACAACAGGCCCGTTCGTTCGTCACATTTTCTACGGATTACTACAAAGCCCCCATTATAATGTTTAAATTGTAAATTCCTTCCGATAAAATAGTGTTCTTATACTCGTATATATACTCATTTTAAAATAAATATTTTGTTACAATCTGAATTTATCTTAGAAATCCGTAGACAGTTTTGAGTAATAAGTGCATACTCGGTGAACCTATAAATGGTGACCCCGACGTGATATGAACACGCAACGCGAAGCGAAATTAACATGGTAAATAATGTGAGTCGTGTTCCTGTTTCGTGGTAGTGTCGCGACTCAAGATTTGTAATTTGAGGTTCAAACCCCGTTCTACTAGCGTTACCGTTTTACTACGAGTTAACGACTAATTTATTTATAATAATAAAAATACGGATATAGTTTTATTCCACTTTTATTTATAATTTTAAAATGCAGTTCCACCAAGAAATGTCAGTAGAAAAACTCAATAGACCAATTTATTGAAAATGACGAATGAATATATTTATTAATTTATTCACAAGAGATTAAATTTAAAAAAAATACAAACTACCTCTCTTGTGGAGCAGGATGCTCGTGTTTAGAGATGGAGCTCGTTTTACAATTTATATTACCTAGATATATTTTACTTATTTATTTATATATACGCCCAATGGGCATTTTTAATAAACTAAATAAACTAAAAAATAATGAGTTCTTTCATAACTATGCAACAAGAGGATCTAAAAATATAAGACTGGAAAAGAAATCAAAAGCAATGTCCCAGAACTGCCTTATGTACAAGGGAATAAAACTATTTGAAGAAATGCCAGAAAGCATAAAAAATGAAATTAATGTAAATATATTTAAAATTAAATGTAAAAAGTATATATGTGAAAAATATTAGGTAGTAAATAGTGTAAATAGTGAATATAATTAATGAAAATGTACATATGAAACAGTTAATATTATAAATTAGGATACTAAGTGTATAATAGTGATAAATAATGTTAGAATAAGTATAGATGTAAATATTGTGTTGTAAATATATATTAGACTATGTAAATACATAGAACTAAATAAATAAATGATAAAAAATAAAATAAAAAATTTTAAGGACATATTTATACATAGAAAATTATTATAAAGAAAAGTAGAAAGACACAATGGTATATTATAGTAGACTTGGTAGAAGTAGAAGCGGGAGAAAGGAGTTTATAATTGAATTTCATTCAGTTATCGTTTGAAAGAAGACAACTTGTTGTAAAATATTTATGGAATAATTATAATTTTAAAGACATCTAAAAAAATACATATACAAAAATCAACGAACACAGCATAGAAGTTACGATGGAGAGGTTTCATATGATTCTTTAGTTTGAATTTAAATACTTCTATAATTTCAATACTTTTTATTTAGGAAGGTAATTTATTTGAATTCATTTTTCCTTCTCGTGAAAAATGAATTTGTGAAGACTTAAATTAAAAGGAAATCTTTTTTTACGGAAATTTGGTGAAATGTGAGAAAAAAATAGTTGAAAACTTGTATTATAGATTCGTATTTCAAAAAAACGATTTGATTTTAAACTAGTAGGTTCACACATTATTTTGTTAATTTTCTAATGATGTAAACGTAATTATCAGTAAACTGTTTATATATTATCAATAACAGCACATTTTCAAAGAACGAACTTATTTACTACACACATATTTTTTAACTTGGATTTAAATGATTTTTTTCCTCTCATTCTACTGTTATTTTATATATGCACAAATCGGTGCGCAAAAAAATTCATCGATTTTTTTTAAATTACAAAATTGCAGCTTATTTTGAGTAAACTGTACGAAAATCATCCAAAAATATTAATGATTCAATCTACAAGGTACTGATTTTACGTTAGGAAAGAACTAAAACATAATAATTTTTTCAAGCGAATTAGTTTTTTTAAAATATACCCAATTAGTTGGATGAACAGTACGACCACACAAATGAAATAAATTTAAAATTTCTGCAATTAGCGTTCCATAAAAGCAAATGAACTTAAACGTTAAACCGTTATTTGGATTCGATGACTTACTTAATAATATAATAGATTACATTTAAGGAACTGATTCCGAATTATGATAGCGTTAATCCTATGCTTAAACGAATATAATGCATAGGTAATACGCGCATTGTTCAACTTTATTAGCGGTGCTTTTCACGTTAGTGCTTAAGCTTATGCTGTGTGGAAGAAGTAAGAATTCGTATGAGAAATTCAGTCAAGACAATCTTTCAGGATTGACGTGCACGACATTTTCTTGAATGAGTTGGAGAATTAGAACTTAGATAGGCTCATTTTACACGTATTGTCCAAATCAGATGTAATTGTAGACGAAAAACTAAAACTTGGAAGAAATTGTAATAAACATGGACACAATACGAGAATATCAGAACAATATCGTATACAACCTTCTAAAACGAGACAAAGACAGTCAATACTAATAAACCAGGGACTGAAATGATATAATAAACCACCAGACAAAACTAAACAAAAGATGTTAAAAATATTATCATTAACAGTAGAATATGAATTTTAAAAAGCAAAAATATTTTCTGAAACGTATGTAATCCCTAAGGGTTTATAAATAAAATTTCAAATAAAAAAAAGTAGTAATAAAAAGATGTAATTTGTCACATCCGAAACCACGATGATCAGTATGGGCAAGCAGACATATTAGCATATTAAATAAATATTTAGAACAAAAAAAATTTAAAAAAATTAAATATAAAAAAAACAAATGGTTGCTTACTTCTGCAGGAAAAAGTGAGGGGAGCGCGGCGCAATATCAGACTCCCCCCTCCTCGTTTCTTCCCTGCAGAAGTAAGCAACCATTTGCTTTTTTTATATTTTATTCGTTCTAAAACAATATTTTAATGTGTCAATGTGTCTTCTGGCTTATATTGATCATCGTGGTTTCGGATGTGACAGGGTTTTATGAACACCCTGTATAAATAAATAAATAAAGTAATGTTTTAAGTAGTCATAGAAGTGTACTGGTCATACCATCGATGCAGGCATGGAACAAGGAACATTTTTGCATATAAATCACAAAATAAACAAAAATGTAGTCATACAAACTCTTATGTCCGCCCATCAAAGATTTAATGTGAGGAAAAAAGTTTTATTTACATAGTTGATTTGGGATGAGCTTTTAACTTTAAAAGCGCAATATATCACAACTAGTAAAATGTAGTTACCAACTTGTGCCAGCAACCCGACGATATTATGATTCATTTCCTCAGAAAAGAAGAAAAATTAAAAAGGATTATTGGTCCAGTTATATTATTAGGTTTTGTATGTGGGCTTTGCCAGTGTTGCTATAGATTTATTGTTCGAAAAAATATTTATTATACGCATTAATATATTAATTGCAAGAAAAGTCACTTTAATGATTGAGAAACAGCGAAACTTTGATTCTTTATTTATATATACGCCCAATGGGCATTTTTAACGACATATTTATGCTTAGAAAATTATAATAAACGAAAGTAGAAAGACACAATGGTATATATTAGACTTGGTGGGAGTGGAAGCGAGAGAGAGGTAGATTATGAGTAACATCTACATTTTAATCAATCAATATCGATCGTTTGACGAATAAAGACGACGTAATAGCTTCTCGAGCCTCCAAGATCTGACATAAATCAAAATTCGATCATTTTTTATTTTGCTGGCAGTTTAAGTACTAAAGATCACCCTGGGTTAAAATTTCAAACGCTCTCGCGGCCGTAGGAAACACTTTTGCGTATTTTGTATGTAAATACACTAGATACAAGTGTTTTCTACGGCCGCGGGAGCGGTTCAGAATAGCACCGCTGGTGGAGTGGAGAGATAGGATCGATTAAAGAACAAACGATGATGTGATTGGAGCTAAACTTCCCGAGGTTTGAGCATTATTAAGACGTCATTGGCTGTTTGTAGTTTGGCGGGTCCATTAGATGTCAGTGACGTCACCATGCCGGATAAAACGGATAACAATAGATCGTTACCTTACTTTAAAAAGGTTCTAGCTACATTTTCTTATATTCAGAGACAAAATTGTTTTTAATTTTGCTGCATGATCCACGATATCTACGGCTCAGGTTCAGCGTCTTGTTTCTTTATTTCTTATTATGTCTCTAAGACATACACCGAGCATCTGTCTTTTCGTGGGTCTATGGGCACTAGCAACACCTGAAACTTGAAACTAGTCAGAGCCAGGCCTGCCGACGCAGCAACGCAACTAAATTCAGACGCTCTCCGCCCCGCATCGATTCTGGTTGTCATTGGCGCAAATTGTTGACTACTTTTACGTAAATTATTTTCAATTATCACATTTAGGTTCAGCCAGCATTGTCCATCAGAACGAAATCTGTAATGTTCTCAATGTAACTAAAAATAAATAAACGAAATAAATGAAATGAAATCATTCATTTCATTGTATTTTATTTAGTTATAGTTAATAAAGAGAAAATAACAAAATTAGACTTCCATTTAGGAAAAAGGCAAAGTCACAAAATTCAATTTTATTTAAAGCAATTAAAAAGTATTACGAAATGGAAAAAAATATTTATGAAGAAAAAAACATATCAAAATTTAAAATAATGGTCAAGACATATGTGATAAACAATTTATAAATTAAATATATTTTCAATGTTATTATTAGAACACACATAACAATATGTATGATATGTGTGCCCTACTTTAAGATTTAAATAAAAAAAAATAAAAAAAATAAAGTTTGTTCAATGATCTCCCTCAAACCATCATTAACACGAAAGATCTCAAATTGAAAAAAAAACTGATGCAATATCTTCTAAATACTCTATAGTGCATGTTAAACAATAATAAATATATATGTATAATATAAATCAAATAATGTAAAAAAAACCTGTCTCAAAATAATGCGTCCCACCGAAAAGTCTTTAGACTAACAAATCGTAAAAAGTATTTTTAAAATATCAAAAAAAACGCTGTTCTGCAGTACTGAAACTGAAGTTAATGATAAAACTCTACATTAATAAGTATGTAAGTGAAATCTTTTTTTTTGCACCACAAAAGACCAAGAGACCCAATTACAAAAACCATCACGCCGTTTCCCCGTAAGGGTAGGCAGAGAGGATAGAACGCCACAACACTCTATCTTTGCATACAGATCTTGCTTCCTCTACATTCGTACATCTTCTCATGCACGCGCGCCGATTATTTCGACTTTTGACATGTCCATCTTTAAGTATTTGTTGGATTTGGTCATGCCATGTCTTTCTTGGTCTTTCTCTATTTCTGCATCCATCAACATTCGCATTGTAAATATTCTTAGCCGTTCTCTCGCTGTCCATTCGTTCTACATGTCCAAACCAGCGCAGAGCTCCTTTCTTGATTTTGTCGATAATGCTTGTCTCAGCCTTACATAATGTACGGATCACAACGTTTGTGCATCTATCGCACATAGTTTTACCACACATTCGCCTAAGAGATCGCATTTCGACAGCATTCAGCCTACTTTCATCCCTGTTTTTCCAAGTCCATACTTCACTCCCATACATCAGGGACGGGACCAGGACTCCGTTGTGAACTGCCAATTTTGCCTCTTGTGACAAGCATTTATTTGCCAAGGTCGATTTAAGTGCACCGTTCACTCTGTTCCCGGCACTCACCCTCCTTTCAATATCTTTCTCAGTCATTCCATCCCTAGAGAACATACTTCCCAGATACACAAATTCCTCTACTTGTTTTAGTATAACTCCATTCACAGTGATTTCACATTTAGTCATACTTTCATTTCTTTCAAAAACCATCACATTCGATTTATCGACATTCATCAGCAATTCGCTTCTCTTGCATACATCGTAGACCTTTGTTACCAAGAATTGCAGTTCCTCTTTGTTGTTAGCAAGGAGTACAGCATCGTCAGCATACAAAAGACAATTGACATTTAAATCACCCATTTTTGCTCCCATTCTTAAGCCTTTCAGTTCTTTCATGCAGTTATCGATATACACGTTGAACAGCCATGGTGACATAACACATCCCTGCTTCACTCCTTTATGAATGTCAAACCACGATGTGTATGATCCGTTTACCCTAACACATGCTGTGCTGTCTTTATACAGAGAAGCAATAGCACGTGTTAAATTTCCGTTTACTCCGTACTCCGATAACACCTTCCATAATTTTTTTCTGTCAACTCTATCAAACGCTTTTTGCAGATCGACAAATGCGCAGAAAAGCTTTTGGTTTTTAGCAAGAAATTTCTCTGTCATGTTTCGTAAAGCAAATATTTGATCCATACATCCCCTTCCATTCATAAAACCGCTCTGAATATCCCACACTCTATCCTTTGTAACTTTTCTTACTCTCTCAATCAGTATTCTTCCATACATTTTGCCAACAGCGCTCAAAAGGCTGATTGCTCTATAATTTCCGCATTCTACTCTCGAACCTTTTCCCTTGTATAGAGGCATAACAACAGCCCTTCTTAGACCCAATTACAGTAGTGAATTACAGCAAAGAACACCCAGGTTTGAAAAAAAAAAATGAAATTTTTGTGCTCTCACCGGAAATCGAACCCAAAGCCTTCCGTGCGTGGGTCAAGCGTCTTCACCACTACACCACGTAAGCCCCCAAATTTAACACACGCAATCATACCTTTTATTTGACACACGCAACCATGTAACAAAACTTCGGTATGTCGAAATTCTATATAATTATTATTTTCCTCAAAACACATTTAACCACAGATCGTTGTGTGCATTTTAGTTTCTGGCTACTTTTCTGTGTCACAGACATGGTTTCTAGTCTGTATGTCATCACTGGCAATATACACGATTCATAGACTTGTCTTTTTAAGCAAACTGAGACTTGTTCATTAAAAAAAAATGTGCTTTAACTTGCCAAAAGCTGCCTAACTTAGCCTTATTATTTTGGCAACTCCGATGTCTGGTTGCCTTAACCAAGTTTCAATTTTTGTCCTAGGTATATGTATTCATCAACCACTTCGAATTTATTATTGTTAATGAAGATGTTTTCCCCGTTGGACTCACAATTTTATTTTATTAATATTAATTTCCAAACTAATCCCTTTTAAAGCCTCCTGTAGTTCCATAATAATTTCGCCTAGTTCATCCATGTATTTTCTTATGACCAAAATGTCATCTGCGAATCTGAGGTGACCCAAGTAAACGCCATTGATCTTAACACCCTTATTCACCCAATTCAGGGTTTTAAATACAACCTCCAAAGCTTGAGGAAAGCGCTCTGGCGATATAGTGTCGCATTGTCAAACACCTTTCTCAGTTTTAATAATGAGTTTTTGTGTCCTCATCAATCCTCACATTCATAGCAGCGTTGTCGTAATCGTATATTGTGGGTGAAATTGTAATATATAAACATTTCAAATACAATTTTATTTGAAAAGACAACATTGAAAGTGAAAGCACGGGATCCAAATATCAGAAAATCGTTTTAAAGACCGAGGGTATTCCTATCTGTTTGACAGGCGCCGTGGAGCAATTGGTTAGATGGCCAACTCAGAAACTGGCGTCGCGGGTTGGATTCCCGTCAGTTGCAAGAAAAAAATCCAAGAAAGGTTTTTTCTTAAATGGTTTGGGTGTTATAGTGTATTTTTCATTACCTCCTGCCATATGGCAGGAGGTAATGAAACCCCTCTATCCCACCTGCTGACAAGCCTCAAAATAGAGGCTTAGCTGGTTATTCCTTTAAAAAAAACATCCTAAAAAAACATTGTTTTGACAATAAAAGAGCTACCTACTTTTGAAAATTTAAATCCACGATTTTAATTCAATTAAACTCTGATGCTTTCATTGTACCTTTCACTGGGAGTTTGGCAAATTGTATTAACGGTAATGCGACAATATTTAAAACGGTTATATTTTATGAGCATTGCGAGTTAGAACATTTTAAAGGTAAGGTATCGTAGACACCTCCCACAGCTAGTAATGGATTTCGCCAAAAATGTGAATAATATAATAACCATCAATAACTTGATAATATGTTATACATTAATTTATAACTACATATTCCAGCTGATTTATATAATTAGAATCAATTGTTATCTTTGGCAAATCTTAAAAACTTTCCGATAGAAGAATTCTAACAGACCTACCATTACTTTATAAAGTTATCAATTCAATTCATTGACTGTCCAGATTTGCTGGAGTTGGTGTGTTCCGTGTACCTGGTCGACATACCCGCCACAGATCTCTTTTTTGTTCTACAAGTTCTAGGACCAACTATCACATGCACTCGCCTATCCCTAGGCTCCACATATATGGTAATCAGTATGAGGATAAGGCTGATATATTTGGTTCTGGAATTGATAATTATAAAACTAGCCTAATTTCTTTTTTTCTCGCAATATAATTCTTAAACGTTTATGCTATTTCATATTTCTTTAATATTTTTGGTTATTTATGTGTATTTACTTGTTACTATAGTTATAGTTATGCAATTTTGTAATTTTTATTTTGTACTTATATATTTTTATACATGTACATATTTTTTTTCTTCTATATATTGATGTTCAATGTTTATGTTAAAGGCAATTTATGCCGTTTATGTAAAAATAAATAAATATGTATATTCACAAGCAAGTTTTGGAAGATATTTTCTTAGATGGAGAGACATTCGATAGACTGTTTATTTAAAGATTTTTATTGATTTGATATCACCGATAATAAAGACACATCATTTTCAATTTTTAAACTCATCAGGCCGAAATAGATAACAACTTATATAATGCATAAATTAAGCTATTTTTTACTAATTTATTCAACAGGAAAAACAATATACAGATATTCCTTTACAAAGTAGCAATGAAGTTTTTGACAAAGCACGCATCTTTGAGATTGGTATAAACACTATTATAATATCAAAATTTATTACAACGGAGAGGGAAAACATTTTCGAGAAGGGAATGTGGTAGTCTATTAGGCATTTACAGGGCTAATGACATGAGGAGTTTTCTTCAGTCATTTCCAGAATAAAGATGGGCGTTTCGTTTATTTATAAAAACTAGTAGCATCAATTACCATTTCAAAAATTAACCTGTGTCTGAATAACAGTTTAAAGCAGCGGGGGAAAAAATCTATTTGTCTGAAACTGTTTCACAAAGATTTATTCAACTGTAACTAGTAACAAGCCACGCTACTCTTAGCTGTTATTTTTAAAAGATAAGATTTATTTTTTCATTTGCATGAGGGGGGGGGGGGGTGGCATGGCTACCGTTTTGCCAGACTGCTCTAAAACAGTTCATAACTGTGTTTTTAAATTATTTATTTTTTTATTTTAAACTTTTTTACGATTTTTCCCACACGCCTCTCAACTGTTATTTTCAAAAACGGTTTCATTTGATACCCTGACTATTTTTTTTTATCGAGTAACAGTATTTATTTTATGAAACTGTTTCAGCTGTTTGCAAATAAAAACTGTTTTAAAATAACAATTGATTTTTTTACCATCTCTAGTCTAGGAAAATTTGTATTTGGACATATTCAAAATATCATTGTACATTGTGCAGAAAGAAACTGATGATGACATACTAGAATAATTATATATACACATTTAAATTTAAATTGGGAGTACTGTACGTTTTCTTACTGTCCTAAACTAATTAACTAATTTGGCGTGGAGTTACAATAAAAATAATATAGCTTAGGAGTTAATGCTATTTACCGTGTAATAGAGCAGCGCCGTTCAACTTCTTTAAGGCTGCGGGTCATTTTTTCATTAAAAAACATTTCGGGGGCCAAAGAGGATAGAGTATGATCAGTTAATATGAATTAAAAAGTTAATTTATTTATCATAAATTAATTGCGTTTACAAAACAAAGATTATACTTATACGTACTTATATGTTATTCAATAGGAGCATTGTGGCCGAAGTTGCTGAGCAACAAATTCTTTAATGTCAATATCAACATTTTTTGTGGCAAGTCTAATGATATTTTCAAGCGTGGAGACCTTCAAGCTGTTTCTGTATTTTGATTTTTGCATTTCATGTCAGAGAAGACACGCTCGCAGATAAATGCACTTCCGAACACAGAAAAATTAAGTAGTATATTTAATTGGGGGAAATTCTAAACACAATTTTCTATGTGCCTCGTTAAATATTAATTCTCACACAGTTTTGCTTCCCAAAACAATCGCTAAAATTATATTTAAAAAGCCTAGAACTTACCCTTCAAAAAAACATTTTAAAATCTAGATATACCTTCAATTGATGACATCTTTAAAAAAGCATCTATCATACAAACTTTCAAAGAAAAAAACCCACTAATTTACAAAATTCTCAAAACCCTAGATTTCCAAATAATTTACCACACACAAATGTGGCTTTAAAATCATTATACATATTTTAGGGAAAAAAACTTTAATAATCTTCTGGAAATCTTAAAATCAATAGCAAATATTAAAACATTTAAATCTAAATGAAAAAAACACACGAGACTCACCCTATCCTGAACTCCATGCAGTAGAAAATTGTGTATATTTTGTTAATATAAGAACTAATTTTAAGGAATTTGTTCTATATAGTAAAAATAAAATGTAAATTAAATACAATACATTTATATATTTATAATATACATATAAAAATAAAAATTAATGTAAAATGTACTCCCCCTCTAAACACGAGTTTTTACTTTATTAGAGACGTGGAAACGTTATAATTAACTATGTATGTACAAAATAACTGCAATTTTATGCTCAGTAAAAAAAATTTTTTTTCAATAAACAAAAAAAAAATGTTTGTAAATTGGCCGCTAGTTGGACAGCGCTGTAACAGAGGATACACAATTTGATTTCGACATAGTGATAACTTAATTTCATCATATTTGGAGTTACCGCAGTTTACCTCTCGCATACAGAAATTGTTTGAAAAGCAGTTTATTGAGACTTACATTGGTACACATTTTTAGTTCGTAAAAAAATCTCTGTAAACATGTATCTGAATAAATCAAAAAAACACATTTTTTTATGCCAAACGGATACTGAGAGATCAACCACACAAAACCGATAAATTGGATTACGCAATGCTCGAGAAGAATAAAAAATAATTAATAGGAGCAATACCAAAAGTAGCAGAGCGCACAAAAAAGTAGACTCGGCACTTCCTCGGCTATTTGTTAACCAAAATACAAGTTCAGTGATACGTTTCACTAGTTGTTAGTTGTACCAGTAGGATGGCAATATGGCCCGGCGTCGCCGAGGCCTACGCAGCTGGATAAGCTGAACAGACGACGCTAATTTGGATGTGATAGCGCGCCCACCGTTCACCAATCATTACGCAAATATCGCCTAGCAGAAATGATAACTAGGAGACAACTCGGGTGAATTGGATAATGACATAATTGGGCTGACAGATGTGGGGTGCCATGACATGAGACGTTGCGTTGGGTTGGATTTGTGACGCAAGTTGCGAAGGGCGTATGGTAGAGGACATCTTATAAATAATTGTCTTAAAACATGAGTAGATGAAGGCATTATGTCACTACTGATACTACTACTACCGATGCTACTACCACCACACACGTCTATCCTGACATACATTCTTAACTCCGTGATGTAGTGGTCAAGACGCTTGACTCACGCACGGAAGGTTCCGGGTTCGATTTCCGGTGAGAACACAAAAATTAAAATGTGATTTTTCTCAAGCCTTGGTGTTCTGTGATGTAATTCACTACTGTAATTAGGCTTCCTGGCATGTTGTGGTGCAAAAATTAATTTTTTTTTTTTTTTTTAAAACTTATTCCACATTCATACATGCCCGTCAGTTCCGCCTGCTGTTGACATGACCAGATTCAAGATTTTGGTTTATCTGATCATGCCATGTTTTTCTCGGTCTTCTATTTCTGATGCATCCATCAACATTCGCATCCGTAAATCTTTTTAGCCGTTCTTTTGCTGTCCATTCGCTGTCCATTCCCTCTACATGTCCAAACCAACACAGAGCTCCTTTCGTGATTTTGTCGATAAGAAATGAAGAACATTTTAGAGAAGGGAATGTAGAAGTCTAGGCGTCCACAGAGCTTATGACCTGTCATTGGGTGGTTTAAGGGACCACTTTACACACTGTGTAACATTGACCACTCTGTCCATATTTGAATATCTATATTCCTTAAATTCTTTCATCTGTTGATGTTTGTGAAGTTAAAAAGCTGAAACCTTTATTTATGCGGGTGAGATTCATATGATTGAATTATTTCACCCACATACTAGGCAACGCCTGAAAATATTTTTCAATTTATATACTTCTTCTTGGACCAAGTGGATTAAAATCAACCATGTATTGACTAGACTTCTACATTTCCTTCTCTAAAATTTTCTTCATCTCTGTTGTAATATGCTAATATTAACAGCTCCCTAGGGGGTTGAATCCAGTCCTTGTATACAAACATTTGTACAACCTCAAAACATTGTTGATAATGTTTATCTCAGCCTTACATAATGTACGTATTTCGACGTTCGTACATATTTTTACCAGATATTCGCCTGAGAGATCGCATTTCGACAGCATTCAGCCTACTTTCATTCCTGTATTTCCAAGTCCAAACTTCGCTCCTATACATCAGGGCGGGCACCAAGACTCCATTGTGAGCTGCTAAATTTGCCCCTTGCTACAAACATTTGTAAGAATTATTCCGCTAATTGTGCGGATACAAAATATTTTCTAGGCGCCATTCTTAGACGAAAAAAAACATAGTATCCAAGACACTCATTATCAAAGAAAATAATTGTACAATATTCCATATCATATGTATTTTTGTTGCGTCCTAGTACGCAATTTCCACTGGTCTGCATTTAGATTGAATTATTTTGATTTGAAGTTTTGAGGTAGGTGTTAGTAGTGATAACATTTTTGTGGTCTGCGTTTTGCCAACTGATAATAGTCAATACCTAAGTTATATAGTCGAAAAAATACATACTTGATATCTGATATATGAAAAAATACATGGCAATCTATTAATCATACATGTATATACGAAAACTATTGTTAACGACAAAGTAACAGAGTGGGTCCGTTGGATTCTTTGTGTGTTCTTTTCTCACCCTTCAAAAAATAAATATTGCTTACCGTATTTTGCTGACGATAAGACGCATCGGACTATAAGACGCACCCCAATTTTCGGTTTAATTTTCAGAGTAAAAAAAAGCGTTTTATGGTCCGAAAAATATGGTATTCCAAATATCGGTCCAATGACAAACTTTCCGAACATAAAAATGAACTGTTTTGCAAACTTGTTGTACCTAATACGTACTCATTTCACAAAAACCTTGCGAAAAAACCTGTATAAAAGTTAAAAATATTGTAAACAAGTTATTAGTCCTGGGCCCCGAATACAATGGGAAGTTAACAGACTTTTATTCGACAGTTTATAAAGAAAAATCGATATTTGTGTACGAAAATGAGTATATTTGCCATAACATTTAGTACGTCTAACATACCGGATAATAATGAAAGTATGAATAATAGTGAAATAATTAAAGTTGCGGAAACAATTGAACGTAGTTATGCAGAAAGCATCCAGTCCACAATTTCGGAAAAATGAGATATTGATGTTATCGGGTGCAGTAAGGTGGATTCTATGTTCTGCTAAAAATAGCCAGACCGCTTTCATATAAAAAAAACTGTATTAATCACCTCCGGAAAAAGGTGTCGATCACAAAAACGGCATTTCTCAATTTGCAGAAAATACCCGCAAAACTAGAAAAATCTTATGGTACTTTAAAAATCTTTTAAACTGGCCAAATACACAATAAGATTCTTGTTTGTAACATATGAAAAAACTTATGTATTCATTGTTTATCGTTTGTTAAAGTCAAAAACATTCAAACTTTTGGGTAGATTCACTCTTTTCACAAAATGGCTATTATCTCAGTTTCACTTTTCTATGGCTGATTGCTTTCTGCATAACTACGTTCAATTATAACTTCAAATCTTAAAAAAAAAAACAAAGAAATCCCCATTTGAACTTTAGCTAAATTACACTTTTGACAGAATACGTGCAACTGACTTTTTGTTTCAATTTTATCGAAAAATTGTACCCTGGTGGCGACTTTTAAAAATAAATTTTAATGGCTAGTATGTATACAATATAATAAACCAGTCGCCGAGTGATGAACATGTTTGAAATCACTTTTATACACCGATTATCGGTACGTAGCA